>NW_022436947.1:8397179-8410603 GCF_009761245.1 Sapajus apella
AAAAAAAAAAAAAAAAAAAAAAAAAAAACTGGCCACTGTAAGGACCAAGGTCATAATTCATTTCATGGCTTGAAAGTAGCTAACAAAAATGAAAGACAGAGCCAAGTATAAAGACAATAGAGAGCAGAGCTCACCCCTGCAAACATTCAAATGCAAACAAAACCAGAAACCAACCAAAAGACTGCAAATACTGTGCTGCTCAATGAAAACCCGCTACCAGCCACATTACGCCTCAAGCCAATAATTTACAATACTACTGCGGGCATTAAATAAACAAATCTCTATTTTTAAAAATGAAGAAAAAATAAACATGCCTAAGTTTCAAGGCATATCCATGAGTTCTGAACGTTCCAAAAAAAGTACCATAGGAAGTAAAGTTTATTTTTGAGACACAGTTTTGCTCTGTCACCTAGACTGAAGCACAGTGGCACAACCTTGGCTCACTGCAACCTCTGCCTCCTGGGTTCAAGGGATTCTTCTGCCTCAACCTCCCGAATAGCTGAGATTACAGTCACACAGTCACACAGCCACCACACCCAGCTGATTTTTGTATTTTTAGTAGAGATGGGGTTTCACCTTGTTGGCCAGCCTGGTCCTAAACTCCTAACCTCAAGTGATCCACCCACCTCAGGCCTCCCAAAATGCTACGATTACAGGTGTGAGCCACACCTGGCCGAAAGTAAAGGTGTTTAACTATTTAATACTCTGCAAAGTAAGACCATCAGTGTTGACATACCTCATTTGCTTTCACGTCATAACTTTATATTTTTTTTTTATTTTTTAGGGGGAGGTCTCACTATGTTGCCCCAACAGGGCTTGAACTCCTGAGCTCAAGCAATCCTCCCACCTTAGCCTCTGGAGTAGCTGGGACTACAGGCACATACTGCACCCAGCTGCCATCACTTTAAATAGCACATTTGAATACCTTATTCTCCCTCTTTGAGAAGATGCAGTCCAAAATAGTACTTCAGAGATTTTTTAAATATGAGGTACTGATGGACTTCCATCTTAGGCACAGAAGAAACAGCGGTTACTAACAAAGTATCTAACAAACAAGTCAACAAAACAGATTCCAAAACCCTGCATATTAAGGTGGTTAGAATCTGCAGGGCAGAAATGGAGATGGGAAAGAGCTGCACAGAGAAGTCTGCAGATCTGTAGAGGGTCATCAGCTGAGTAATGATTGCACACGTGTAACAGGGAACTACCCAAAGCCAGGAAAACAACACCTGAAATGATTAGAGGAAATAATGATCTGAACTCACACAGGGCTGGAAATAGTGCCTATCCCCCCAGGCCAGAGTGAAAACATTTCATAATTCTCAGGGTATTGAGTGGGATACTCAAAAGAATTTTGTCACAGTAGTGAGATAAACTTAGCCCTAAAGTTGCTCTGCTCCTAACTAGCAAAACATAAAACAAGGCCTGAAAAAACCAAATTGTTTCCAGATAACCACATCTCAGAACAAAGCTCAAGAATACTGGAATACAAAAATATCCAAAACCAATAGCCATCAAGATAAAACTGACAATGTCTAGCATCAAATCAAAAAGTACAAGGTGTCCAGAGGTGGTATCCCAATACTTCTCAAGACTGAGGCAGGCGATTGCTTAAGGCCAGGAATTCAAGACCAATCTAAGCAACATAGCAAAACCTAAAAAAAAAAAAAAAAAATACAAAAATTATCTGGGTGCAGTGGCACACCTATAGTCCCAGCTACTCAGGAGGCTGAGGTGGGAGGATCACTTGAGCCTGGGAGGCAGAGGTTGCAGTGAGCAGATTGTGCCACTGCACTCCATCCTGAGCAAGAGAGCTAGACTCTGTCTCAAAAAAACAAACAAAACAACAACAAACTACAAGGCTTGTAAAGGAAAAGGGAAAAAAATTAATCAACGGAAACTAACACAGAAATGACACAGATTATAAAATTCGTAGACAAGGACATTAAAACTATTATAATACCTGTATTCCATTTGTTCCCAAAGTTACAGGAAAAGTTAAACATGTAAGCAGAGACATGAAAAAGACCCAAATTTCCAGATAAAGAAGATAAGCTTCCGTATCTTAGATTGAAATGTACAATCTAAGATAAAAATAACATTAGATGGGATTAACAAGAGATTAGGAATAGCAGAAAAGACTAGTGAACTAGCATAGCAACAGAAACTATATAAAACAAAACACCAAAAGAAAAAAATACATTTTTTAATGAATATCAACATTCCATAAACTGTGACACAACCTGAAGAGGCCTAAAATAGTTAGAGATAAATCTGACCAAAGACAGATAAACCTAGACACTAAAATCTACCCCCAAAAAATTGCTGAAATAAATTGATGAAGAATTAAATGGGAATATATCCCCATCCATGGATTAGAAGACTCAAAATAAAGATGTCAATTCCATATATTAATCCCAATCAAAATCCCAACAGGTTTTACTGTAGAAATTGACTAGCTTATTCTAAAATTCATAAGAAAATGCAAACAACCTAGAAGACCCAAAACTACTTTGAAAAAGTAGAATAAAGTTAAAGGGCTTACACTGTCTTCAGAACTTACAAAAGCAGTAATCAAGACAGTGTAGTATTGTTATCAATATAAACATGAATGGAACAGACTAGAAAGTCAAGAAAAAACCCACACACATAAAATTGGTAAACTGGTTTTTGACCAAGTTGCAAAAGAAAGCAAATAAAGGATAGTCTTTTTAACAAGTGGTGTTGGAAATGAATATCCTTACACACACACACACACACACACACACACACACACAGAATGTACTGGAAAAAAAACTGACAGGAAAGGATCATTCTAGAATTCTGGAAGTGTTCCTTAGCTTCAGCTAGACAGTAGTTACACAAGCAAAAATTCATCAAGCCATACACTTGAGATTTGTGCACTCTAGTATATATATGTACACCTCAAAGAGGAGGACAAGTAAAATTAGCATATAGAGTAAGATCCCATATTTAATTTAAAAAAATAATTCTGGCCATCAACATTTCATATACACACATACATTCCACAGAAAAGAGAGGGGTCTGGAATTAGTTTCCTTTTATATCAGTGATAGTAACTTGCTAAGGATAAAATTTGAAATAATTTTTTCTTACTTTCATCTTCATGTTTTTCTGCATTTTCATTGTTTGAATTATTTATCATGAGAGTACTGTTTTTACAACAATATAGTGATTTCTTAAACTGGAACCAAAAGTAATAATAGTGCATAATTCTGGTGAAGAAAATATAGGGCCAGCCATGGTGGCTCACACCTGTAATCCCAGCACTTTGGGAGGCTGAGGCAGGTGGATCACCTGAGGTCAGGAGTTTGAGACCAGCCTGGCCAACATGAAGAAACCATCTCTCTAATAAAAATACAAAAATTCGCTGGGTGTGGTGGCATGCACCTATAGTCCCAGCTACTTGGGAGGCTAAGGCAGGAGAATCACTGGAATCCAGGAGGCAGAGGTTGCAGTGAGCTGAGATCACACCACTGCACTCTAGCCTGGGTGACAGAGCGAGACTGTCTGAAGAAAAAAAAAAGGAAGAAAATATGGGTGATTTTTTTCCTCCCCTAATGTTGTCTATATGTTTAAGTTCTCCACTTAAAAAACTTATATAACTATGAAGATGGTATAGCAATATTAAAAAAAGAAAATGTATGTACATGGACAAGATCCATATGAAAAACTGAAAAAACAGGTAATATTTTGGAAATGAGATTGCTGGACAATGTTCCTATGATGCTAGTCTTTACAAATTTGTACAATACAATTTTTATAAAGGACAACGAGAATTATCTCAAGAGTATGGGCCCCTTGATTTGCTTGTTTGTAGTCTTTGCAGTCTAATATGTTTTATACTTTATGTGTGTTTATATTTTACATGCTTTATATACACGCATAAGAATAATGTATTTAAATCTAGCTTTTTTAGCTTACTCTCAAATTACCAAATAATAGTACTATCTTAATTCAGCTGTACAAGATTTCCTGGTTACAAAGACAACATTCTGACAAATGGAATCAAACACTCTAAGTGAACCCATCAAGGTTATTCCTGGTGGAAAATTAACATTATAACCTAGTTGCTATCTGGCAAATATATTAAAATCAAAAGAAGCTTCTTAACCAAAGAGACTACAGATCCTAGAAAGAAGGAAATGAACATCTGAGTGTATACTGTGTGCCAAACTGTGCTAGGCACTTTTATATACTCTTACCTCATGAGATGTTCCAAAAAACCACAGGTCGTATTACTAGCCCGTTTTCCAACCACTCTGAGGAAACTAAGACGGTGGTTTTAAGTAACTGGTCTAGGGTTATACAGGTAATACAGCAAGTTTCAACTACAACATACCACCACAGCACTTCTCACCACAGGCTATGACCACACCTATCTACAAGTAATGGCTTGAAAAAACCTGACCACATCACCCACCATCAAAACAAAAGGCCTCAAAGCCTTCAAGAAATCCCAGTGTTAACAATTACACGAAGTATACTAAAACGTGGGTCCACAAGATGCTAATCCACACGTTTAGCCAGAATATGGGAATTTTTTGGACCCTTACATTCACATACACTGCCGGACATCCCAGGACTCCCTGACAGCATTGTTTCTGGGTATTCTAGTAGTAATTTTCCAACAACACAGCATCGGTAAGGCCAGGACGTACCAGGGTGCAAAGAGAGCTAGAAACCAAAAAACCATTATGTGATGGGCTCAAATGAAGAGAAGAGATGGTGCTGGAAAAAAGCATTAACACCTAACCCAACTTCCAGGACTCAGCTCAAAACAGAGTCACCACTTTCCTTCCCTGCCACAAACTGTGTCATGAACCTCAAAGCTGTTTGTTCAAAGCTCCGATCAAAGCCTAGACCCCTTCAACAAAGTTTACTTTGAATTAAACACAGAGCTGACCAAAATACTCTTGGAGGAAGGAAATTTAACAGGTGTCTACAATAAAGGATTTTCTACGTTTTTGAAATTTCAACTTCTGTGAAGACATAAAAGTTGATGAAAACGTGAGCCTTCCACTGCCTTCAAACTTCCTTGACATCTGTAACCAGAATGTGTCTTCAAAAGCTCTGCTCCAAGTTTCAGTAAGGTCTCCTGAAGTCACAACCAAAGTTTGTCTTCCCAATTAAACCGGCCATTACAGGCCAAGTTATAAAGAGAGACAACATTTAATTGGAAAGCAAATCACCTAACAGTAAGTGGTAGACACATTTCCCAATTAAAAATCTGACAAGAACTCACAGAAATAAAGTATCTCCAAAATGCCATCTTTCTTATTTCCCATGGAGAGAGGCTGCCTCCTCTGACTTCCCATCAAACAAAAGGTTGGCAGGGGAAATCAACAGAAAAGTAGAAAAATTGTATCCAAATCGTACATCAGCAGGTCAACTGAAAAGTAGGGGTGTGTGTGTATGTGTGTGTGTAAAACAGTCCAAATTGTACATCATACATCAGCAGGTAATCGGGATTCTGTCCACCCAATTAGTTCCATTTTAAAGGGCCAGTGGTAAGACTTAAAACCAAAAGCTGCAGTTGACCATAGCCTCTGACTCCCGAGCACTATCTGTCCCCTCACCAAAGCCCCACCTCACAGGCCTGAGGACCTCTTCCGTAAAGCCCTGGAAGTCTACCCTTTGAAACATCTGGCTGTCCTAAAATACTTTTATTCCATATTCTTAAACAATTAAGAATTTTTATTTGAGTCTCAAGTCAATTAAAAAACCATATAATACTTGCATTACAACTATACTACATCTTAATTTTTGGCTTTTAAATGCTTTAAAGTTTAAATACTTTATACTACCAAAATACTTTATACTAGCAAAGTATTAATTAGTTAGTCCACAGGCTGGAAATAGCGATGAATTTGGATATTCCCCACGTCTATACCTACTCTGTCCTTAAGTCAAACACTTATCCACCTGTAGTGTTAAAATACAATATTAAAAATGACTGTAATAATAAATGCTACTCCAACTATTAGGAAAAGCATTGAAAAAATACAAAATTTTATAATACATAATATAGTAAAAATGACATTTTTACACGTGAGCAAGAGAATTAAAGGAGCGTTTTTAACATTCACTATTCAAAAAAGAAAAGCTACTCCATGACAGAAAAAGATTTTTTAAAAAAAGACAAACTGATCAAACTTTTCAAAAGGTAGTAGGCTCTATAACTAGTAATTTATTTTGTGACAAAATAAGTCCATTGAAACATGAAAGAGAACTGGCAGGCACCGGGTACATCTTAGGAATGCTCAGACCTTATAAAGGTGAGCCTAAGATGGGTTTTCCTTTTTGTGGAAAGCAAGCAAGAAAGCTACAGTCTTTGGAGGAGAATTTGAAATAAAAAGGTTAAAGATAGGAGGAGGTAATCAAAGTTTTATAGGAGGAATTAAGAATAACAAATACAATGTTGCAAGAAGGGAAACATAAGGATACAAATTGAACAGAAAAACAAGCAGCAACTTCCTACTGACAGTGCAATTTACTAACAAGAAATACACATTCCTGGTTCTATTACCCTCAGGACTCTCTCCCTATTCTCCATCCCAAACACCAAAGTAATACTACCACTCTCCTCTCATTCACTACCACTGTTTATAAAATTTAAACACTGGGTATGTTCAAAAGCATATTAGGAAGGAAATAATAGGAAGTTATAGCTACCAACATCCTTACTCCAACACCAAAATCTCCCTGTGACTCAAAGAAATGTTGAAATACAAACACCAACACTATTTGGTCTTAAGGTCCTATATAATGATACATCCCAAGCCTTACTAAACTTGCCCAGGATACTAGGTCTAGACATTCCCTTACACCATGCTCGTAAAAAAAATATATAACGAAAGTGTTATTCAATCATCTGAGGTGGTCAAGGATAAAGCAGAAAAATGAGGGTTGGGTGCCGTAACTCACATCTGTAATCGCAGCACTTTGGGAGGCTGAGACTGGCAGATCAAAAAGTCAGGAGATCGAGACTATCCTGGCCAACATGGTGAAACCCCATCTCTACTAAAAATTCAAAAATTAGCTGGGTGTCACGGTGCACGCCTGTAATCCCAGATACTCGGGAGGCAGAGGCAGGAGAATCGCTAGAACTCGGGAGGTGGAGAATGCAGTCAGCTGAGATCGCACCACTGCACTCCAGTCTGGTGATGGAGCAAGACTCTGTCTCAAAAAAAAAAAAAAGAAAAAGAAAAAGAAAAAAGCAATAATGCACAACAGAAATCAAAGTAAAAAATGCCTAAGCCTAAATCACAGTGATAAAGTGAAGGTCATATATTAATAAAGTGTCAAAAGAGATGGACGGATAACCACAAAATCACAGTGCACGCCGTGGAGCAGTAGGGGGTTCCTCCTGGAGAACATTAAGGAATGGTCAACCAAAGGCAATGTATGTTCTGAATTAGCATTAGTAAAAAAAGCTTTAGGTTGGTTTTCATATTGTGTTCAAAAATATGACACTTAAAGTAAATTCAACTGACACTGAAGAAAACACAAATAGCATAAAAGAAATGGGAACAGCCTGGAGAATCAAAAGTACGCAGATGAGATGGCACATTTCACTTCATTGGAAACAGCCACTCCTCCTGGATTTCCATAGCATTTCATGTCTCTCTTGCAGTCTTCTGTCATCATTTTTATTTACATATGTTTTATTCCCCCCAGATAAACTATACTCTCCTTAAGGGTAACACTGTGTCTGCTTCATCTTTGCAAAACTCAGGGCATTTACTCAGTCAACAAATATCAAATATGTAACATGTGCCAGACACCACACTACAAACTGGCACTAAATACCTACTGTTTAAATGAATGTTGATGATAAGGCAGAAAAAAAAAAGTTCAAAAAAGGATCCAAATAAATTCATGTCCAGGTATTATAATTTCACAGGAAATTCAGATGGGAAACAACAAACATTCTAATTGGAATTTTAGTATCACTAGACACATCTACGCTACCTGTGTGCGGACCTATAGATTCAAAACAGTACTTCCTCTGTATGGTCCGACAAGTCTCCTAAGCATTTCCACACAGATTTATTCTCTTACGCCCAAAATGAAATTAACAGTAATGATTTAACAGGCCATAATCTTAAAGGCCCCTAAATAAGACCTATGAGATGTGTCTTAGTGAGTGGCAAGCTGTTTTAATGGTCTGATATATTCATTCATTGAAGTGCTTAGTACCTACCAGATAATGTTGGGCCCTGGGTTTAGAAAAGATGATCAAGACACTCCAGGGGCCTTCCAAGAACGCAAACAAAAGTTTAGCATACATCGGGGAAAAGTAGGAGTGTTTATGAAAAATAACTGACTTGAAATTCAAATGCCAACAACGTAAAAAACGTGCCATAATAAATTTTATTTAGATGGTTTTAGTCAGTCCCTGTGTCATCTTCAAGGTGCTGAAAGAGTTCCCCCATTCTCAATATATTTGACTCTTTTTAAAAATCTCCTAAAAGGTCCACCACTCCCACTCCACTCCCATCCCAATCTTCTGGGAGGTGCAGAGGGGGAATGCATGGCGAATAATTTTAAATTGGTTTGGTTTTGTTTCTTTTAAGAAATAGACCAGAGTGGGAAGGCAGGAAAAGGCAGAGCAAAAATCGAAAACCGATGTGTGCCTTCAAACCCACAGTCCTTCTACCAGTTCATTGCAGATTCCTGTACTTGAGGCTGGGCCACGCACAGGTGGTTGAAAGTATCCAGAGTGTGAAAACACAATCTGCAACTCCTGACAGGAGTCTCCGGACTCCAAGGCCTTCCACCCCAAAGTCCAAGAAACAAGACGCCTTTCTCAGTGAGTGCTGCTACAGTAAAACAATAAACAAGCATTTTGGAAATCAAGGAACACACCTTCACCTGGTTTTCTCTACCAAACCCAAACAGCGTACTTTAAAGGCCGGGGACTCTAATAGGTGTTGCCCCTAAAGAAAAGACTGAGGCGGGGCTCCTCCCAGAAAAAAAGACGGGCGGGGAAATTGCTGGGGCCCTGGGGAAGGGATAGGGCCCTGGGGAGGAGCTGCGGGAGGCAAGGAGGAAAGGGGAGGGAGAGCAGGGTGAGACCCAGCTAACCCTTCTCCCTTCCAAAGCGGAGGTCGAGCCGCTGCCCCCCGTCCCCAGACCCTGCCTCCTGCCTCCCTCACCTGATCACAGAGATGAGCAGCCCCGAGGGGTCTTTGCTTTTGCTGACTGTGCTTCTGTATTTCCCACAAGCTGCTTCTGCCGCCATCTTGGACGTGGGGAGAGCCGCTAGGCTCCAAGGAAGCCAAGCGTGAGTAAATTCTGTATTTGACCCTGAGTCTCCACCAATGGATGAAGAGAATTCCAGAGGCGCGGAAGTGTAAAATCCAATCACCGAAGGGAGAAGGCGGGACTAAGGGAGCAAGTTTCGAGGCCGCGATGCGCGTGTTTGTTCTAAGAACTCTGGGAATCGTAGTTTTCCTTCTGCGTCTCGTGGACGCGCAGGAAAGCTAAACCAGCTGCAACTTCTTAGGTCTTAAAATGATTATCTTCATTTATCTTTATTCTGACTTCGAGCTTTTTTCGGCTTCCTTGCTTTTAGAATTTTGTCAGGCTTTAAATCAAATTTATCTGATGATGCCAAATGTGTGAGGGTGTGCATTAAAATGAAAGAGGGGGTTCTCTGCTAAATGACTATGTGCGAAGTTTGCCTTAAGCACAAGTGATTTCTTAAAAATTCAGTCAAATGCGAAAATGAATATGAGCAGAAATGCTTTTCTTTCTTCTGTAAAACTAATGTTTCTACATTAGGTTTATGTGTGACTTCAATTTTTCCCAATGCTCATATATTTCCAGATAGCCCTAAAAGCACATGCACAGGAATAAACAAATGAATATAGAGAATATTGACAAAGAAAAGACAATATTTCTCATTCATAAGTGGCAGTTGAACAATGAGAGCACATGGACACAGGAAGGGGAATATCACACACCAGGGTCTGTCAGGGGGTCGGGGGCTAGGGAAGAGAGAGCATTAGGAAAAATACCTAATGTAGATGACAGGTTGATGGGTGCAGCAAACCACCATGGCAAGTGTATACCTATGTAACAAACCTGCAGGTTCTGCACATGCATCCCAGAACTTAAAATATAAAGAAAGAAAGAGAGAGAGAGAGTGAGAGAGAGAGAAAGAGAAAGAAAGAAAGAAAGAAAGAAAGAAAGAAAGAAAGAAAGAAAGAAAGAAGGAGGAAGAAGAAAGAAAGAAAGAAAGAAAAGAAAGAAAGAAAAGAAGAAAGACAGTATAACTGAAAAACAAACAGACCACACCACAGATTTTTCCAAGCTAAATGAAAAACAGTAATAATGCACATTTGTGTTAATGCTTTTACTGGTAATTTGTTGGCATTTCCTGCATTTGGCTCCAATGGCTTAGTCATTAATTCATAAGCCCAAATGAACAAAACAAACAAGACCAGAATGTGTATGGAAAGTGGTTAGACTGAGGAACAAGAATTATAACAAAAATTTAAAAGGAAGGAAGGAGGTGGTCTGCTCAGTAGCAATAAAGATTGAAGAACTTAAATGAATAGAAAGCAAACTAACTCAGAGGTCCTGGAGTTGTAGAGCAGCAAGCTCAGAACACAACTACTTTTATTAAATAGACATCAAGCTGGTAGAAGTCCACATTTTTAAAAATTAGTCGAAAATTACACACACATACACACACATGCACACAAAGACACACACATATATATATGATATGATAACTTAAAAATATTCATACCCTATGTCCCAGTTCTAGGGACTTCGTTCCTAAAGAAATAAAGATAGAGTAATGAAATCTTTGAAATATCACAAAGGTATCAAATAAATTATGTAACATTCAAATGAGGAAATAACATACAACTTCTAGAAATCATAATTTTAATGGCTCTTAAAGAAAATAAGATTTTTGGGTCAGGTGTGATGGCTGACGCCTGTAATCCCAGCACTTTGGGAGGCCTAGCCAGGCAGATCACTTGAGGCCAGGAGGTTGAGGCCAGGAATTTAAGGCAAGCCTGTCCAACACAGTGAGACCCCATCTCTACTAAAAATACAAAAATTAGCCAGACTGTGGTGGCACACCTGTAATCCCAGCTACTCAGGAGGGTGAGGAATGAGAATTGCTTGAATCCAGGAGTTGGAGATTGCAGTGGGCAAGATCGTTTCGCTGCACGATGCACTCCAGCCTGGGCAACAGAGGAAAACTGTGTCTCAAAATGTATATTTATATATATCTTTTAAAGATTTTTATGGTATAAGTGCAAAAATTGTGCTATAAAATTAAATAATTCATAGAGAAAGGGAGAGGTAGCTGGGCCTAGTGGTGAAGAATTCAGGCCATGGGATAAAAAGTGTGATCATCTCAACTGGTGCAGAAAAATGCTTTGTCAAAATCCAAAACACCCTCACAATAAAAACACTCAGAAAACTAGGGATAAAAGGGAACTTCTTATAGACTATAAAGGGCACTTATTAACAACCCACAGCAATCATCGTAGCTGATGAAAAACTAAAAGTGTTCCCACTAAGAGTAGAAAAACGAAAAAGATAACCATGTTTTGCCACTTCTATTCAACAAAGTACTGCAAGTTATAGCCAGAGCAATGAGGCAAGAACATGAATAAGTCATCCAAATCGGAAAGGAAGAAATAAAACAATATCTATTTGTAGATGATATAATCGTATATAGAGAATATCCTAGATAATACACACAAAAAACTATTAGAGCTAATAAAATATTCAGCAAAGTTGCAGAATACAAAATCAACAACAACAGAAAATCAGTGGTATTTCTGTAAACTGGCAATAAACAATCCAAAAGGAAATTTACGCAATAATTCCATTTTCAACAGCAGCAAAAAGAATAAAATGCCTACAAATAAACTTAGCCATGGAAGTGAAAGATTTATACACTAAAAGCTACAAAACATTGCTGAAAGAAATTAAAGAAGACTCAAATAAATGGAAAGGCATCCATGTTCACAGGTTGGAAAACTCCCCAAATGTTGTTAAGATGGCCAAACTCTCCAAAGCTATTTACAAATTCAATATAATTCCAATCAAAATTCACTAGGCTTTTTTGCAGAAACAGAAAAACTGATCCTGAAATTCATATGGAGATCAAAAGAGCCCCCAATAGCCAAAGCAATCTGGGGAAAAAAAAAAATCAATGTGGAGGTCTCATACTTCCTAATTTCAAAACTTATTTAAAATCCCCAGTAATCAAAATAGCATGGTACTTGCCTTAAAATAAACACACGGATAAGCATAATAGAATAAGTCACACAGAAGTAACCCTTTGATTTTCATTGTTTTTTCTTTCTTTCTTTTTTTTTTTTTTTGAGAGGGAGTCTCATTCTGTTGCCCAGGCTGGAGTACAGTGGGTCAGTCTCAGCTCACTGTAACATCTGCCTCCCAGCTTCAAGCAATTCTCATGCCTCCGTCTCCTGAACAGTTGGGATTACAGGCACCCACCACGATATCCAGCTAATTTTTGTGTTTTTATTAGAGATGGGGTTTTCCCATGTTGACCAGGTTGTTCTTGAACTCCTAACCTCAGGTGATCTGCCCACCTTGGCCTCCCAAAGTGCTGGGATTACAGGCGTGAGCCAACTCACCCGACCGATCAATTGATTTTCAACAAGGGTGACAGTACTATTCAGTAAGGAAAGAACAGCCTCCTCAACAGATGATGTTGAAAACTGGATATGTATAAGCAAAAAGTTGAAGATGGACCCTACCTCATACAATATGCAAAAATTAACTAAAAATGAATCAAAGACCTAAATATAAGAGATAAAACTCTTAGAACAAAATATAAGGGTAAATTTTCATGATTCTTAGCTACAACATCAAAAGCATAAGCAACAAAAGACAAAAATAGATATATTGGTTTTTATTAAAATTAAAAACCCTTATACATCAAAGTACACTATCAAGAAAGTGAAAAGACAGCCATAGGATGGGAGAAATAAAAGCAAATTATATACAGTATTTGATAAGAGTCTTGTATCTAGAATATATTTAAAAACCCTTACAACTCTGCACAAAAAGAAATAAAAATTAAAACCTGAGCAGCGGACTTGAATAGACATTTCTCCAAAGTAGATACACAAGTAGCCAACAAGCACATGAAAAACTGCTCGACATCATTAGTCATTAAAGGAAAACGCAAAACCATAATGAGATACCACTTCACACCCAATAGGTAGGTTACAATTTTTGTTTGTTTGTTTGTTTGAGACGGAGTTTCACTCTTGTTACCCAGGCTGGAGTGCAATGGCGCGATCTCGGCTCACCGCGACCTCCGCCTCCTGGGTTCAGGCAATTCTCCTGTCTCAGCCTCCTGAGTAGCTGGGATTACAGGCACGCACCACCATGCC
>NW_022436947.1:8410613-8427648 GCF_009761245.1 Sapajus apella
TCTCAGCCTCCTGAGTAGCTGGGATTACAGGCACGCACCACCATGCCCAGCTAATTTTTTTGTATTTTTATTAGAGAAGGGGTTTCACCATGTTGACCAGGATGGTCTCGATCTCTTGACCTCGTGATCCACCCGCCTCGGCCTCCCAAAGTGCTGGGATTACAGGCTTGAGCCACCGCGCCAGGCTACAATTTTTTTTTTAATGGAAAATAAATGTTGGCAAATATGTGGAGAAACTGAAACCCTTGTACATTTCTTTTGGGAATGTGAAGTGATTCAGTCATAGTGGAAAATAATTTGGTGGTTCCTCAAAAATTAAATGTAAAGTTACCATATGACCCAGCAATTCCTCTCTTAGGTCTATACACAAGAGGATTGAAAACAAGTGTTCGGAAAATAACTTGTACACGAACATTCATAAAAGCACCTTTCAAAATAGCCCAAAGGTGGAAGCGATACAAATATTCAATAATCGATGAAGTGCGACAATATGAGGTGTATGAGTGTGGTGTAAACAAAATGTGCTATCTTCATGCAATGTAATAGTATTCACACATAAAAATGAATAATGTACTGATATATGCCACAATAGTGATAAATCTTGAAAACAGGCTAAATGAAAAAAGCCAGACACAAAAGGCAATATCGTGTATGACCCCATTCATCTGAAATATCCAGAATGGGCAAATTCATACAGGCAGAAAGCAGATCAACGGTTGCCAGGGGCTACAGGGCAGGAAGAAATGGGGAATGACTGCTTAATGGATACAGGGTTTCCTTTTGGGGTGACGAAATGTTCTGGAACTACAGTCGATGGTTGCACAGCTTGTGAATGTATCAAAGGTCAGTGAATTATAAATTTTAAAGTAGTTAAAAATCATAAATTTTACACTACGTGTTCTTTAACCACACCTTAAAAAAGGTAAATAATGCAAGCCAGGCACGGTGGCTCACGCCTGCAGTCCCAGCACTTTGGAAGGCCGAGACGGGTGGATGACAGGAGGTCGAGAGTTTGAGACCAGCCTGACCAACATGAGGAAACCAGATCTCTACTAAAAAATATAGAAATTAGCTGGGCATGGTGACGCAAGCCTGTAATCCCAGCTACTTGGGAGGCTGAAGCAGGAGAATCGCTTGAACCTGGGAGGCAGAGGTTGCGGTGAGCAGAGATCACGCCACTGCACTCCAGCCTGGGCAGCAGGAGCAAAACTCTGTCTCAAAAAAAAAAAAAAAAAAAAAGTAAAGAGTGCAAGTTGGGTAGCAGGATGGCCTAGATTCAATCCCAGCTTTCCACTTCCTGGCTAGATTACGTAGGGCAAATTACTTAACTTTACTCTGCCTCAATTTCCCTATCTGTAAAGCTGGTGATCATTGTAAGAATATGTGAGATGTACATTGTTGACACTTGGTAAATATTAGCTATTATTACTAATGTATGACTAATTTTGTTGAAAATACATCTCTGGGGGTATTACAAAGTTGTTTTGAGCATCAATAATATAGGTAATTTTTTTTTACACTTTTCTGTGTTTTACAAAGTTTCCGGGATGGGTGTGATGGCTCAGGCCTGTAATCCCAGCACTTTGGGAGGCCGAGGGAGGCAGATCACCTGAGGTTAGGAGTTCAAGACCAGCCTGGCCAACAATGTGAAAGCCCGTCTCTCATAAAAATACAAAAATTAGCTAGGCACGATGGAGAGTGCGGGTAATCCCAGCTGCTTGAAAGGCTGAGGCAGGAGAATCACTTGAACCAGGGAGGCGGAGGTTGCAGTGAGCCCGGATCAAGTCACTGCATTCCAACCTGGGCAACAGAGGGAGACTCCATTTCAAAAAAAAAAAAAAAAAAATTTCCAAGTGTTGCTTTTTATAAACAGAAATACACAAAAGTACTCCTTTAAAGGAGAATTGGATGTGTCAGAAATGATGACCTACTTTCATCACAAAATGGACACGCAATTAAGTGATAAATAAATTAGCTCATCCAAATTAATTAATTAATTTTATTTTTATTTTTTGAGATGGAGTTTAACTCTTGTTGCCCAGGCTGGAGTGCAGTGGCGTGATATCGGCTCACTGCAAACTTCGCCTCGCAGGTTCAAGTGATTCTGCTCCCTCAGCCTCTGGAGTAGCTGGGATTACAGGCGCATACCACCACACCTGGCTAAAAACAGTATATATGCAGGTCTTGTTTTATGTTGTCTAAACCAGGGAAGACCGTTTCCTAATATTACATTTGTAAATATATCTAGGGGCTCTTAAAGCCATGGGAACATCCAATTAAATTAAAATGCTTTGACCTCTTTGGATGAATGGCTCTATATAAATCCAAGGTATTGATATTCTTATTATTGTGGATAAATGAAATGTGTAAGTGAGGCTAGCTCAGCAGCAGAGTGGGCTCCCTGAGATTCATAAAAAATGCCAGGCTGGGGTGTCTACAGGATACCCAACTCAGACACAGGAGATTTGAGAAAAAAAAAAAAATGAAGTGTCTCATAATATCAGACATGTAGGCAGAACCTAGAAAGGGGCTATTTCCCTTCCCCCATCAGTATTGCCTGCTTACAAGTCAGCTTAGCTAAGATATTAAAAACATGCTTTAGCCAAGGCTCAGTAAATCACGGTATAGGATATAGATTAGAAACTGAAAAGTTAATTACTCTGTTGTTATCAAAAAAGCAATTGTTTTATTTTATTCAGGATTTAAATTTTATGTTAGCTTTTTCAATGACATTAAATTAAATCAATAAAAGCTTGAACATATACACAGAATGTATTCTACTTGGAGAAAAATGTTGTAAATAGATCACAATAGGCTGTTAGCTTTCTTGTCCATATTCTCAATACCTGGTTCAGCCTATGTTGTCTAATGGGGGATTTGTGATTTAGTCTTCATGTTGCATCTGACTTTCTGAGTGTTTTAGAAAGTTGGTCAAGAATATTATTTTCCATAATATAGGACAGCTTCATTGAAAGAGGAATATTTTTTGTTTCCGTGGGATGCAAGCCTGACTGCTGTTGGCCCCCCAGTTTCTCTCCCAAATTCCATCATTCAATAAACACTGACTGCATAGAGTCCACAAGGTGAATAGCCTTGATGGTTGCATACCATTATGAATGTATTAAATGTCACCAAACTGTATACTTTCAAATGGTTTCTTTCATGTTATAAACTCTACCTAAAATCTTTTGAGTCCCCAAAGTAGGATCCATTAAGTTATCTTTCAACTGGTCACCAAGTTCCATCATCAGTTTGACTTGTACAGTGCTTCTGGGTTTTTTTGTTTTTGTTTTTGTTTGTTTGTTTTTTGGTTTTGGTTTTGAGACAGAGTTTTGCTGTTGTCGCCCTGGCTGGAGTGTGATGGTGCAATCTTGGCTCGTTGCAATCTGCCTCCCAGCAATTCTCCTGCCCCAGCCTCCCCAGTGGCTGGGATTACAGGTGCCCACCACCACACCCAGCTTATTTATTTATTTATTTATTTATTTTTGTATTTTTAGTAGAGATGGGGTTTCATCATGTTGGCCAGGCTAGTCTCAAACTCCTGACCTCAGGTGATCCACCCACCTTGGCCTCCCAAAGTGCTGGGATTACAGTCGTGAGCCACCGGGCTCAGCCAGTGGTTCTTAAATTAATCTTCTCCACATTCCCACTCCCATTGCCTTGACCAGGCCTCATCTTCTCCATCAACTGCTGCAATGGTTTCTCAGTTGTTACCCCTTTTTCTTATACAAAAAAGAGATTGGTTGTCATTCCAATCTACCAACCACATGTCTTCCTGAATACAGTGAAGTGTGAATCTGATCCTTCTAACCCAGCTTTAAAAAATTCCAAGGACTCCACTGCCCATGTAATTGTTTTACCAACTGTTCACTAGAGAACCAGCTCCAAGCTACCTTTTCAGCTTCTTTATTGATTACCCTGCCATTGTACCCCAGTCTCTAACCAGGTGCCAAGTGAGCCAGGATTCTTATATTTCCCTTCTTCCTACATACCTAAAATGTCTCTGAGTCCCAGATTCTACGTCTGTTAAAATGTGGTTACCTATCTTCAGTGTTGTTCTGAAACTTGGAGAAAATAAGATATGTATGCAGGACGCTCAGCATTGGGTTCTTTTTTAAGAAAAGTTTCTTTCAATTCACCTGGTTAAAATTCTGTTAATTCTTCGTCAAAGTTGAGTAGCTCACCTAAGCACACCATAACTCTGTTCTTGGTTAGTACTGGTATGACATACCATACAACATAATATGACTGTTGGCCAGGCGCTGTGGCTCACGCCTGTAATCCCAGCACTTTGGGAGGCCAAGGCAGGCCTATCATCTGAGGTCAGGAGTTCAAGACCATCCTGGACAACATGGAGAAACCCCATCTCTTCTAAAAATACAAAAATGAGCCAGGAGTGGTGGCACACACCTGTAATCCCATCTACCAGAGAGACTGAGGCATGAGACTCACTTGAACACAGGAGGTGGAGATGGCAGTAAGCTGAGATTATGCCACTGCACTCCAGCCCGGGTGACAGAGAGAGACTGTCTAAAAAAAAAAAAAAGATAATATGACTGTTATAGAAGATGTGTTTGTTCCCTCTAATCGAGATCATTGAACACAGAAACATCGTTGTATTCATTTTCATACTCTCAGTGCTTTCCATGGAGCAGGGCTCTCAGTATTTGTTGAATTGAAACATCCTCTATCCTACTTTAATATCTAATGAGGCTAAGACTGAACTTTTCAAAAATACTTCATTTTAAGGGAAATTAACACTATAGAGGCTGGTAAAAGTCACCACAGTTGTCAAACTAATGATAAGCGACTTAAACACGGTATTTCCTTTATAATGTTAAAAAAATTCACTGTTTAGATGAATTAATGCAAACTTAAGTTGCCTTTTGGGAACAATAACAAAAATAGAAAATCATTTTTGACTGATTTATAGATCATAAACTTATTTTAATACATAAAACTGGAAGGAATATTAAAACAGTATCGGTGACATAATTTCATATCCAACATTTCTCATACTGTCTGGAGTAAAATCGTCTGTTATGTTTACATTTTTTCCATGTATGAATAAAACTGTAGATGATACAAAAATCCATGTGCTTATTTTGTAAAAAATCCTTATAGAGTTTAGTGTGAAATGAAACACTATCCAAAATACAAAAGTTTTGAAATTTATTTATTTTTATTTATTTATTTTTCTTTTTTGAAATGGAATCTTGCTCTGTCACCCAGGCTGGAGTGCAGTGGCATGATTTAGGCTCACTGCAATCTCCTCCTCCTGGGTTCAAGCGTTCTTGTGCTTCAGTCTCCTGAGTAGCTGGGATTATAGGTACATGCCACCATGCCCAGCTAATTTTTGTATTTTTAGTAGAGAGATGGGGTTTCACCATGTTGGCCAGGCTGGTCTCGAACTCCTGACCTTGTGATCTGCCTGCCTCTTAGTATTTATTTGATGCCTATTTTGGTCCTTAATCAGTGTTAAAAAAAATTGTACCAGACATCAAGAAGTTCAATCATGCTAAAATCACATTTCACATTGCAACGAGCACCAGCTTCAACAGCATGACCACCATTTCTGTTTAACTCATCTGAGAGTATTTTCAGCCATCCACAGAGATCACTTTATTTGTTATAACAAATGCCCCACAGATGAGCCGAAGTTAGGGAGGTATCCAGAGGGGAAATTCAGTTAACAAATGATTTCAACTGCTCTGCATGGATTGGTGAATCAGTGGGTGGATTCAGGATATGCAGGATATCTCCTATAGCAATGGCTGCTCAGCAAAGTCACCTAGCTCCCTTAGCACCCAGGACAGACAAGGAATCTAGGAGAGAGAGAAAGAACACAAGAGGATATTAAAGAAAAATCAAGTGAGATTCTAGAAAGCCATTAGAGAGTCATACAGAGAGGGAAAATGAAAGGTATTCATGGCAGAAAGAGGCATAGCACCACAAATTTCCCAGATGTTCATCACTGTCCAAGTCAACCAATCATTGAGCCTCTGCCTCCACTTTTCTGAGTAACTTTTTAAATAATATGAAACGAATGCTTATTATAGAAAAATATAACATGGAGCAATAAAATGAATGAAATAATCCACGTAATTCTACTACCTCTATTCAGACATAGCCACTATTAATGTTTTGTTTTGTATTCTAAGATTTCATTTATATATCTGCCAATACATACTCTCTTGTTACGTGTTTTATTTTAAACAATAAACAACTTTTTGTATTATTACATAATCTACTACTAAAAAAAATAGCTGAATAATATAGCTTTGGACAGGTGTGTGATTATTTCACCAACCTCCTATTATTGTACATTTTTTGTGCTTTTTAAAAATCCTGTGAATAGTATGAAAATGAATACCCATTGAACAGACGTTCTCTTTCTTGGTTACGTAGATATTAACTTTGTTTTGTGTTTTATTTATTTTTGTGTTTTATATTTTGTGCTTTGTAGGGATTATATTTTATTTTACTAACTTTTCTGAAGCTGACAATATATTGTCAAATATGTTGTTCACTTTTCTGAATGTGAACATATACACTGAATATATATTCTGATTATATAGATGTATATATATTATATGAAATATATATTCTTGTAAGAATATAAGAAATAGATAACATGATCATTTTGGTCGCCTCTTGGGAAAAAACACATGCTGAGGGATGGGGGTGCATTTTTTTAAATTTTGAAACATATGAATCAGTATTTGCTCAAAAAATAATAAATTATTACAACAAGATTTATGCAGTATAACATGCATTGTTCTGGCAGATCCTAGTAGTTTCAATATTCTTGCTTTTACTTAAGGTGTTTTCCTTTTGGCACTTAATATTGTGAATTGCACAGGGCTCACAGCTGTGTTCTAAGGTGATGACAGCTTGTTAACCACTTTTTCTTTTTTTCGAGACAGAGTTTCACTCTTGTTGTCCGGGCTGGAGTGCAATGGCACCATCTCGGCTCACTGACACTATCTCAGCTCTCTGCAACCTCTGTGTCACAGGTTCAAGCGATTATCCTGCCTCGGCCTCCCGAGGTGCTGGCATTACAGGCATGCACCACCACACCTGGCTAATTTTGTATTTTTAGTAGAGACGGGATTTCACCATGTTGGTCAGGCTGGTCTCAAACTCCTGACTTCAGGGGACCTGCCCTCTTGGGCCTCCCAAAGTGCTGGGATTACAGATGTGAGCCATCGCGCCTGGCTAACCACTCTTCATTTCCAGTCATTCTCTTTCTTTCTTCAGCATTCTCTATGTCCCATGTCAGTTTCAAAGAAAACATAAAAATAAAAAATCTCTTCCAGTATTTCATTGGCATTTCTAATGCAGGTTCTCAGAATTCATACATAGCCATTCCGTCACTTTTATACATTCTAAAACTTTTTAAACTTTAATGAAATTAAAGTCAAATTCTTTGACTATGTAAATTGCTCAGAAACACCACTTCTGTAAACACTTGTATGTACTGAGTAAATGCAAAATAGATGACATTTGTTTAGCTTTACAGGTTTGTGAAATTTTTACGCTTAATTTAAAAAATATTAAGTAAATAAATACTCAGATATGCACACAATTCTTAAGAAACAGTCACTACCACCTGTTATCTGTTCAGTGCCAACACTTATAAAATAATAAATACGGTTTTTATTTGAACACCAAATGCTGGGTTCTTTGGCTGGAGCAAACATGTGGAAAATGTGCTCTACCTTGGGGAAATATGATATTTATATACAGATAGGTCTGAAATTTTTATATATGATAGATTGATATTAGTATAACGAAAGGAAAACATAGAAAATTATAAGAGTAGCAGGATGACCTAACACCTTAAATAGTAAAAACTGTTTAATCCTAAATCTATGAGTGACTTGGTAAAAATATAAATTCTAAAACTATTTTTAAAAACCATAATCCCAATTAACAAACAGGAGAACTGAAATAGAGTAGTCTTGAATGTGTCTATTTGAGGTTTTTATTTTTTTCATCCAAGAGGGATATTTTTTCAATTAAGACTATGACACAGATGGTGACCAATTAGAACAGACATCTCAGTCTTGGTCCACGAGGTCATCTGGGGTGTCAGGAATTAAGGCCTTGATACCGCAGTGTGCCAACAGTAAATCGCATTTCGATACTAACGATCATGCAATTATATGGGCGCATATCACCAGAATATCAGCCTTGTTCTAATATTAGCTATTCCCAGTAACAAGTGTTTGATATGTTGACTACATCCTGTTCTACATGTTCTATTCTTGTTATCTCTAGTTTCTCAATCATCTTTGTAGGTAGCAATAATCATCACAGATTCTACCAAGAAGAACTGTGGGACAGAAACAGTAAATGAATGACTTGTAACTTCCACATTTGTTCAAAGTGACTTTTTACATGTAAGAACAAAATTCAATTTATGAACATTTGTAAAGTCCTATATTTTTATAAAAGCAATAATAACAACAACTATTTTTTTTTAATGTTTGAGATGATTATGAAATTTTTTTTTTTTGAGACAAGGTCTCACTACGTTGCCCAGGCTGGTCTCAAACTCCTGGCCTGAAGCAATCCTCTCACCCCAGCCCCTTGAGTTATATGGAATTTAAAATACGAACGGTATATTTTTTCTAGGTTTCATTACAATATTGTGGTTATATATATTTTTCTTCTTTATCTTTAGGAAATGTGTGTTGAAATGTTTACAAATGAAATGTTAATATTTGTTTTCTGCAGCTTATTTTCAAATGTTTTAGAAAAAACTAAGGTATATATGAACGGATAAAGCAAATGTGACTAAATATTAACAATTGGTAAGTCTAGGTAAAAGTGTACAGGCTTTCACTGTTCTAGTCTTCCAATTTTTCTGTAGTTAGCTTTGAGCATTTTCATAATAAGATGTTGATGGATCAACCTGGAGGACATTATGTTAAGTGAATGATGTAAGTCAGGCACAGAAAGATAAATACCCCATGTTCTCACATATGTGGAAGCTAAGAAAGAGCTCGTAGAAGTAGGGAGTAGAATTGTGGTTACTAGAGCGGGTAGGGAGTGGGAAGAGGGGGATAGGGAAAGGTTGGTTAACAGATACAAAATTAAAGCTAGATAGGAGGAATGACTTATAGTGTTCTACAGCACTGCAGAGTGATTATAGTTATTAATTTATTGTTTCATTTTTGTCCATTTTTTTAAGAGACAGTCTCGTACTGTTGCACAGGCTGGAGGGCAGGGATATGATCACAGTTCACTGCAGCTTGGAACTCCTGGGCTCAAGAAATCCTCCCACGTGAGCCTCCTGAGTACCTGGGACTATAGGCACGTGCCACCATGCCTGGCTAATTGTTGTTGTTGTTTTTTTTTCGAGACAGGATCTTGCTCTGTCACCCAGCTGTCACCCAAGCTGGAGTACGGTGGCACAATCATGGCTCACTGTAGCCTCAACCTCCAGGGTTCAAGCAATCCTCCCACCTCAGCCTCCTGAGCAGTTGGGTCTACAGCCACATGCCACCTGTAGAGATGGGGTCTCACTATGTTGCCCAGGCTGGTCTTAAGCTTCAGTTTCAAGTGATCCTCCCACCTGGACCTCCCAAAGTTCTGGAATTACAAGTGTAAGCCACCACACCTGGCCTATTGTATATTTTCAAATAGCTAAAGGAGAGAATTTTGAATGTTCCAAACACAAAGAAATGATCACTGTTCAATGTGGCGGATATGCTAGTTACCCTTATCTGATCATTACACATTGTATACATGTATCAAAATAAAACTCCGTAATGCCATAAAGATGTACAATTATGCCTCAAAACTTTTTGAAAACATCAGAAAATAAGATAAATGGTATATATATATATATATATAAAATACCCCATAAATATTCTTTATATATATATAATTTATATAAACTATTCAATAAATATACTTTTTTCTCCATGTCTGGCTTATTGTTTTATATCTATATATAGCAATATATATAGAGAGAGCAATATATGTATGGCTCATTACCATATACATATATAGGAACCTGGGAAGTGGAGGCTGCAGGGCACCAAGATGGCGCAACTACACTCCAGCCTGGGCAACAGAGCAAGACCCTGTCTCTAAAAAAAAGAAAATATATAATATTCAGTCCTTAGAAGTGGTGCTTTGACAGGCAAATGCATCTATATTTGCAGCAGGAAACACATGGAACACATAAAGGAGGGCACACACTAGGCCAGAACCATTTTCGTCAACATATGAGTTAAGAGTTTTTGCCAGGGAATTAGAAGATATGCTTTAGGGCATGTTTAATATAAGTGTACAAGAGAAAAATAGATGGTACATGCAGTCTTCCTCAGCAAATCTTTGCTGCCATTTTCATAGAATTCTGTGATAAATTTTTCTCAGTGTTATTACGCTGAGATCGGACCCAGGGAACCCCATATGACTGTTAAGTCGCATTCTTCTCTCCTAGGCCTTATTTCTGTCTACTATGCTGTGTTATTACCATGAGGAATACCAGGAGTAATTATTACAGGAGTCTGGGGGTTTTAAAAGAGTAGAGGCAGAGCATGGGACTGGCAGAAACGAAAGAGAACATTACTGAAAACCCCCACAAAATGATATGGGGTTACGTGGAAAGAATTTCCTGACTATAAGACTTATGAATCACACAGGAATAAGTGACTGTGGAGAGTTAAACTCTCTCTCTCTCTCTCTCTCTCTCTCTCTCTCTCTCTCTCACACACACACACACACACACACACACACACAGAGCTTTCACAAAAACCTTTAGGCCGTGAACATTCTATTCTCCTCCACAAAGTCAGAATTGTTCTTCCTGCAATAGGAAGTGCTCCCTGGCTGACCTCTCCTTCACAGTCATCAACCCTACCTTCTATATCCTTCCATATCGCTAAGCTAAGAAAACATAATCATCAGCCAGCAGCAAATTCTAAAAGGCCTTTGGCATATCACATTGGCTTTGCATCAAATTTATTGCTGAATTTCACTGGCTTCTCCCGATCTGCTTTATTGCTGATTTTAATCTTGTTTGTTTTAGGCTTCTGAGCCCCACTGCAAAATACCTAATATACTCTTTGTAGCTAGAGACTGTATAAACAAAATGTATCACATTCCCATTATAACAACACTGTGTCATCCACATTATGTAGCACCCATAGGTGGCCTACAGTTTTAATTATTTCCCTCCCCCAAACTCTAAATTAATACAATGAATTTAGAAACCCCTCCACCTCTCATCAGAGCAAGTAACTGAATACTCCATTACGGTAATAAAGCATTTTTCGTTGTAAGTGCTTGTTCCCAGAGGGCTTTGCTCTGTGCAGTAAGTCTACAGGCAACAGTTCCAAAAGGGCAGTGTGTGCCCTGTACTCAGATAATAACACTTTGTTATTTCACCTTAGATCTTAAACCACTTTTACTCTAACAAACCATGCCAGTATTCTGTGCCAAAAAAAAAATCAAGGAAGCTCCATTTTTCGGGTAGAAAAGGAGATGCATGAAGGTGGTGGCTTTTCCAGAGCACCCCAGGGATTCAGGGATGGAGTAAGAGATACAAAGCTTGGAGCCAAACAGGGCTGGAGGTGAGGATTCCTGTTTTTAATGGTTTCTAGGCCTGTCCGTCTTCTTCTGTAAATGCCCCTGGATCCAGATGAGGTGTAAAAGCCCCAGGACAAGGATTACATCTTGTGTAGCTTGAATCGTTTCAGTGCTTTGCCTGAGATGGGCACTCAATGAGTGTTGAGTAACAGGGCAAGAAATGATGCAGGCTGCCCTACTTTTGTCCTCTGAAGCACAGGTGAGGAGTGGCAGAAGACAGCCCCACTTCTGAGCAATTGCCCAGGGCCCAGATGATAAGGGACCGAGAAAAAACCAAACCTCATCCCACATTGGCAGTAGCAGCCTGCAGATGTGCAAAAATGAGCATTAAATACAGCTTGAATGTAGATAAAATATTTTAAGGTTGAGAATTAGTAAAGAGTAGATTAAGTTAAGAATATGAGCTCCAGAGTCAGGCCACTTGGCTGCGAATCCTGTTTCTGCCACTTGCTGGCTAGGGGTGACTTTGGGTGAACTATTTGACCTCTCTGCACTTCACTTTCTTCATTTATAAAATGATAGTACTGACTTTGAGGGTTGCTGTGAAGATAAAAAAGATTAAAAACTTAGAACAGTGGCAAGCACATTATAAATACTGTTACCTATTATTATGGTTGCTATGAATCACATGCCCAACATCACTCAAAAAGTACAAGGCCGGGTAAGTGCCCACTAACTCCATGGTGAGGACAGAGGGCTCATAAAAGGTCTCTGTGAACAGAGTCATTGCCCCCAAGAAGTCACAGGTGTGAAAAATCACTCATCAGTCCTACTCTTCATGTCAGAAACCACCTCTGAAAATAAAAACAATGATACAGGAGAGGAGGGTGATTCGCCCCAATGGGTTTCCCTTCACAAACCTCCAGTGATTTCTGATGGCCTCACAACACATTCTTGCCCTAGCTTTTGAAGCTCTGTACTGTACGGCCCCAGACTATTTTTCCCACCAGAACGCTTAACTACTTTCTGCATTTATCTTAGCTCTGGGCTTTCTGTTCATCTAGCTGCTGCTATTAAAGTCTGTTCTGGCTAGAAAGAATTCTTCTCAAGGCAGCTTTTCTAAGAGTGGACTATTGGTGTGGTCATGGGAACCCTTGACAGTGTGTGCCATTGAGGTCCATTGAATTTCCCTGTTTACATCTGGCAATACCTAAAGGGTTTTCATAACAAAAGGATTAATTGGGCCGGGCTCGGTGGCTCAGGCCTGGAGGGTGGGTGGATCACCTGAGGCCAGGAGTTCAAGGCCAGCCTGGCCAACATGGCAAAACCCCATTTCTATTAAAAATACAAAAAATTAGCCAGGCGTGGTGGCAGGCCCCTGTAATATCAGCTACTCAAGCAGCTGAGGCAGGAGAATCACTTGAATCTGGGAGGTGGAGGCTGCAGTGAGCCGAGGTGGCACCATTGCACTCTAGCCTGGGCAACAAGGGCAAAACTCCATTTCAGAAAAAAAAAATTAAAAACAAAATAAAATAAACAGGATTCTTTGGGAGGCCGAGGTGGGTGGATCACCTGAGGTTGGGAGTTCAAGACCAGCCTCACCAACATGAAGAAACCCCCGTCTCTACTAAAAATACAAAATTAGCCGGGCATGGTGGCACATGCCTATAATCCCAGCTACTTGGGAGGCTGAGGCAGGAGAATCGCTTGAACCCTGGAGGCAGAGGTTGCAGTGAGCTGAGATGGTGCCATTGCACCCCAGCCTGGGCAACAAGAGTGAAACTCCATCTCAAAAAAAAAAAAAAAAAAAGGATTAATTGCCCATGAAACTGTAGGAAATGTATATACAGCAACTAGCAGTGGATCTTCAGCATAAGCCCAGTTGTAATTGAGATAGTGTCATTCTCTTCTGTTTCCACATCCTTCACACTAAAGGGCAATGTGTGCCATCTACTCAGCACAAAGGGTTGGATCTGTAGGCAGGGGATTTGAAAAGCCCCTGCCTACAGATTGAGGAATGCCAAAAGCCACAAGACCAACAGGGAGCTTCTTTCTCAATCATGTCTTTTGCACCCCACAGCCATTTCTGTTAAGGTAGACAAGAGGCTGGCAAATAATTAGTAGAACATTTGGTACGTAAGTATTTCTTCCAGAGAAAAGCATACAGATTCAGGACTTAAAGATGATTCTTTCACAGGAAAATTCAGGGGAACTCTCTGCAATGCTGATCATGTTCTTCCGCTTGGTCTGGCTGGTAGCTACATAAGCATGGTCAATTGTGAAAAATCATGCAACTGCGTACTGAGGAATTGTGTACTTTTCCATATGTCTGTTATACTTCAATTAAAAAGTCTATTAAAGAAAATTGAACATGTTAAATGTATATATACTATTTGAAATTTTAAAGGGATTTTAATTAACTATGCCAATGGACTAAATATTAATCAGTCAGTTTAAAAGCTGTCATTCAAAATTTGCTAACTCCAAGAAATAGAATAATAAGATTTGTAAGCTGAACTAAAACACTTAAGGAAAATATCATTGAGCCATAAAAGAAATGAAGTACTGATACATGCTGCAATGTGGAAGAACCTCCAAAATGTTACGCTACACGAAAGAAGCTGGACACAAAAGGCCACATACCATATGACTCAATTGATGTGAAATATCTGAATAGGCAAATTCATAGAGATAGCAAACGGACTAGTGATTGCCAAGGTTGAGAGCGAAGGTGGGAATGGAGAATGGCTGTTTAATGGGAAGGGAGTTTTATTTTGGACCAATGGAAATGTTTTGGGACTAAATGCCACTATATTGTCCATTTTTAAATGGCTAAACTTTTTTTAACTTAATTAATTAACTATATATATATATACATATATATATATATTTTGAGACCGAGTCTCACTCACCAGGCTGGAGTACAGTGGTGTGATCTGAGCTCATTGCAACTTCTGCCTCCCAGGTTCAAGTGATCCTTCTGCCTCCCAGGTTCAAGTGATCCTCCTGCCTCAGCCTCCTGAGTGGTTGGGACTACAAGCACCCACCACCATGCCCAGTTAATGTTTTGTATTTTTAGTAGAGATGGGGTTTCACCATGTTGGCCAGGATGGTCTCTATCTCTTGACCTCATGATCCGCCTGCCTTGGCCTTCCAAAGTGCTGGGCTTACAAGCGTGAGCCACCACGCCTTGTCAAAATGGCTAAACTGAAGTGAATTTCACCTCAAGAAAAGACTTAAGATGTGAGATTTATATTTTCATAGTTAACAGTTAATACAGTCAATAGGAATATTTGGATTGCTGAATGGTTTTTTTATGTGCACCAAAATCACCTCAAGGGCACAAAAAGCACATTTAGCCCCATATTTGGCTTTTAACATGAGGACTATAAAAAGGGTCAAGTTCATGGTCGGATGCAGGGATGAGAGTATCGCTCTATAGTCTTTGTAAGAGATGATTCACCGTCTTTGCAAGTCCAATTTCATATGTTCTCCCTAGCAAAATGGAGAATGAAATATAACAAATAAAAATGTAATTGATGGAGTCTGAGGAGTCGTCTATCCCTTCCCCCCTGGCATTTGATACACCTGAATTTGATCTATTTGAGATGACCTCTCTCAAATTAACCAACTCCCAGGAAAAGAGGTTCTACAAACTTTTCATAATAGCTCTTATACCCAATGAGTAGGATTTGTAGAGAAAATCATGACATTGATGATTATGTCTTTGTAATGTGTCCATGGAAGGTTGACATTAGCTCAATTTATTATTAACTGGCCATGTTTGCTAGTTTGGCGAAGGAAGTAATGTGTAATACATGCACATTAATGGCATATGTAATGTGTAATGTGTCCATGGGAGGTCGACACTGAGTTCAATGTATGATTAACTGAACATGTTTGCTAGTTTGGCAAAGGAAGTTATCTTTGCGGCAGTGGAAAGGGCTGAGCATCTCTGGAATATGGGGAAGGAGAGAACAAAGTCCAAAACTGACCTGCTTGAAAAACTTGACTCAACATCTACAGAGTGGAAATTGCACTTAAAGCACAATTTTTGAGTAATTACAGACAGAAACTAAGAATTATTTGCAACTAATACGCATGTTTCAAAACAAGAAAATGACTGTTCCAATAGAGTCCAACCAGGGTCAGTAGTGGTTTCCTCAGCTCCATCAGGTTATAATTAGTGGCAGCAAGTTGATCTCAAGTTTCATTAGGTTCCAGTTGCCAGATCTCTAAATAAAAATACAAGGCACCAGACAAATGGGATCTAATTAAACTAAAGAGCTTCTGCACAGCAAAAGAAACTATCATTAGAGTGAACTGACAACCAACAGAAAGGGAAAAAATTTTTGCAATCTACCCATCTGACAAAGGGCTAATATCCAGAATCTATAAATAAACAAATTTACAAGAAAAAAAAACAAACAACCTCATCAAAAAGTGGGCAAAGGATATGAACAGGCACTTTTCAAAAGAAGACATTTATGCAGCCAACAAACATATGAAAAAAAGGTCACCATCACTGGTCATTAGAGAAATGCAAATCAAACCACATTGAGATACCATCTCACGCCAGTTAGAATGGTGATCATAGATGCTGGAGAGGATGTGGAGAAACAAGAATGCTTTTACACTATTGGTGAGAGTGTAAATTAGTTCAACCATTATGGAAGACAGTGTGGAGATTCCTCAAGGATCTAGAACTAGAAATTCCATTTGACCCAGCAATCCCATTATTGGGTGTATACCCAAAACATTATAAATCATTCTATTATAAAGACACATGCACACATATGTTTATTGTGGCACTGTTCTCAATAGCAAAGACTTGGAACGAACCCAAATGTCCATTAATGATAGACTGGACAAAAGAAATGTGGCACATATACACCATGAAATACTATGCAGCCATAAAAAAGGATGAGTTCATGTCCTTTGCAGGGACGTGGATGAAGCTGGAAACCATCATTCTCAGCAAATTGACACAAGAACAGAAAATCAAATATAACATGTTCTCACTCATAAGTGGGTGTTGAACAATGAGAACACATGGACACAGGGAGGGGAACATCACACACTGGAGCCTGTCAGGGGGTGGGGGGCTAGGGGTGGGATAGCAGGGTGGTTGGGGGGTAGGAGAGGAATAGCATTAGGAGAAATACCTAATGTAGATGACAGGGTGATGGATGTAGCAAACCACCATGGCACACGTATACCTAAGTAACAAACCTGCACATTTTGCACATGTACCTCAGAACTTAAAGTTAATTAAAAAAAAATAACAGGGCACCAAATTAACTTGAATTTCAGATAAAGAAGTAATTTTTTAGTATGTTTCATATATTTCATGGAGCATACTTAGGCGAAAAAAGCATTTATCTTTTAGTATGATATCCTTATTTAATTGGGTATCTGGTATTTTATTTGGCAATTTTAAAGTGTGTGTGTGTGTGTGTGTGTGTGTGTGTGTGTGTGTGTGTGTGTG
>NW_022436947.1:8427658-8478889 GCF_009761245.1 Sapajus apella
GTGTGTGTGTGTGTGTGTGTGTGTGTGTGTGTGTGTGTGTGTGTGTGTGTGTCTGTCTGTCTGTTTAGGAGAGAGAGAAACAGGCCCAGAGAATACGGGTGGCTCATGAAGTTTACACAGTCTAACATACTGAAACTGGGTTTCTGTTCATTTCATCCTAAGATGCTATGAAAAGGTGAAATTGTGGTCTGAAAATTTGGGAGTTTTCCTGATTCCTGTCTCTTTTCTGATCCTCCTATTCTGGCTCTATCTTTCCTGCTTTATAGCCAAACAGATTTCTAGTTAACCTTGTCTGTCCCCATATTGGCGATCATCTTCATGGTTTATGTCTTCCAATGAAACTGTTTCTTTCTTCCAGTTTTCTTTTCCTGCCCCTGAGGTTTAATTTTGTTCAACAGCCTTCTCAAAACAAGCAGAAAGTAAACGAAGGCTGTCAGCTTACCTCAACCTGGACTAGATGGAGTTAGGAAGGTAGTGAAAAACATGAAGCAAAAGAGAAGGAAAAACATGCTTTATTTGTCTCTATTTGTCATATATCATAGAACAAGGGACCTGCTGTGTCTGTGATATTTACCTTAGAAACAAGATTTGTGTCAATTGTGCAAGCAACACGACCTCAGTTTTTTTCAATGGTAAATAAAAATAATTTCAACCTAGGACTGCAGGCAGACTTCAGTGAGAAAAAGATGCGTAAATACTTTGTGAGATGTTAAATGCAATGGTTATAACAATTAATTTATTATGTGTTTTTTTCCTTTTGGAATACTATAACTAATACAGGCTTTGATCTCTTGAAAAGAAACATTGTCAATATACATTCTTCACCATCATGCTAACTGCAGCAACTAGTCGAAGGTGTTATAACAGTGATAAAAATCTGAACTAAGGTGGGCTAGATAATCAGTACCTTCCAATTTCCTGGGGTTGAGCTCCCCCTTGGAGAGCAGGTGACAGTAGGGACAGAGTGATACTCTCTTTTTAAAGCCACATTAGACTCTCCAAGAAATGACAATGTTTCAGATGCAGGAAAGGAAACATTCTGAAGCTAAACACCAGCAAACATCTATCAAAACACAAAGAAAGTGAAAAATTACTTTATAATATGCAGAAAAATATGCATTTGAATGATCACCTTGAAAGACTTTCGGGTGGGGGGGTGGAGGAATAACACATTTATAGATGTTATGCCAGAGGATGGTGACTGCCATATTCTTCTATTAAATCTTCCGAGGAAAGGAAACTTTAGGGACTCAAAAGATGCTTGTGATGAGTTTATCTTACTTACTTTTCTAGACTTTTGCTTTCAGTAAAGCACCGTAACTCTGACTGTCATATTCATCACTCATGTTAGGTCTCTGCTGCTATTTTTTGTTTGTTTTTTACACATTCTTCCTGTGTTCTGGTCTTTCCATTTGCTCCCATAATTCCCATGTGTCATGGGAGAGCCATCCAGAGACAGCTAAGCATTTCCAAACTTATATCCCCTGCGTTCTATCCAGTGATTCCCTACCACTTACAAAAGGGGATGTGCCTTTCAGGAGCCATTGTGGGAAGTTGTATTTGGCCATTGAACACCATATGTCAGCATTAGTTTCCAGCAAAGGATTAGGCCATAGGTCTGCAAAGGGGGAGATGAGAGTGAGGTATTCCTCCTCATTCCTGAATGCGATGTTCCAGAGTTTGGGTAAAATGATCTATTCGTACATGAGGAAAAAATTATAAAACATTTATCTCTTTCTTTTAAAAATGAAAGGAGTTCAACTTTAATATTTGCTATATGGATACACAAAGACACACTCATTGATATGCCAAGTGTCTTAGGAAGAGTGAGAATTCCATAGTGAGTTGGGATTGACAATGACCTCTGCTATAATTTGGATGTTTGACTCCTCCAAATCTCGTGTTGGGATTTGACCCTAATGTTGGAGTTGGGGCTTAATGGGAAGTATTTGGGTCATGGTGGTAGATCCCTCATTAATAGATTAATGTCCTCCCTGTAGGGGAGTGGGTGCAGTGAGCGAGTTCTGACTTTTGTTCCCAGGAGAACTGGTTATTAAAAAGAGCCTGGTACCTCCCCCATCTGGTTCTCTGGATTTGTTCTCACCATCTGATCTCTGCACACATGGGTTCCTTGATTTCCCCTGTGAGTGGAAGCATCATGAGGATCTCACCAGAAGCCAAGGAGATGCCAGTGCCATGTTTCTTGTACAGCCTGTGGAACTGTGGGCCAAGCAAACCTCTTTTCTTTATAAATTACCCAGCCTCAGATATTCCTTTGTGGCAACACAGACAGACTCCCCCATTCTCATTCATTCTATTTCCTAGAATTGTGAAATATTGCAATTTGCATGTAAAAAGTTACATGGTTTTACGGATTAGCTTATTTAGTTTTAAAATATACCTGCAGAGACAGGATGAATTGAATTGAGTTTTAATAACACAAGCAAAAGGCAACAACAAGAATTTGGCAGAGCTGATAACTTTTTCTCCTCTGGCATGAGCTCTCATTCAGTCATATTACAGGTGAAAATAGTGGTGATGTAATAGAGCTGACACATGTCTCTTGCTTATGAAAAGTTTGTTCCCATAATAAAAAGATTTATATCACAAACGAAACAAAATTTATTTAAAAATATTGTTTATTTTATCTTCAAAAATGTCATAGCCATGTTATTAGAGTAGTGTGTGTATATAATATAAAGCTAACTACAAATCTTTTGCAATGATATGCTCAAAGAATTGTTACTGATAGATGTATGCAACCAAAAAAGTTTGGAAGCCACTAGATGAGAGTCAGTGGTGTGCTAGAACTTGCCCCTACAGGTGTATGAGAGCTATTAAATTTTCAGGAATTTTAAAAAGCTACCTATTAAACACAACTGATATAGTTTGGCTGTATTTCCACCAAAATCCCATATTGAATTGTAGCTCCCATAATCATGGGATTGTAGCTCCCATAATCATGGGAGGTAAGTGAATCATGGGGGCAGGTTTTTCCAGTGCTGTTCTTGTGATAGTGAATAAGTCACACAAGATCTGATAGTTTTACAAAGGGCAGGTCCTCTGCCCGTACTCTCTTGCCTGCCATCACGTAAATGTCCCTTTGTTCCTACTTCGCCTTCCGTCGTGATTGTGAGGCCTCCCCAGCCATGTGGAACTGTGAGTCCATTAAACCTCTTTTTCTTTATAGATTACCCAGTCTCGGGTATTTCTTCATAGCAGTATGAAAATGGACTGTACAAATGGGTTGATCAATTTAGTTGCAGAATTTGGGAACAACTGAATGTAACAAAGACCAATCAGTTCTTGAACCAAAAAAATTAGGTGGGCTGGAAGAGCGTATGAATCATAGCTGTGGCCTTTAATATTTGGCTGTCAAACAGAGAAACTAATTAGAAGATATTTTAAATGCATAATTGGGGCAGGAGATGAGGGGAGTTCAGGCCTGGGTCCTGGCTGCATAGGTTGAGAGAAGTGGCATGATTCAGGATATATTTTGAGGGTAGAATCAGGGAAAAATCAATGGTGACTCTTAGGTCTTTCACTGGAACAACTGGGAAACTGAGAGTGCAACTGCTAATCCTGGAAAGGCTGGGGAGGCACACATTTGGGTAAAAATCAAGAATTCTGTTTTGAACCTGTTCCACTCAAGATGTCAGTTATACATTCAAGTGAAGCTATTAAGTAGGCAGCTGGAGCTATAAATCTAGATTTTAAAAGAGAAGCCTGGTTTGAGATATAAATTTAGGACTTAATAACATCAATTTAGGTGTCAAATAAGTGATAACATTTAAAGCCAGGATCTCAGACTTCCAATTTTAAAATAGTTGCAGAAGAGATTACTACCCCTGTGCCAGATATCTTCTGTGTAACCCTCCAGGCCCATTTTCTTCCCCTTCTACCATGTTCTCTTTCTCAAGGAGATTGATATGTATGTGCAGAGCTGTCAACAGGCCCTTGGCCCTCTGGCTCCTGATTGAGTTGCAGTCTGTGGGATCCTTCCCCTTCACTCACAGGAGATGAAATGAAGGAAGCATCTAGAGGTCTACCTCCTGTTATACATAAATTTTTGGTGCCACAAAAGAAATAGCACTTGAATATAATTTTTCTCAGCAAGGCAATTTACTTCCATAGAGCAGGTGACCAGGGGAACAGATGTGAACTACTGATTAGAACTGGTGGGAAGGTTGTTTACTGAAACTAGAGGCAAGGGGGCAAAGAGAACCAGGAAGTTAAACTTTAAAATGGGACACAAAGAATAAGAGAGCCGAACATACTGACATACTGATTCTTTGAAGAGAAACTTGGAGCTCACTATATTCAACACTCCCTTTGGAGTCAAAGGTCACTTGACTCTTTCAAAACAGCTTCCTCTGCTTAACTCTCTCTTCTGGGTCCCACTTGTCTCCTTTCTCCCTATTGGGCAAGAGGCTAAGTGAGTAACAGCTCAGCTATACCCCCTGGCACTACAGTATCCCTGTAGCTCCTCTACATCCAGCTCATACATTTGTAAGCATTCCATTAACTGAACATTTCTCAAATTATTCTAAATTTAGCATGGCATATGTTTCCTCTTTGGACCCTAAAAAATACACCCCTTTCTCCTCTTGGGGATCATCCCATAACAATGATGAGAACAAATGAACAAAAACACAAACTCTATCTGGTTATGTATAACCCCAAGCAACAAGTTTCTCACACTCGCTCATGTGGGACATGAGAGATTTATTTTCTGGAGAAATTGAACCAGAGAGGGTCCAGATTGGAGCGGGAAGGTGGAGGCTGTAAGAGGAGTATATCCAGGAAATGAATATCGGAATGGATCAATCTCCTGCAAAGTTTGACCATGTAGAAAATTCTTTGCAATAGCATTTTTACATGTCTCTGTAATTGTATAGGATAGCTTAACTATAGGTTCAAAGATGATTAAGTAAATGAAAATGTGAGTATATTTTTAACTAGAGGAAAAACAAAAATTTGTGTGAGAAAATAAATATAATTATGGCTGGCTGGGTGCGGTGGCTCACGCCTGTAATCCAAGCACTTTGGAGGCCAAGGCGGGCGGTTCACCTGAGGTCGAGAGTTCAAGACCAGCCTGACCAAAATGGTGAAACACTGTCTTTAAAAAAAAAAAAATTATGGCACATTGGTTGGCTCAGCAGTGAACAATATTTATATATTCATAATACTGAAAACAGATTTAACATATTACTATGTTGGAGAGAAAACGGAGTACCTATCAAAAATGCACATACCCTATGACCCAGCAATGAAAATAATAAAACCTGTATTGACTCGAAGCTGCAGGACACTGTTGAATAGCTGAGGTGATACAGACACCCTTCCCTTATCCTGATGTCAGTGGAAATGTTTCTAATGTTGTCTCTGAAGTTTCATTGCTTATGCTGAAGTTATGGCAGGTAGTCTGTATCAAGTTAAGAGTGTCTTCTCTCTTTACTATTTTAGTAGGAGGTTTTAAAAAATATTAATCAGAAATAATTGAATAGAGCAGATTTTTAAAGCATTTAGCAATGTCAATTCCCTCATTTGTTAATGTAGAAAATTACAAGACTTGCTAACATTGCAATACTTATAGCCATGGGATTAAATTGTACTTGAGTAGGGTGTGAATATGTGAGGAATATAAATATATATATCTTTATTTTATAATATATTATTGAGGATATTTATATGCATTCATGGTCATGTGATTTTTTGTCCTATGTCTGTGTAACAAGCAGGAATGTGTTCCATCTTTTCCTATTACTGGAATAATTTATGTAAAACAAGAATTATCTGTTTCTTGAGAGTTTGTTAGAACTTGCCTATAAATTGTCTGGGACTGAGCCTTTTAAAGAATAGATATTTGAATACCTATTAAATTACTTTTATGGTTATTGAATTATTCAGTTTTCTACTACTTATTTCTCCCTTAGTCAATATGAAAAATTTATATTTTTTAAGAAAACCCTCCATTCTATCTACCTTTTCAAACATAATGGTACAAAACTTACATACTCTCTTGGAAGGAGAACCACTGCTAAAATTTTTATTCATGTACTTTCATTTGTTTTAAGTTTTACTTGGTTCTTTTTTCTTACTATTTTTCTATTTTTTTCTCTCTTTATAAAAATTAGCAAAAATTTCTTTTTTTCTTTTTATAAAAATTGGCAAAAATTTACTTATTATTCTTTTAAGATAATTCACTTATGTTTATATTGTCTACTATATTTGTTTTTTTGTTTCATCAATTTCTGATTTTATTTTTATAAAACTTCCTTCGTACTTTTTTGTTCTTTTCAAAGGTTCATGTGATGAATGGCTAGTTCATTTATGTTTAATTTTTCTTATTTTCTAATAAATGTATTTAAGGCTTTAATTTTCTTCAGACATATCCAACAAGTTTTAATATGTAGGGTTATTAGGGTCCTTCATTTCTCAATAACATGCAATTTCATTATTGATTTTTTAAACCAATAAATATTAGAAATGTGTTTTGAATATTCAAGTGATATGTTAAATGGACTTGAATTTCCTTTTTAACACAAGAATTACCTAAAAGTCATAACAATATGCTTGACAGTACTGAACTGTACACTTAAAAATGGTTAAGATTTTTGTTTTGTTTTAGAGACAGGTTATTGCTGTGTTACCCAGGCTAGTCTCAAACTCCTGGGCTGAAGCCATCCTCCCACCTCAAACTCTCAAGTAGCTGGGACAAGGCACATGTCACCACACCTAGCTTAAGAAAGATGGTACATTTTATGTTATGTGCGTTTTACCACAATTTAAAAAATTTTTACTTAAAAAAAAAGATAGGTGGATTATCTGGGTGAGCCCAATGTAATTGCAAGGGTCCTGTCTTAGTCCATTTTTTGTTGCCATCATAGAATACCTGAGACTGGGTAATTTATAAAGAAAAGGTTCATGTCTGACCGTTCTGGAGGCTGGGAAGTCCAAGATTGGGCAGTTGCATCTCATCGCCTTTTAGTAAGAGCCTTGTGCTCTGTCATAACATAGCAAAATGCATCACAAAGTGAGAGTGTGCCCTGAGAACCAAGCTGTTGTTCATAATAGACTCACTCTCATGATAACTAACTAATCCACACCTGTGATAACCAATTAATCCATTAATTCGTGAATGGACTAATCTGTTCATGAAGGACGCACACTCATGATCCAGTTGCTTTCTAGAGATCCCACATCTTAATATTGCACATAAAAGATGAAGTTCCAACATGAGTTTTGGAGGGAACAAACACTCAAACCCTAAAAGGTCCTTGTAAGTGGAAGAGGGAGGCAGAAGAGAGAACCAGAGAGATGGCAGTGTCAGAAGGACTTGGCCTGATGTTGCTGACTTTGAAGGTTAAGCGAAGAGGCCTGAGCCAACAAATGTGGTGGCTTCTAGAAGCTAAATAAGCCGAGGAAACAGATTCTCTATTATAGCCTCCAGAAGGAGCATAGGACTTTAGCCCAGCAAGATTCACCTTGGACTTCCAACTGGTATTGTTGTAAGGCAAAAAAAAAAAAAAAAAAAAAAAAAGAGAGAGAGAGAGAGAAATTATTGGGAATGATATTTTTAAAAAATTCAGTTGAACAGATTTTAAGAAGGGCTGTAATTATGCTAATTCTAATGAACGATACAGTATTTGCCGCAATTAATTTACCCCTGAAGTTTACATGAGATATAGCATTAGTATTAGCTACTTTCTGTACTTGATATAAAAGTAATCTAAGTGCAGCCATAAAAGATAATAAAATTATGTCATTTGCAGCAACATGGATGCAGCTGGAGGCCATTATCCTAAGTGAATTAATGCAGGAACAGAAAACCAAATACCACATGCTCTCACTTATAGGTGAGAGGTAAACACTGGCTACTCAGAGACATGCAGATGGGAACAGTAGACACTAGGAATTATTAGAGGGAGACAGGAAGTGGAGGGAAATGCTGAAAATCTAACTATTGGGTACTATGCTCACTACCTGGGTGATAGCATGAATTGTACCTGAAACCTCAGCATCGTGCAATATTCCCATGTAACAGACCTGCACATGTACCCCCAAATCTAAAATAAAAGTTTAAAATATCTTTTTAAAAAAGCAATCTAAACTTAGTGATATGTCTGACATTGCATATAAGCTATAGAGAAATTCTTCCTATAAGATATGTCCTCTTGTCATCTATTGGTACCACCTTAGTGGACAGCACCATCTAAGTTTTTCAATGTGAAAGTAGAGACAGAAGGAAGTGAAGCTCCTAGACCTTAGGATCAGTAGGAGGATGATGTAGAACTTTTTAGATTAGGGCTATTTCCACCATCCTAACTAAGCTCCTTCCAGAATCCACTCCACCTAACCAGATCAAAATACTGAGACCCTGGCATTCAGTCCCAGTGAGGTCCACAGAGTCAGAGCTTAGGAAATACTAAACTGAAACACTATCAAAACTTTCATCTGCCAGTGTTTAGAATGGCAGTGAGAGAGAAGCCGGGCGGGGAGAGAGAAAGGCCACCGCTCATCAGGCTCTTTCCCTCTCAAGGCTAAAGGGAATTTCATTCCTGGGAATGTGTACAGAGCCCTTGCCACTGTGTCCCAGATGTGTTCTCCTGGCTTATCCTTTGAACTTTAGATTGCATTAGAAGAGCTAACATTTACTTATTTGGAAGGAGGCTGAGCCTCTTTTCGACCCTTCTCCCTGGCCATTTGAGAAAGGTCTGGGAGTGAGAACGATGCCTTGAATAAATGGAGACAGAGCCTCATCTCGCCAACAATATTTTTATCAATCTTTCATTTTCCTATATTAAAAAATAGAATTCAAGGAGGTTTTCAGATCTGACATAATTTCTCTGACCTATGATTCTCTAAGTTCATAGATTAGTGCAGGACATTTTGGCTCATAAAGTGGCAAAACTGAGGCAGGAAGTAGGGAAGTGATGGAGTCAAAGATATTCAAGACTGTAAAAAGAGTAATTTGAAAACCCACGATGGCATAATGAATTGATTAGAAACTCAGCCAGAGGCTTCCCAATTTTTTCCCCTTCTTCCCCTTCTTCCCCTCAGTGACTCCTCAGCATCTCAGAATAATTATCTCCAATGTTTCACCTATAACTCTTTCCCCAATGCAGAAAATGAAGGTGAAGATGGACTCTGCATGTTTAATGCTGAAGAAACACTCTCTCCCCTACACCCCCAATTCCAATCATCCAAATAATTCATATCATTACTGCAGCCATTGAGTCCTGAAAAACACTTAAAATCTCCTTTAAACAGATTTGTTTTGGTGCTAAAAGCTATTCCAAATATGAATTCTGCAAGCAAAAACACAATTTGCTCACAATAATTTTTATTAGCACTCTTTTACAACTTATAATCTTTACAAACTACTTTCTTATGTAATCTTTCTCAGACAGCAGTTTACTTAAGAAGGCAGTTTACTTAAGAAGGCAGTTTATAAAAGTTGTAAGTTGCTGAGAAGTTACTAAGGAAAATCATTTATGTGCAAAATAAAATATTGATCAAATGGTTATAACTTGGAGTGAGCTCTCCCATAAAAGAAAAGTAAAACGCAAAGATGTAAAAGCACTCAAGTGAAGAGGGACCTAGAAATAGAATTAATTACCAAGAGGTTTCTGCTGAAGGGCCGAAATGCCTTACCTGGTCATAATCACCTCCTTTCCTGCTGTGTGGGAAGAATCGATGATCAGACCTGAAACTTAAGAGAAACTACTTCAGCAGAAGCTGTGAAGAAAGGGAGTCACCAAAATAATTTTTTAAGTTAAAACAGTAGCCAATCATTGATGGAAGCTACGAAAACAACTTTTCACCGTAAGGCAGACTACAGAGACTGTCTGACATGTTATCTGATTTTAAAATAAGAATTAAAGAGAAATTACAAAGGCATTTCAAATCAAGTCTTGGGAAGATAGATCATGCTAAGAATGGTAAAGTTCAGAATTTGTAAGAAGTGAACCATGGTTTACCACATACGAGAGTGTTTTCCAACTATTGCCCATGGACTGGTGCATCTGAAATAAAGGGCATAAGAGACATGGAATGCTGGTTCTCACCAATCTCCAAGCCTTTTCTGTTCTACCTGAACATATCATGAAATTATATTCCCCCTTCCCAATTTATAACTAGATGTGACCTCTTGATTGAGTTCAGCTCCAGACGTAATATGCCCACTGCCATGGCAGCCTGTAAAATCTCTCAAACCTCTCACACAGTACATCACATTCTCAATCTTCCTTCATCTTTTGGTTGGAGACAGTTTTGCCATGTAGCACTCCCAGTCCTGCGAAAGTAACAGAACCTTAAAATGTAAGAAGCCTAGGTCCCTGAATTTCTGCATGGAAGGCTGCCAGGCCATTTGGATTGGGATATAAGTGAGAAATGAACTTTTACTGTGGTCACCATCTGAGGTTAGGGGAGCAGGATTGTTATGGCAACCAGGACACCTTGATTAATACAATGCCTATTAAAAGTGTAGGCTTCTTGCCCCATTACCAGATATGCTGAACAAGAACTCCAGGAACAGCATCCAGGAATCTGGAATTCCCGGAAGTTCTCCACATGATTCTGTGCACACCAAAATTTAAGAAGTGCTGGCTTAGATTTTAATTTCTTTAAAAGTACTTCATAGCTGGGCGCGGTGGCTCACACCTGTAATCCTAGCACTTTGGGAGGCTGAGGTGGGTGGATCACCTGAGGTCAGGAATTCAAGACCAGCCTGGCCATCACAGTGAAACCCCATCTTTAAAAAAAAAAGAAAAAAAAATACTTCATGTATATCAAAATTAAACATTTTTGGCCAGATGTGATGGCTCATGCCTGTAATCCCAGCACTTTGGGAGGCCAAGATGGGTGAGTTACCTGAGGTCGGGAGTTTGAGACCAGCCTGGCCAACATGGTGAAACCCAATCTCTACTAAATAAAATACAAAAATTAGCCAGGTGTGGTAGCAGGTACCTGTAATCCCAGCTACTTGGGAGGTGGAGGCACCCCAGAGGCAGAGGTTGCAGTGAGCTGAGACCGTGCCACTGCACTCCAGCCTGGGCAATAAGAGCAAAACTCTGTCTCAAAACAAAACAACAACAACAACAAAACCATTTTCAGAGGTCTTAAGTTGGACAGTTCAAAAGAGTTGTAAATCTGTTAATACAGAAGAATAAATTTGAAATACTGTGAATCTTTCAAATACACACAGAATCATATAGATCAGAGCATGCAACATTTATTCAACAAATATTTGTGAAGCATCCACCCCACTATGTGCCAGGAACTGCTGGAGATACAAGGATCAAGATAGTCACATATATGCACACATATATGGCCAAATGATTTTCCACTAAGATATAAAGCAATTCAATGGAATATAGTCTTTTCAACAAACATTGGAACAATTGGACAACAATATGGAAAAAATAAACTTTGATCCATACCTTATACCATATGAAAAATTAACTCAAAATGGATTTTAGATTTAACGGTAAAACTTCTAGAAGTAAGCATAGAAGAAAATATCTGTGACCTTAGATAAAGATTTCTTATGAAAAGTACTGTGCGTTTCTTATGAAAAATATCCAAAACACAATGCATAAATGGATAAAATGAATATATTGGATTTCATCAAAACTAGACATTATTAAGAAAGTTAAAAGACAAATCACACTCAGAATAATATTTTACAATTACCTATCTGGTAAAGAACTTAAATATACAATATATGAAGAATTCTCAAAAGTCAATAAGAAACAAAAATAGGAAAAAAAGGCTTGAGAGGTCTCTTCACCAAAGAAGATATTTAGATGGCAAATAATCACATAAAAATGCTTACCATCAGTCATTAGGTAAATGCAAATTAAAACAACAACGAGATGCCACTGCACTCCTATTGTAATGACTAAAATGAAAAGACTAATCATACCACACATTGGTGAGTGAGTGAAGCAACTGGCATTTTCGTATATCACATACACTACTGGTGGGAATATAAAATGGTACAACTCCTTTGGAAGACAGTCTGGCAGCTTTTACAAAAGTTAAAATTATCCATCATAAGACCCAGCCATTGGTTGCTAATTATTTATTAAAGAAAAATGAAGGCTGGGTGCGGTGGCTCACGCCTGTAATCACAGCACTTTGGGAGGCCGAGACGGGTGGATTACCTGAGGTCAGGAGTTCAGGATCAGCTTGGCCACCATGGTGAAACCTTGTCTCTATTAAACATTACAAAACTTAGCTGGGCGTGGTGGCCCGTACCTGTAATCCCAGCTACTGGGGAGGCAGAGACAGGTGAATTGCTTGAACCCAGGAGGTGGAGGTTACAGTGAGCCGAGATCATGCCATTGCACTCTAGCTTGGGTGAGAAGAGTGAAACTCTGTCTCAAGAAAGAAAAGAAAGAAAGAAAGGAGGAAAGGAAGAAACAAAAGAAGGAAGGAAGGAAGGAAGGAAGGAAGGAAGGAAGGAAGGAAGGAAGGAGGGAGGGAGGGAGGGAGGGAGGGAGGGAAGGAAGGAGGGAGGGAGGGAAGGAGGGAAGGAGGGAAGGAGGGAAGGAGAAAGGGAGGGAGGGAGGGAGGGAGGAAAGAAGAAAGGAAGGAAGGAAGGAAGGAAAGAAGGAAAGAGGGAGGGAAAAAAATGAAAACATATGTCTATCTAAAGACTCATTTAGATAGCAGACTTATTTGTCACAGTCCCAAGCTGAAAACAACCCAAATGTTCATCAACAGATGAGTGATTAAACAAATTGTAGTATATCTCTACAATGGCACACTACTCAGCAACATAAAGGAGTTAACTATTGATACATACACCCAGCCTAGTATTTATTTTTCATCCAGAATCCAATCAAGATTCACACCTTGCATTTGGCAGTTGTGTCTCTTTAGTTTCTACCAATGGTCCCCTGTATTTTTCATCTCATTGAATCCTTTGAAGAGTCTAGGCTAGTTGTTCAGTAGAATATCCCACAATCTGGGATTATCTGTTTCCTTGCCATAAATTTCAGGTCATGTTTGTCTTCTAAGAACTCCACAGGTCAGGCGTGGTGGCTCAAGCCTGTAATCCCAGCACTTTGGGAGGCCGAGGCGGGTGGATCACGAGGTTAGGTGTTCGAGACCAGCCTGACCAACATGGTGAAACTTCATCTATACTAAAAATACAAAAATTAGCTGGGCGTGGTGGCACACGCCTGTAATAAATTTCCCTTCTGACTGTAATTTTTCTCTCCTAGTATGACCCTTGCCTGTCAGAGCACCTGAAAGTCTTGCGCTAGTCACCCCGTCAGATTTTATTTAAACAGGATCCATCTCTTCAGCTGAAATAGCTGAGCCTGACATCCTGTTTGTTGACTGGCAAGAGCCCAGCCCTGCAGCTAAAGTTGTTGAAGGGATGTCAGAGACACTTGCCACCCAGCCAATTCACTCTGACCTTGAATCATAAGACAGAGAGAGGAGTTTTGGCACAGAAGGCAAGGCAGGAGACTGATGGGCTGATGAGGGTGTCTCTGCTGAACACACCTGAGCTCCTGATCTCTAGAGTACTTGAAAATGACAAGTCTAGGAACAAACCATGGAGTGAAAGGAGGAAAGAGAAGAGAAAAAGATTTCCCCCAAATAAGCAGGCAAGCAACAAACATACACCATTAAAAGGTTCATGTACAGCCTGGGCATGGTGGCTCATGTCTGTAATCCCAGCACTTTGGGAGGCTGAGGCAGGTGACTCACTTGAGCCCAGCAGTTTCAGACCAGCCTGGGCAACTGATGAAAGCATGTCTACAAAAATTAGCCAAGAAAGGTGGTGTGTGCCTGTGGTCCCAGCTACTTGGGAAGCTGAGGTGGGAGGATCATCTGAGCCTGGGAAGGTTGAGGCTGCAGTGAGCCCTGATTGTGCCACTATACTCCAGCTTGGGTGACAGAGTGAGACCCCGTCTCAAAAAAAAAAAATTTCATGTACACAGATAGCCTTAATTTTTTATTCTTCTTAAAATGAATTACATCTTATCTCCCCCTCTTTCTGTTAAAAGTTTACTAACAGTTTGTCCAAAGGGGCAGTAGATTTGCTCAGTATCCAGAGAGTGTACAAACCGTAATCCATTTCAGGAAATAAGAGGGCGGCACAGGTCAGATTATTTCTTCCCTTTTTTCCTCTTAAACAGAAGTTTCCTTACTCTTTATCTGTGCCTTCCCCTTTTCTGTGGCAGCTCATTCTCTTACCACCACTAATTACTCTACCAAATTCCTAGAAAATGATATAAAAATTACATATGGTTCACTTTTTCTTTTTTTTTTTTTTTGAGACAGAGTTTCACTCTGTCACTCAGGCTGGGGTACAGTGGTGCGATCTCAGCTCACTGCAGTCTCCACCTCAAAAGTACAAGTGATTTTCCTGCCTCAGCCTCCCGAATAGCTGGGATTGTAGGTGCCTGCCACCATGCCCAGCTAATTTTTGTATTTTTAGTAGAGATGGGATTTCACCATATTGGCCAGTCTGGTCTCAAACTCCTGACCTCAGATGATCCACACGCCTCGGCCTCCCAAAGTGCTGGGATTACAGGCACGAGCTGCTGCCCCTGGCCTGATTTTGATTTTATCTACAGCTCAAGAGGATTTGAAATGACTTACAATAAAGACTAAAACACTGGATAACCACTAAAAGATAGCGAAAGAATATGAGCCAACCAATAGGTGGATTATAGCTGTGCCGTAAAACTCAGGTTTAGCAAAACTACTGCAGCTGATCCCAAAACATAGTTCTGAGAACCCTGGAAGCCAAGATAAAACAGAGAGAATATAATAACTGAGCTAGGCTTTATTATCTGTGAAACTAAATATACCAACTTTAAAAATGCTTTTCCTATTATTAAATTCTAAACTGAATTTGTCTGTCATAGAGATATTCAACTAATATGGTAGATTTATTATATTTAATTTTGAGATATCAGAACAATTTTATATGAAAATTTCTTAAATATATCCTTGAAAAGTGCCTAAGGAAGAAGGTTAAGTCATTGATTTGTTAAGGTTTTCTCATAGGTAGCTTAAAGAAGTCTATCACAGGTGTAGTATTTGCTAGTTTTTTTTTTATTCAAATTCAGTTTTTTTTTTGACTCAGCATAGGATAGAACTTAGGCTAGAGGAGAATTTTGGCTGGGAGGGTATATTTTTGGCCATGCTTTTTTGACAGTTCTTCTCAATTAATCAGTGGTCTCAGGTGAGTAATTAACAGACAATGAATAGCAGGTAATTCGGGACCCAGAGCATAGCTCGTCCACATTGTTGATAGGAAATTCATGTGCTAGTCAGGAGCCATGGGTCACATCTGGAATTCTAGCACTTTGGGAGGCCAATGGGGCAGATGGCTTGAGTCCAAAAGCTTGAGACCAGCCTGGGCAACATGGTGAAAACCGATCTCTACAGAAAATAGAAAAGTTAGCTGGGTGTGGTGGTACAGGCCTGTAGTCCCAGCTACTCAGGAGGCTGAGGTGGAAGGATCTCTTGAGCCCTGCAGGTTTGGGAGGCACTTTGGGCTTCCAAAGTGGAGAGATTATAGGCATGAGCAACCACACCCAACTAGGTTTTCCTTTTTGATAGCAGTTAATGAGATTATTTGCTTTTTAGAATGCTTGCTATTGAAAGTAAGATTATGGCCAGGCACAGTGGCTCATGCCTGTAGTTCTACAACTTTGGGAGGCCGAGGCAGGTGGATCACTTGAGGTCAGGATTTCAAGACCAGCCTGGCCAACATGGTAAAACCCCATTTCTACTAAAAATACAAAAATTAGCCTGGCGTGGTGGCACCCGCCTGTAATCCCAGCTACTAGGGAGGCTGAAGCAGGAGAATTGCTTGAACCCAGGAGGTGGAGGTTGCAGTGAGCTGAGTTCGCGGGCTACTGCACTCTAGCCTGGGCAACAGAGAGGCACTCTGTCTCAAAAAAAAAAAAAAGAGAAAGTAAGACTATGCCATCATTAAAGAAAAGAATGCTTATCCATTTGTTTGTCCTAGAAAGACAATGCGTCCAGCCCATCTAAAAGTTGTACTGGCTGGTGGTGGCTCACACGTGTAATCCCAGCATTTAGGGGGCCAAAGTGGGTGGATCATGAGGTCAGGAGTTCAAGACCAGCCTGGCCAACATGGTAAAATCCCATCTGTACTACAAACACAAAACTTAGTTGGGTGTGGTGGCACATGTCTAAAGTCCTAGCTACTCAGAAGGCTGAGGAAGAAGAATCACTTGAACCCAAGAGGCAGAGATTGCAGTGAGCCAAGAACACGCCACTACACTCCAGCCTGGGCAACAAAGTGAGACTCCATCTCGAAAATAAACAAATAAATAAAATAAAAGTTGTACCAATATATTTGATATGAATGCCAGGGAATGGTGAGAAAGTTATAAAGTTGCTACAAAGAGGACACAGGAGCTCTGATTTCTGCTCTCAGGACTCATTTAAGTGGGCTGAGGAAGCTAGAGTAGGATCGGAGTTACATTACTTATTTCAGTAAGGACAAAAGGGGACATGATATGAGCTATGAGAAGCAAAAGATTGATAATGTCAGCATGGTTGTCAAAGCAAGAAGAAATTTGCATTATAATTTTTCATATTATTAAAATAAAATGATTTCCTTTACATTTAAAGTCCACTTAAGTACCTCATCCTTAAAGAGTTAGTCTTTAAAATAACTCCTTTGCTCTTTATCCAGTTATTTCTCTTCTGGGAATTTGACTATCTTGTAAATCAATCAGTAAAAGGATGTCCTAAGAAGAATAAAGTAATGAAAGCACTTCTCTGAGGTTTTTTTGTTTTTTTATTTTTCTTTTCAGAGAAAGTCATGCTCTGTTGGCCACGCTGTAGTGCAGTGGTACAATCATAGCTCACTACAGCCTCCAACTCCTGGGCTCAAGTGATCCTCCCACCTCAGCCTTTTGAGTAGCTAAGACTAGAGCTACCCCTTCGCCAGCTAATATATATATATATATATATTTAAATATTTAGTAGAAATGAGATCTCACTATGTTTCCCAGGCTGGTCTCAAAGTCTTGGCCTCAAGCGATACTATCTACTTAGCCTCCCAAAGTGCTAGGATTATAGGCATGAGCCACTGCACCCAGTCTTGAGTTTTAAGATCTGGGAAACAAATCTAAGTGATGTTGACGGTGTGCTAGGAACAGAGGAGTATGAGAATAGAATTACCTGGACCTGAGGTTCAAATCAACAACAACAACAACAACATGTCTAGGTTATAACTTGAGAACTGATTTTGAGATACACACACACACACACACACACACACAGAGAGAGAGAGAGAGAGAGAGCGAGAGAGACAGAGAGAGACAGAGAAAACAAAAATTCCATTTAAATAGATCAACGTTCCCTGAAGTATTTCCCCAGAATGTAAACTCATACTAGTTCCATAGCAGTTCCGTATGTAGCCAAAAGAAAATGGGCTTTCCTTAGTCAACTAAGTTTGGAAATCTACACACTGCACCTTGATCCCTGGTGAGTCACGATGCACGTTAGCATAGGCAGAACAGCGTATTTTGTTCAACCCAGTTTTCTGAACTTGTTTCACCAGGGTATTCTTTTCATGTGACATTTATTAATTTCCTACTAAACACACTTTGCTAAACAGAGCAATAAACGAAATGCTGGCCATGTTTCTGTGCGGAGTACTGTGTAATAGCTTCATGCTTATGTTACAAATGGAGAATCCACGGGGCAAAGGACTTGATCTTGATACATTTGCCATACTTCACTCAAGGAAAACTTCTGACAAATTAAGATAAGCGTTTACCGGTTACTTTTTTTCTTCTATGATGGGTACAATGGGTCCCAGGAGGGTCTGGCTTCTTTCTTGATGTCCACAGGCCCTGTTTCTTCTGCATCTATGGAAGAAACTAGTCCGCTGGTGGAAACGCAGGCATTATAGAGAGCTACCATACAATAGGTACCCAGAGTTAAAATTATTAAAAAATTGTTTAAAAAATTAGATTTCCCTGGTTTAATGTAGATGAGAAAAAGTTTTATATAAGTGTGACATTTTTCTGTAATTGATGACCTTTAAAATTATTATCTATTTGCATATGGTGGCTGTTTTATAGATAAGAGACAAGACGGGGAGAGTAACTATAATTTCTCTCCAATTCCAGTTTCTATGCTAGATGTTCCATGTAGGTCATCCACTGAATATTTAAAACAATCCTATAATGTGGGCCTTATTAGCCTCTTTTTCAGATTTTACAATTGAAGCTCAGAGACATTAATAAACATTTCTCATAAGTGAGAGAGTCAGAATTTGAAGCCAGGTCTCTTAAATCTGAAGCCCATCATTTTCCTGCTATTCCGTGGGTTGCAGGACACTAAGAGGGGGGTTAGAAGACAGGCTGGCCATCACTAAATGTATGACCTTAGCTCAGCACTGCTCAATTAAAATAGAATGCAGGCTGCGTGTGTAATTTAAAATTTTCTAGTACTTACATTTTTAGAGAAACAGGTAAAATTAATTTAATATATGCAAAATATTATTTCAACATCTAATCTATATTTTAAAAATTATTGAGATATTTTACATTCTTTTGTAAGAAATCGTCAAAGTCCATTGTAAATTTTATGCTTATTGCATAATTCAACTTGAACTAGCCACATTTCAAGTGATAAAAGCCACGTGTGGCTAGTGGTTACCGTATTGGACGACAAACTGTAGTCTGTGTAATTTCATATCTAGTAAAATAGAAATTGCCATAACCTGCCTCTCAAGGCTGTCTTAAATATTACATGAGATATCTAAAAGCATTGTTGAAAAGCATCATGGGTGTGGCAGGCCGAATAGTAGATGACTCTCTCCACCCAGACGTCGGCATCTGAATTCCTGTAACCTGCAAATCTGTTACCTTAAATGGTAAAGGAGCCTTTGAAGATGAGATGAAGTTCAGAATGTTCAGATAGGGAGATTATTCTGGATGATCTGGGTGGGCCTGATGTAATCACAAATGTCTTTTTAAGAGCTCTGGAGGCAGGAGATTGCAGTGAGTAGCAGACGTGGTGATGGGGACAGTGACGTGAAGAGGGTGCCATGAGACAAAGGGTGCAGGAAGCCTCTAGAAGCTGAAGAAGATAAGGAAACTTCTCCTCTCACAGTCTCCAGAAGCAACCAGCTCTGTAGACACCTTGGCTTTAGCCCAGTGAGACTGATTTTGGACTTCTGACCTACAGAACCATAAGAATATAAATCCTAAGTTCTTGTTCTAAGTTCTTGGTGGTGGTGATTTATTACACTAACAATGTGAAACTAATACAAAGGGCCGTGTAAATGAGATATATCGCTGTCATCATATGTGGCTATAAAAGACCATTTTGGGAGCAGGCGCGGTGGCTCACACATGTAATCTCAGCATTTTGCGAGACTGAGCTGGGTGGATCACCTGAGGACAGGAGATGGAAACCAGCCTGGCCAACATGGTGAAATCTGGGGTCTACTGAAAATACAAAAAATTAGCTGGGTGTGGTGGTGCATGTCTGTAATCCCAGCTACTTGGGAGGCTGAGGCAGGAGAATTGCTTGAACCCAGTAGGCAGAGGTTGCAGTGAGCTGAGATGGTGCCATTGAGCTCCAGCCTGGGTGACAAGAGTGATACTCTGTCTAAAAAAAAAAAAAAGACCATTTTAGGCTTGGCTTGGCAAGAATCAAGGCGGAGCTGTGGTGGGGATGGGAGGACGAGGTGTGGGTCGTGGCTATTGGCAGGTAGAAAGGTAGTTTCCCACTCCAGCCTTCATCAATTTGCACTCAGAAATAAGAGGCAGAAGAGCTACCTAGGGAACATATATTAGACCTCTGAGTCTAAGTTCCTCTGACTATGAAAGACATACAGGTATTATGGTAGACCAGTGCTCCAGCCTGAGGCCAGACTACAGAACAAAACATCCAGGTCCCTGAGAAGAGACCACCACAAAAGAGGACAAAATCTGGGCTGGTGGCCTGGACTGAGCATGAGCAGCTTGGCTGTCTCTGCTTGTTCAGGATACAGCCCATAGATTAAAACTTCTCACTCAGCCTTCCTAGCACTGTGAGACCTCTATGGGAAAAATGGCTGTCAACTCAAAAAGCGGTACCCCTCGGAGACCAGGCAGTTGTGTGGCTGGCTGCCACTGCCTGACATTCCATTTGGACTAATGGCAGGGGCTTAGGGTGGGGACTCCAGGCCAGCAGGAGGCCCAGCAGATCTCACCGCGGCAGGCTGGCTGGCCGGCCTCAAGGACAGCTGAGTCGTCTGTCTCCTGCTGTGGACAGCTGGCAAGCAGTGAAGGGGACTTCCAGGAGGAGTCAGGGGGAACTTGAGGAGGTCTGGCAAGTAGGGCTCAAGGGAATGGTGATCTGGGTAACGTGAGCGCTTTGATTTTTGCCATAAGCTTTTGGGCTATAGATATCCAGGTTACTTTAGGGAGCTTTTCAGTCTTACACCTGCTTTAAGAACAAAGAAATGGGCCAGGCACAGTGGAAGAAGGACTGGCTCTGACACAATGATGGACTGGAAACACCATCAGACCACACTCCTGGGCAATGGCAGGCTGGTAAACTCGGTCTCTGGAAGCACTGTCACCACTGTCCCCAATACGCTCTCCCTAGGGATTAAGTCTTTAGCATCCAGTAACAATTCAAGGTATCAGGGTGGACCTCAGCAGAGAAACCCTGGGCTTTCTGCCAATAGGTGCTTGGGAAAATTTTGCCGTAGGGCAAACAAGAATGAGAAACGCAAAAGACCTGTGAACATATTTGCACCCTGAGTGTGTGGAATAAACAGCTTATACTATTGATAGAAATCATGCTCTGCTCCCGGAAGCATTCGGCATTCAAGGGACAGTCACTGCCACCATTTCCTTCCTGATTAGACTTTGCATGGCCTTGTTGTCTAAAACCTCAAGTCGGGGCAGCCTTAGAAAAGGTTATGAAATACTCACATAACCCTTTGGCTGCCTTCGTTTGCAAACAGGATTCTTGACAAGCATCACTGGGTTTGTCTGACATTTGCCAAATTCCTACATAAATAACCATTACCTGAATCTCTAGCAGCTGGGAAATAAATAAGATTTAATAGGTTCAGACTGATAAGGTGGTCCAATCCAGCTGACTTTGTTTTGAAACGAGATTAGGAGCTGTGAGAGTGTAAATATGTGCTAAACGTGGCCCTGAAAGCCCGTTAGTCATAGCTCTGGGCTTCATGGAGGTGTGAGGGAAAAGAAATTTCCTGCATGCACATTCTAACACCCTCTGTCTCCGTGGATGAAAGACTGTCATCCTGTGTGGTCTAAAGCCTCTCTCTGTGTTCTTCTTTAATATTCAGTTTCATCAGAGAAAATGATACACGGTAATTTTGAGAGAGAGCTATTGCTAGAAGAGGTCAGGCTGGAAAAATGAACTGCTCAAGGCTGCTGAAGCTCTTATTAAGGAGAAAAAGCATATGCAGATGAGGACAGAGACATGCATCGAGATGGAGGGGAATGCTTAGAGCAGGTTGGTATAGAGACTCTGAAAACCTTTTCTGGTTGGAAAATGATCACTATGAGACTTCCATCACACTGACCTGGCATGATGGGGTTATAAATCTCTCTTCCCAGCAGCATTGACTTTAGTCCAGGACTCCCTGTCCAATTAAGGAAGTTCCATACGTACTCATTTGCATCAATCAAGGAGAAAGATGTCACAGGAGAAAGAGGGGGAGGAGAAGGGAACTGGTAATTGAGAAGGCCTATAGGAGTGGGTTTTTCCATAAGCTTCTAAAATGTCTTCCAACCGTTTGCTGATAGCCATGATTAACAATTCGGAGCAGCTCCAGATCTCAATCGTCAAGTTCTGCCCCCGTTCCCAGTTACCTGGCAAGGTGGGTGCGTAGTAAGGAGCTCGCAGCAGGGACAGCAGAAGTGCCTGCTCCTAAACTTTCTGTTGTCTCAAGATTTATAGGCCCTGTGCAGTGGCTCACACCTGTAATCCCAGCACTTTGTACAATGAATCTGTAATCCCAGCACTTTGGGAGGCCGAAGCGGGCCAAGCACGAGGTCAAGAGATCAAGACCATCCTGGCCAACATGGTGAAATCCCATCTCTAATAAAAAGACAAAAATTACCTGAGCATGGTGGCACATGCCTGTAGTCCCAGCTACTGGGGAGGTTGAGACAGGAGAATCACCTGAACCCGGGAGGCAGAGTTACAGTAAGCTGAGATCATGCCACTGCACTCCAGCCTGGGTGACAGAGAGAGACTGTCTCAAAAAATAATAACAATAAAAATCTCTTAAAAATATTTATAATGGCTGATATCATCTTGTGGCTTGTGGGTGGAGGCAAAGACTGGAACACTGGAGCATACCCAATCAAACAACTCATAACTCAGGTGGCAAAGTGACAAGTTTCAGGGTCAAAGCCAGAGGTGTCTCTTAGCAAGGGAACAGTCAGAACAGACATAAGACACCAAGAATAGGCCATGTAGCACAGGGGTTCCCAACCGGTCCGTGGCCTATAAGGAACTATGCTGCACAGCATGTGGTGTATTTACAGCTGTTTCCCCTGGCTCACATTATGGCCTGAGCTTGCCCCTGTCAGATGGGCAGTGACGTTAGATTCTCATAGGAGTGTGAAGCCTATTGTGAACTGTGCATGCAAGGATCTAGGTTGCCCTCTCCTGATGGGAATCTAATGCCTGATGACCTGTCACTGTTTCCTATCACCCCAGATGGGGCTGTCTAGTTGCAGGAAAACAAGCTCAGGGCTCCCACTGATTCTACATCATGGTGAGTTGTATAATTCTTTCATTACATATGACAATATAACAATAATAGAAATACAGTGCACAATAAATGTAATGCTCTTGAATCACCCCAAAATCATCCCCCCCAAGTCAGTGGAAACTGGTCCCTGGTGCCAAAAAGTTTGAGGACCGCTGGTGTAGGGAATATGGGCAAGTTTGTTCCACGACATGTGTGGGAGGTACAAGAGAGGGATATGGAAATAATTCTTTGTTCAAGTGTGACATGTTGCAACCAACCCCAGAGCCTGTGGATTTTAACCTGCCTAAAACTCCAGATCCATCTTACTGAGGTAAGAGCCGGGTTCTATATTTGGTTGGTTGATGGGCTGAGACCCATCAATTTCAATATCCCTAGATTATGGCAAAATCGTTTAGCAGCTTCTCTGACTGATGGGCTATTCTTTTTCTCTTCCATCATCACAGCATGTTGAGAATGTGCTTGCCGTAATTAACTAACAATGTTAATAGCTAACTTCAATGATGTATATCAGCCCTCAAACTCACTAAGATGAAGGAAAAAAAGAATAATTTTTTTCTTGCTTAACACGCAATCCCCTGGGGAAATCAGAAGCTAAGGAAATTTCCAGCAATGAAATTAAAAACTATTCTCTCAGTGTATTAAGTTAAATAATAGGGAACAAGAGTGGCTATAACTTAACTTTAAGGCACATTTGAGTGTCATTTCAGAAACAACAATACTGACACACAATGCACCTTCAATAAATGTGAAAGAGAAAGAGAAAAAGAACGAGAGAGGCTAAGAGAATGAGAGAGGGAGGGAAGAAGAGAAGAGACTGCAAAATAACTAGCTAATTTAAGTTTAGCTATGATTTTTTAGGAAGCCAACGAAAATGGAAAATAGATAACTTCATGTATACATGTTGGGAAGATATTTGAATTGCTTCCAAACACTTTTGATATGTCAATAGTTACACTGACATGTAACTATCAAGAGGTCCTTTAATGTATTACTACAGAAGAAGGAGTCTCCAATATTGCCTTCAGTTTTGATAATAAGCATCAATTGAAAATGGAATCAATAAGGTTTACCTGAGTCACGTAAAGAAAAAGCATACGAGGAAAGTATTCTCCTGAAACTTTTGGATTAAAACGAGAAAAAAAAAATGGTGTCCCATATTCTCAACCTCTTTATATATGTATGTGTATATATGTGTGTGTATATATATACATACATGTGTGTGTGTGTGTGTGTGTGTGTGTGTGTGTTATGGTTTCAATTAAAAGATTCAGTTCTGGGAAATCAGGATCCCAAAGAGATATTTATACCCCCATGCCCATTGCAGTACTAGTCACAATAGCTAGATGTGGAAACAACCTAAATATCCATTGACAGATGAACCAATAAAGAAAATATGGTATATATAATGTATTAGTCAGGGTTCTCCAGAGGGACGGAACCAATAGGATCTAAGTGTATATAAAAGAGAGTTTATTACAGAGAATTGGCTCACACAGATAGGCTGTCTGCAAGCTGGAGAGAGAGAGAAGCCAGTAGTCCAAGTCCCAAAAGCTAAACCAGGGAAGCTGACAATGTGGCTGTGTCTGCAGCTGAAGACCTAAGAGCCCTTGAGAAGCTGCTGGGTTAAGTCCCAGAGTTAAAGGCCAAAATACCTGGAGTCAGATGTCCAAGGGCAGGAGGAAAGGAAGTAAGAATCTGGCATGGGAAAAAGGAGAGAGCCAGAAGACTCAGCAAGCAAGCCTTTCCCCCTCTCCACCGGCTTTGTTTCAGCTGCATTGGCAGCCAATTGGATGGCACACACACATTGAGGATGGGTCTTCCTCTCTCAGCCCTCCTCTGACAATACCGTCACACCCAGAAACAATACTTCACCAGCCACCTAGGCATCCCTCAATCCAGTCAAGTTGACACTTAACCATCACATATACACAATGGAATATTATTTAGCCATAAAAAAGAAGAAAATCCTGCCATATGCAACAACATGGATAAACCTGGAGGATGTTATGCTAAGTGAAATAAGCTGGTCACAGAAGGGTAATGATCATACAATTCCGCTTACATGACATTGATGGCAGTAGCGCCCATCTGGAGCAGCCACTTTGAAAATACTGGTTGCAGCGGGGAAGGCCCGGCCAGGGCTGCAGCTCCACGGAGCTATGGGGAGCCAGGAACAGGTGGGAGCCCTGCCCTCTTTTGAGTTGGTGGGGCTCCCATCCCGCCCTCCCAGGTGCAGCTGCAGCTGCAGCCACCCAGCTTTGGCTGTGGCCCAGGCATTCCTGTGTTCTTGGGGACCTGGGAATTTCCTCTTCCCCCTGGGGGAAGTTGCTCTCTGGCCAGGTGTGCACCTACTCAGGGCAGTGCTGACATGCCAGCCCCCTGCTTCCTTGGCCCCTTCTGGACTTCAGGTGCTGATGAGCATGGGAGGGACCCTGACAGGGGTCTGAAGGCAGGTTGGCACAGGCCTACAGACATCCCTTGGCACTGGGCACCATGGATGACAGCTTGATGGTGGCAGGAGGCAGACAGACTCCTGAGCAGAAAGGGGCAGTCCCCAGTGAAGCTCCACCTTCAAGCCAGGATGGCCTGAAGCATGGGGGCTGGGCTGCTAGTTCCACAGACCAGAGAAAGAACTTATGGTGCTTTTCTTAGCCCACCCTTGGCTGCCCACAGACCAATAAGCAGGCACTACCTCCACTCTGAAACCCATAAAAGCCCCAGGCTCAGCCAGACTTGTGCAGACAATGGGATGACTTCTCTGCAGATAAGAGCTACCCACTCTGGGTCTCCTTTCTGCTGAGGGCTGCAGATGATGGCAACGACCTGCCTGTGGATAGGAGCTGCCTACTTCTAGTCTCCTGAGAGCTATACTGTCACTCAATAAAGCACCTCTCACCTTGCTCGCCCTCCAGTTGTCCACATTCTTAATTCTCCCTGGACACAGGGCAAGAACTCGAGACTACCAAATGGCAGGACTGAAAGGACTGCAACACAAACACAGCTGAAACGTGCCCCCGACTCACCATGGGTGATGAAAAGGAGAGAAGAGAGAAGGAGAGAAGAGCTGTGGCTGTGGCCCTTCAGGGACCCCAGACCTAGAAGCCCCCTGAGACAGGGCTGTGACAGACTCTTTGAGGTTCTGTAGTTCCTGGCATCTCCAAGCTCCTGAGTGCCACTACGTTCTCCAGTGCTCATAGTGGAAGCTGCCTGCAGTATGCCTGGTGTAACCACAGCCTTGCAGGGAGCCAGGGCTCATGCTGGCTCCTGGAGCTGTCCACCCTGTGGCAGCGAGTGTGCCTGGCTGTGTACAGTGGCTGGACCACGTGCTCACTTGCTCACACACTCCTTAATGCTCTGCCCCAGGCTCAGCCTTGGCAGGTTTGGGATCCAGGCCAGTAGTGCAAGGTGAGAGCTGCCTTCCAGGCCTAGTGGGCAGAATGAGCCCAGTGGGCCCAAGCAAAACTTGGGCAAAGGTGCCGCTGGCCACAGAGGCTTCCAGCTGGCCAAGTGACACCCCAAGGATCCTGTGACAACATATCTAAAATAATCAAACACGTGGAAACAGAGAGTAGAATTGTGGCTGCCAGAGGCTGGGGCAGTGGGAAGATGGGGAGCTGTTCAACGGCGATAGAGTTTCAGTTACGCAAACTGATTAAGTTCTAAGAGATCTGCTGAATAACATGGTGCCTATCGTTAAAACCCTGTACTGTACTGTCTTAAAAATTTAAGACAGTAAATCTCATGGTTAGTGTTTTAATCACAATTTAAAAAAAAATGATTCAACACCATTTATTAAACAGGGCACTCATAGGCGGGTGTTGAACAATGAGAACACATGGACGCAGGGAGGGAAGCATCACACGCTGGGGTCTGTTGGGTGGAAATAGGGGAGGGACAGCACGGGGTGGGGAGTTGGGGAGAGATAGCATGGGGAGAAATCCCAGATATAGGTGAAGGGGAGGAAGGCAGCAAATCACACTGCCATGTGTGTACCTATGCAACAATCTTGCATGTTCTTCTCATGTGCCCCAAAACCTAAAATGCAATTAAAAAAAAAAGATTCAGTAGTGGAAATGAGTGCTCACTAAAGGATAGTCCTGGTGATGAAATTAAAACTAACTGTAATACTTGAGAAACTTGTCTTATGATTTTGGAGCTGGACATTAACATGATGTTGACAGGTAATCTGCCCTAGTCCATACTGTTTTAGTTTGGGGCTCAGGGTTAGAATTATACACACGTTCACTATTCTGCCAGAAATTCCAAGTGAAGGATGTGACCTTAACCCACAGATATTAGTGAAAACCTAATTAAATGCCAAATAATTAATGACAATGAAGTTCTTTTGAATTCCCAAGGAAGAGAAGATTAAAAAATGTAAAAAGAAAAATTGAGTAGAAAGTCAGATCAAAGGAAGGAGAAGGTGAAAAGAAAAAAATAGTGGAAAACTTAAAAGAAGTCCCAAGAAAAGGCATTGGCTAAATGGGCCGGAGCATAAAAAAGAAGGAAATCTTGCCATATGTGACAACATGGATAAATCTGGAGGTTGTTATGCTAAGTGAAGGACACTTACCATGTGATGCCATTCATATGACATATCTAAAATAATTAAACACATGGAAACAGAGAGAATTATGGTTGCCAGGGGCTGGGGGAATGTGGAAATGGGGAGTTGTTCAATGGGAATAAGGTTTCCATCATGCCAGCTAATTGATTGCATAACTGAACCCCAGTCCCAGCATTCTGCCACAAATTGGACTTCTACTAGCAGCAACTGGTGAATCAGCTCAGCTTGGAGTCTGCCTGTGACTTCCAGCAGCCATGGAAAGCCCAACCCCCAGCCTCCGCCCTCCCCAAACCCAGAAGATTGCTGGCATGAAACCAACAGAAATGTATTCCCCATCTTCCAGAGATGCAAAGCTCTTGTGTCTAAAGCATGAGATCTTACGTCCAGAGCCATTTGCATTCACGCTCCCTGGTGCTCTTTCTCAAACATTTTCCACATCACGCAGACGTGGCCCTCCAGCGTGTAGAGACCTGAGCATAAAGACTGGGCAGGGAGCAAACACCATGGCTCATTCAGACCAACCTGCTTTCACATACCAACAAGGTACCAGAAGCGCTTCTAGTTTTCTTTCCCAGCTCCACTTTTCTCTGGATAGTTCTGTGATATATGTACTTAGACACCCTCCCTCCTTTTATTCTGTACTAGCTATGTAACTTCTTCTTTCTCTCTTAATTTTTAAGAGTTTATATTTTATCATGGCTTAGCTTCACAGTTTTAGATCATAATCTAAGTATAAATAAACAAACCAACAAATCAAATTTTTTTTTATTGTTGCAAGCAACAGAACTCTAACTCAAACAAAAAGAAACCTATTGGTTCCCATGATAGAAAAGTCCAGAGCTTCAGGTATGGCTGGGTTCAGAGGCGTGAACCATGTCAAATCAATAGAACTCCATTTTCTTCTCTCTCATCTGTATTAGCATAATTTTCAAGTTGTTCTCCTTATAGGAGCTCCCAGCAGCCTCAAGCATCTACTGTTCTTTTATACAGCTAGCAATATCTGTGAAAGCTTACCTGCTCTAATAATCCCAGTGAAAGTCACAGGATTGAATTATATCACCTGGCTTAGATTGCACTCCCCACATTGAACCAGGGTAGCCAGAAGAATGGAATCCTCTGGCCATGCTTGGGCCACGTACCAATTTCTGGAGCCATGGATGGGGTCAGTTCTATCAGAATGATGCTGACTGGGAGTAGTGTTATAACCAAGACGGAGAAATAAGTTCTGGGTAAGCAAAAGCAATCAGTGCCCACTACATAGAACCTTCTCCTCTTTTTTTTTTTTTTTTTCTCTGCATCCCTAGAAACTTAAGTTCCTGTTCTCTGCTTTTCAGGAATAACTTCACTTACCTACAATTCCAGTTGGAAAATGAGTTTCTCAGTTGCTTGTCAATCTAAATGGTGTGCTCCTCATTTCCTGCCTTCCTTTCTCTGCTCAAAGCTTTCGGCCTAAGTGAAAATATTCCCTTCAGCCTTGGTTCCCTGCTTTCAAGATGCTTCTAGATGACTGGGCTCTGCTCAGTTCGTTTTCTGAGATTCTGGTTACTTCTGCTTTCCTTCACTTACATCACAGCATTCCGTACCATTCTGCTGTCCATTCCTGTATCTCTCTCTCTCTCTCTCTCTCTCTCTTTTTGTTTTGTTTTGAGATAGGGTCTCATTCTGTTGCCCAGACTGAAGCAGAGTGGCATGAACATGGCTCACTATAACCTCGGACCTCCAGGGCTGAAGTAATCCTCCTACCTCAGTCTTCCTTCAAGTAGCTGGACCATAGGTGCACATAACCACACTCAGCTAATTTTTAAATTCATTATTATGTTGAGACAGGGTCTCACTATATTGCCCAGGCTAGTCTCAAACTCCTGGGCTCATGTGATCCTTCTACCTTAACCTCCCAAAGTGCTGGGATTATAGGTGTGAGCCGTTGCACGTGGCCTTCCATCTCTCTTAATGCTTCCCTTTGCACTATTCTACTAGCATCTTTGAGCTAACAGGCCTACGGGGCCTCTAACCTGCAAAACATTGCTGACTTTAACATGTGGAAACACATATTACTTCTGAAAGTATTGCCTTCAAATAAACTTTTTTTGTTGTTTGTTTTGGTTTTTTTAAATCCACAGGAAGTTAGGAGGTGGGAAATTTAATAGGTGATAGAATTACAAAATTCTTGCATGTGGTTAAATGTATAGAAGTTAGGAGGTAGGAAGTTTACTATAATAGATGATAGTAGGAATTACAAAATTCTTGCATGTGGTTAAATGTATGGAATTTGCACGTGGTTAAATGTATGAAAAGGATCCTGGGAGGTTATGGCAAAAATCCTAAATGTATGTGCTGGGCTTTCTTTCCCTCATTAAATATGTAATGCTGAGGTTGCAAATTTGAAAGTCTACAGAAACCAAGCAAGTAGACATTAATGAGAGCAGCCCTAGGTGTCAGGAGACAGATTGATGGAGACTGCGGTGAACTGGAGCACGCACGGCCCTGCTACCGGTGGTGTGCAGTCAACAGCACAGATCCTGGAACCAGACCGTCTGAGTTCAAATCCTGCTTCTGCTGTTTCTCACTGTGTGATCATGGCCTAAAAATGTGATCTCTCTGCACCTCAGTTTCCCATCTGTAAAATGGGCTCATCACTACCACCTGCCTTCTAAGGTTGTTGTGAGTACTAAATGGATCAATATATGTAAAGCATCTGGAATGGTTTCTGGCATGTAGTAGGAACAGTATAAATGCTGGCAATTATTATTTCAAAATTCAGACAATTGTTTCCATCCAGGAATGTGTGCTATCTTATAAGATCTTCTACCATTTTAAGATAAGCTAGAAATGTGGTTTTTCATGTTAAGTTCCCTGATTATATATGTTTGAGCTAATTGGAAAAAAATTACTAAGAAAGTTAAGTTATATTGGTTAGGAATGCATTCAGCTTCCAGTTATTAAAAACCTACCTTACAGTGGCCTAAACAAATACATATATTTTCTTGCATAGAAAGATTTCTGACACAACCTCTTTGGAAAAGTGTTTGGCAGTGCGTCCTGTGACCCAGTAATCCCAATCCTAGGTAAATACCCAACAGAAATGTGCACATGCGTTTATCATCAGGCTGTTGAAGAATGTTTGTTGATAACCAAAAACTGGTTAACATACAAACGCTCATCACAGGGAGAATGGATAAGTAAATTGTGATATAGACACACATGGGTGACACATGGGACAAAATAAAGATGATGAATAAACCACAACTACCCACACCAGTATGGAAGAATCTCACAAACATAATATTGAGCAAATAAAGCCAGACACACAAAAATACACCCTACACTTCCACTTATATAAAGCACAAAAATCAGGCCAAACTAATCAATGGTTTTAGAAGCAGGAAGGAGTTGTCCCAGTGGAGGTAAAAACTGTGAGAGGCCACATTAGGGACACTGGAGTGGTGGCCATGTTCTCGTTCTTGATCTGAGTTCCGCTTACCTTGGTGTGTTGCAGTTTGTGACATTTCATTGAGCTGTACATTTATGGTAGGGGTCTTTTCTGCATGCATATTATAGTTCAGTAAAAATATTTCAAAGGAAGAGGAAGAAGTGCAAAAGCAATGGATCTGGTATTGACTCAGGGCCCCTCTTTATATATCTGTATTCTACAACCTTCGGTTATTGGCTTTCATCCTTAAGCCTTTCACCGCCTGTGACAATAACCATCTCTCCCGGTCATGTTCACCTTCATGACATGAAGAAGGGGGCATCTCCCTTTTCATCAGGAAAGCAAGCTCTTTTCCAGAATTTCCTCTCACCCTAACCCAACAGCCTTGCACTTACATCTCAAAGGCCTGAACTAGATCATGAAACCTCTCTTAGTTGCAAAGAGGACACTGTGTAGTGGCAGGTGCCAAGGAAGAGTCCTTTGAGAAAGGTGTCTGCATAATCTCTCAATAGTGTTTGTCACATGGGCCAAAGGAGATACATTAGCAAGTCAGGTGTAGTGGTTTTTATTTCTTCCTGGATCCACATATAAGGGTGTTTCCTTGTGTGTATTCACAGGTAGAACATATCAGATTAAATTTACGACATACCTTGGTGATTAACATGGCTGACTGCTGAACTGTCTGACCTGATAAATCAGGCTCATCCCAAGTGATAAGTCAAAGAGGAGACTGGGCTTGAAAGTGGTTCACAGTGACAGGAACTTTGTGACACTTTCTTTTGACAATAAAATGCAGGATTACTCTTCTTAAAAACATCTGTAACTAGTCAGATTTCTGACTACATAAAAAGTTTGTGCCTAAATAAAGGCAAGCCTATTCTTGATTTGAACACTGAACACCCGTTCCCCAAATCCTAACTGGGCCAAACATTTCACAGTTAAATCTAGTGAGCCAGCAACATGAGGAGTAACATCAAAAATGATGAAACAGAGGGGTATCTAGTGCCTTTTGAGGAATAACATAAAGGGTTAAATGGTTAATTTTTTTTTTTTTCTTTGTGACAGAGTCTGCTCTGTTGCCCAGGCTGGAGTGCAATGGCATGATCCCAGCTCACCACAACCTCCACCTCCTGGGTTCAAGAGATTCTCATGGCTCAGCCTCTCAAGTAGCTGGGACTACAGACATGCACCACCATGCCTGGCTAATTTTTGTATGTTTTAAGCAGAGACAGGGTTTTGCCATGTTGGCCAGGCTGGTTTCAAACTCCTGGCCTCAAGTGATCTGCCTGCCTTGGCCTCCCAAAGTGCTGGGACTATAGGCATGGGTCGCCACACCCAGCCTAGGGGTTAAATCTTAGTAGTGGATTTGGGGACTGTAATTAAGGGTGTTGAGCTGCTAAACCAATTGGAAATAATTTTCTCCATCAGGCCTAGACTGTCCACCAGAAGAACTTCTTTTATTGCTGAAGCCAATTCACAACATATGAATTTTTCTTTTCTTTTTATTCAATCTCCTTGCCCTCAGGTGCTTTGATGTGCAAGGCTTGATCACACTGCCTAGTTGTTTAGTATTTTATCCACGCTCTTGGGCCCCAAATGGATTGCAAAGTTATAGAGTGTGGGGTTCCATTTCTTTTCTTTCCTTCCTTTCTTCCTCCTCCTCCTCTTTCTTTTTCCTCTTCCTCTCCTCCTCCTTCTTCTCTCTCTCTCTCTCTTTGAATATTCTGTACAATGTTATATACCAAACAAATACTTAGCTATCGACTGGTTGTCTGGGAAACTGGCTTGATAGATGAATGAATGAATTCATTTTTCATGCTCTTGGGATGTTTGCATTCTGGAAGAGTGGACACTTGCAGACCTCCACAGTCCAACATCAGTTTTCTGACACTGTGCGGTGACACTGTGGTTAAAGTTATGGCTCCGAGATCTGTCTGAGGCCAGACGGTTTTGGGCTTGTGGGCTGATATCCCAGTTCTGATGCTCTGAAGCTGTGAGACATTAGGCAACTTCCTTCTGAAACCTGAAACCTTCATGTATGATTTCAGTTTAGTGGTCACCAGTAAAATCACTGAGTCTGGCTAGTTAAATAACAGAAGGAAACTCATTGTCATAATTCAGAGTCATTTCAATTAAACAGCCAAGTGAAGAACCCAGGCAGTGGGGGCTGCCCTGAGGAGCTAGCAGTAGAAGGCTGTGTCTTTGTTTACTTTTTTAATGGAGTAAAAGATACATAACATAAAATGTAGCCATTGTAACCATTTGTGAGTGTACAATTCAGTGGCATGAATTACATTCACAACGTGTGTAACCATCACCACCATCTTTCCCTAAGTTTTTAAAATCATCCTAAACAGAAACTCTGTAACCATTAAGCACTGATTTCCTGTATTCCTTTTCTCCCAATTCCTAGTAATTTCTAACCTACTTTCTGTCTCTATGAATTTGCCTATTCTAGATAATTCACTTAAGTGGAATCATACATTACCTGCCTTTTTGTGTCTGGTCGATGTCACTTAGCATAATGTTTTCAAGGTTTATCTGTGTTGCAGCATGTATCAGAATTTCATTCCTTTTTATAGCCAAATAATACTCCATTGTCTAGATAGACCACATTTATTTATGCATTCATCTGTTGGTGGCTACTTGGGTTGTCTCCAGCTTTTGGCTACTGTGAATAATGCTGGCATGAACGTTAGTGTATAAGTATCTAAGTCCTTATTTTCAGTTATTTTGGATGCATACATAGTAGTAGAATGGCTGGGTCATGTGGTAGGTCCGTGTTTAGCTTTTTCAAGAATCACCAGGCTGTTTGCCCCAGTGGGTGTACCATTTTACATTCCCACCATCAGTGTCAGAGGGTTATGGTTTCTCCAAGAATATGTTCCTCATCTGGATGTCTGCTATTAATGGACACAGCGCCACATCTGTGCACTCTCACTTCTCATTTCTGGGAGAGAGAATGTGACTGACTCACCTTGGGTTGGGTGAGGGGTTTGCCCATGTATCAGTTGTCGATGGGGTGAGGAGAGCAGGATCGCAAGATCCAGATGTGCTCACGTGGGGATGAGAATGTGAGCAGTTAACCCAGGAGATTTGGGCAACACGCAGTTTCCTCTTTTTTGAAATGAGAATCATCATGCCCGATACAGTGCACCTGTGAGGATTAAACAAGCGAATGCACGCACAGCTCTTAGCAAGTGCCTTGCACTCAAAAAGCAAAGGGCAGTGGTAGCAGCAGTGCTTCCGAGAGTGGCAAAAAGGGCAATTTGTCGCAAGCACAGCTGTTCTGTCAAGTGTCAAGTAGACCTAGGTTTCCTATTACAAAGGAAACCTCTGTTGTAGATTTATAGGTCTTGAATTTATCCAAAGCAATTTTTGAACCTATTTCTGTTTTCAGCCTGTATTGCCTTCAGGGGCAACATGTTTCATTTCTTTACTACCTGCTTTGTCGAGTAGTAATTTGTTGTATTTGTCCTGAAACCACCCCTTTCAGGCTCCTGAGACAGCTTCTTGGGGCTACCTCTGTATTTCCTGAGACCTTCACCACGAGAGCCTGTTCACATGTCTGAACTCAAGTGAATGGGAGCATTCATACAGGGTCCAGGCTTTCTTCAGAGTTGCATTCCAAATCATGTCTTTCCTTTGCATATCTTCACAGACAAGCTTATAGCCTTTTTAGCTTTATTAAAGTGTCTAAGTGAAATGCTTCTTTACAGTGTTTGCATGTGTTGTTGCCTATGAGGACAAGGCTGAGTTGCTGCATGGCTGTCTTGAGACTGGGTTGGTGTCCTCACCATCTGTAGCTCTTGTTCTTGTCACCTGTCACCTACCATGGGTGATTCAAGCTCATAGCTCAATAAAGTGACAAATTATCTTACATGCCTTTGGAGTCACTTTGGTCACAAACCAAAATTTATGCATGCAAGAGTTTACTGATTCAGAATTTAGTTAACACATGTGTTTTCTTACCCTCTTTATTCCTTTTATGATCAGGGGTACACCTAGGGACATTTGAAAAGAGATTTTTCTGTATATAAAACTGCAGAGATCTGATTCATAGTCTTCCTTGGATTCTACCAACTAAGTTAATCACATTAACCTAAACTCTGAGAAATGCTATTGTGATGTGACCCACGTGGACAACTGTGTATCTGCCCCACATATAGTCACCTTCCAACTATCTGCACAAATGCAGGGGTGCGGTGGTGCAGATAATTCAAAACAGCACACAACCCAAATGCCATTTCTGCTTGGCTTGAGAATACATTATGCAAATTTGGGGCAGCAAATTTACCTTCTTTATTACATTTTGCTGGTATTCATATTAAAAATTGTTTGCATTCTTTATGAGTGTGTGTATATTTGGGGGAGGGAGTAGAATTACCATCCCTAGAGTTCAAGGGAACCATAAAGCCTTGGTACTCAAAGAATTCTTAGAAATCATAATGCAAATTCCTTGCTTTTTAGAGAAAGCAACCAAGAGCTTGAGAGGTGATGTGACTTATGTGAGATCCCAGAGTAAACAGGTGGCAGAAACAAGACCAGATCCAGCCCTCTGACTCCTTCATTCCAAGGAAAGATCACACGCTATTAATCAGAAGTCCACTGAGTTCTCTGGCCTCATCAGTACAAACTTGTTAGTGCCTCCAAGGGTGAAGCCACATGCATTCTAACTTTTAGAGGCACAGCTTCCTAAGAAGGCTGGATCAGGAGACTCCACCTCCCTGTGGACTAGACAACAGCTGTTCCCTTAAGGCTACCTAACAGCCCTGGTGGGCTCTGAGCCTTCTTGCCGTGTGTTGTTGGGATTTGAATTTATTTGGCATCAGCCCAGAGCTCTCACGGAGGTTCACCTGAGTTCTGAGTGAGTTGAGCATAAGAAATTGCTGGGAGGCCACTAATGCTGGAATTAGTAAATCTGTCCCTCAGGGAGTGTGGCAAGGGAAAGCACTTGTAGGCACCATGCTTCAAATCAGAACACCAGAAGCATACACCAGGCTGGTGGGTAATCTGGGGCCTGGCTGCCAGTGAGTTAAGATGACCTTGAAATAACAGCTAAAGAGCAAACATGAAGCAAATAGGCAGGCCTCCACGTCTGGTTAACCTCCCTGAGAAGCACAGAGCTGAGGTTGCAGCAAAGACATTCAGGAGATCAGCCAGCCAGCAAACATCAGCTCGGGCACATCTGGGGAGCTGGACGGCTAGGAGGGATGGTAATGCTGGGTTGCTACAATATGCATCAACTTTCAATCCAGCCTGTGGCAGCCGCGCCAGGGGTCATGAACGACTAATGGCTTTTTGTAGCCTGGAGCCGGCTGGCAGGCATTTCCTTAGCGTTCCCGTGTGGGCAAGTGTTGATGCCTTAAGTCCTCCTGGGGCAATTCAGCAGACATTGCTGGAGCACCTGGAGGTGTTCAGAGGCTGACATGGCCTTGGAGGCTGAGAATGGAACCAAAAGATTGAGGAGATGTTCTGGATGGGGATACAGGAAGGGTTTGCTTTTAGCTCCCAGGACTGACAACTCGGATCCATCAACACCACTCACATGTCCTGAACACTCTTCTCTTCTGCCAAGGATGAAGATAAATATTTACCTTTGAATGCAGAATGCTGTCTGAAGCTACATAATAGGTGAAAGGCCTTCCTTTTAATCAAGGACTGATTTCATTAATGTTTATTCTTTCTGGGCAAAGCCTTTTTCTCTGCTGATAGCAACTTCTCCTTGGAACTGCTGAGGTTACCAATGTTACAACAATACAATGGACTACTAATGATAATACATAATTTAACTTTATGAAATGTTAACATTGATGAAGCAGTTTGCATAACATTTCCCATCCATTCAATTCTCACAATAGCCATGGAAAGTAGGGAAGAGTATTTTATTATCTCCAGGGTATCAGAGGTAAACTGACTTACACAAGCACACAGCGCAGTAGAAACTTGAACCCAGTTCTTAACACTCTTTTCCAGGTTCTGTGACTCTCCCTCCAAATGCCTAGAAGGAAAGGTGAAATAGCTCACTTAAAAGACAAAGTGGGAGCCATGAGCTCAACCCTACTGCTCAGCAGAATGCTCAGTGCATGGAAGGCACAGCACTGCTGTTTTGAGCTCTGCTCTAAATTGCACCTGGATGATTGAGGAGCCTCTGTAACCAGCTCACAGCAGCCACAGAACAGGCAGTTGCCTCCACGGGTTAATTTGAGGGTCAGGAGACCGAAGAAGAAAAGAAAAATTTCAGCCCTATCCAGACTGACTGAGTCAGAAACCCTGAAGGCTGATGCAGCAATCCGTGTCTTAACAGGTCTTTCAAGCAGTTCTGATGCACACTAAAGTTCCAGATCCACTGGCTTAGACCAGGGGGTCAGCCAACTTTTTCCATAAAGGACCAGATAGTAACTATTTTAGGCTTTGCGCACCACATATACCTTGTCAAGATTATGAAACTCTGCCATGGTAGTGTGAAAGCAGTTGTAGAGAATATGTAGATGACTAACTGAGGCTGTGTTCCAATAAAACTTTATTTAGGTTGATCAGGGCTCACTTAGTTAATGATATGCACACAACGATTGTATACCTATAGAGTAAATTCCTGCAAGTAACATTGATTTTTTCACAGCGTTATATGCTATTTTATGAAACTTTAAGAAGTCATTTAGCTTATGACTCATCTCTAGTCAAAAATATCTAGTAGTAGAAAGACACCTATGTGACCTCTTCCTCCCCCCCCCCCCCCCATTTTATTTTTTTTTTTTTGAGACGGAGTTTCACTCTTGTTACCCAGGCTGGAGTGCAATGGCGCGATCTCGGCTCACCGCAACCTCCACCTCCTGGGTTCAGGCAATTCTCCTGCCTCAGCCTCCTGAGTAGCTGGGATTACAGGCACGCGCCACCATGCCCAGCTAATTTTTTGTATTTTTAGTAGAGACGGGGTTTCACCATGTTGACCAGGATGGTCTCGATCTCTTGACCTCGTGATCCACCCGCCTCGGCCTCCCAAAGTGCTGGGATTACAGGCTTGAGCCACCGCGCCGGGACCCCTTTTTTTTTTTTTTGACAAAAGTATGCTCTTTTTTTATGTTGTATCACTTAGCTTCTGCTGCATGACAAAGTACCTCAAAGCTTAGTGACTTAAAACAATAACCATTGATTATTGTTTCTGTTTCTATGGATCAGCTGGATAACTCAGCTCCTCTGGGCCAGGCTTGGCTGAACTTGAGTCGGTGCTAATGTGTTCCTGGTCAGCCAGTGGATTTACTGGAGCTTACTGGTATAGGCCAGCCTCATTCACATGTGTGGAAGTTGGCAGGCTATTAGCTGTGGTGACAAGGGTGTCTGGGCCAGACATCTCTCATGGAGACTAGCTTGGGATCTTTCACAGGCTGGGCTCTAAGTGAACTCATGACAAGGTCTCTTGAGGCCTCTGCTCAGAACTGGCACAAATTTACCTCCACCATATTTGGTTAGTAATATAATTCTCAAAGTCAGCCCAGAGTCAAGGGGTGGGGAGCTAGACTCTTCCTCTTGAGGGAAGGAACTGCAAAGGCACATTGCCAAGTAATGTGGGTTTAAGGAGAGGAATAATTACAGTTGTTTGCAAAATCTATCATAGAGATGTTTTTAATGTTTAATATTTGGCTTTTAGAAAACTCAGAGAAAAACTGTGTAGATCATGAGGCTAATATAGACTCCTACACGACACTTTGGCATTTCCTATCCCAACTGGCACATCTGGGGAAGAAGGTCTTATGGTGTCTTCATGATATACCAGTACAGCGAGAAGAGGCTCAAGGAGGTGGGATATTTTTAGTTTCATTTGACAATACATAAAGCTAAAACTATTTTGGAAGCCATATCCTTCCTTTCTCTCTCTCTCTCTCTCTCTGATAGATAATGTACATAAAACAAAATTCATTCTTTTCAGAATACAGTTCTATAAGTTGACAAATGTATAGTTATTCCACCCCCAGGATGATTGAGAAATAGACTTAATCCATCACCTCAAAAATTTTTTCTAGAACTCCATCATAGTCAATCCCAACTCTACTTCTAGTCCTTGGCAACCACTCATCTGTTTTCTATCCCTATAGTTTTGACTTTTCTAGAATGTCATATAAATAGAATCACATGTTATACAGTCTTATGGAGCTGGCTGCTTTCCCTTAGCATAATTCATTGAAGATTCATCCATGTTGTGGCAGGTATCAGATATGTGTTCCCTTTTATTGCCAAGTAGTTTTTCTGTTTGTGTTCTTTCAAATTACGCTTCAGAAAGTTAACCTAGGCCAAGTTCAGATATAAGTTCTAATCACACATTTTCTTTTCCAGTCTAAGCTACTGTACAAACATTTTCCTTTCTAGTCCAAAGCTTACGGAATTAGCATAAGAGCAGAAAAAAAGAAGCATATGCAGAAAAAAAAAGTGTTTATTTCTTTAACCTGCTAGTTACATTTCATACTTTTCTATTTCAAGAGGTTTCTTTCCTTTGAAATTTTCAATAGTGCCCCCCCCCTTTTTTTAAGAATGAAGTCTTTATTTTTTATATGAGACAGAGTCTTGCTTTGTCACCCAGGCTGGAGTACAGTGGTGTGATCTTGGCTCACTGCAACCTCCACCTCCTGGGCTCAAGCAGTCCTCCCTCTTCACCCTCCCGAGTAGCTGAGACCACAGGTGTGCACCACCACGTTCAGCTGGTCTCAAAATTCTGGGCTTAAGCAATCCTCCTCCCTCAACCTCCCAAAAAGTTGGGATTACAGGCATGAGCCACTGTGGCCGGCCAATATCTATAATTTTTAAGAGCTCCATTTCTCTTGTTCTTTATATAGTTTTCAATCTTTTTCTATTGAGCTAATATTTTCATTATTTCTAAGAATATCAATTAGATTTAATTTTTGAAAATAATTTTTTGCTACCTACCTTGTTTCTTCCTAATTCCTTTTCTTATGTGTGTGCATACATATGCACACATTTGTGTGTGTTTCAGAGTCTTTTCTATTGGAAAATTTTTCTTAAATGTCAAGTGATCCCTGGTTGTCAGTTCATATTTAAAAAGGAGCCATAGAAGAGCTGATTGAAAATTCCACTTGTACTGCTGAGCTTGTTGGTTTCATTGCAGATGAGTGGATTAGCAGGCTGCTTGATTTTTATTGGTAGAGTTCACAACTAACTGTATCTCTAGGTATTTTCTCTTGGATATTCAGTAATGCTGGAGAAGAATTCTACAATTTGCTCTCTTTGCGTAGAGGGTGGTGGGAAAAGGAGAAGGCCATGGTGATAAACCTGGTTCCCAGTGTTCTGGAAGCTGAGCATGCAGTGAGGATCTCATTGTTCACTTTATATGTGATCGTTTTTAGCCTTGTGCCTATTACCAGCCTTTCACTGGACTGGGGTTCACTGGTTTAATTTCTTTCTGGTATGGATTATGTGAGGGGTAATCACCTGGCTGCTCGGGGGCGGGGGTGGTATTCTCTGCTCCTTACATAGACTTTTAGTAAGTCTCCCAACTTCTAGCCTTTTTCCTAACCCTTACTTTCTGTGGCATTTAGTGTCTTAAAAATCCTGTCATTGGCTGGGCACAGTGGCTTACACTTGTAATCCCAGCTCTTTGGGAGGCTGAGCCACACAGATCACCTAATGTCAAGAGTTCAAGACCAGACTGGCCAACATGGTGAAACCCCGTCTCTCCCAAAAATATAAAAATCAGCTGGGCATAGTGGTGCACAACTGTAAGCCCAGCTACTTGGAGGCTGAGGTAGGAGAATTGCTTGAATCTGGGAGATAGAGGTGGCAGTGAGCCAAGATCACACCACTGCACTCCAGCCTGGGCAACAGAGCAAGACTGTCTCCAAAAAACAAAACAAAACAAAACAAAACAAACAAACAAAAAAACACCCCAAATCCTGTCATTGGTTGGATGCATCGGCTCATGCTTATAATTCCAGAACTTTGGGAGGCTGATGCAGGTAGATTGCTTGAGCCCAGGAGTCTGAGATTAGCCTGTGCAATACGGTGTAAACCTGTCGCTACAAAAAAATATAACCATTAGCCAGGAGTGGTGGCATGTGCCTGTAGTCCCAGCTACTCAGGAGGCAGAAGTGGAAGGATCACCTGAGCCTAGGAGGTTGAGGCTGCAGTGAGCTGTGATCATGCCCCTGCAATCTGGCCTGGGTGACAAAACGAGACTCTGTCTCAAAAAAAAAAAAAAAAAAAAAAAATCGTGTCATAAATTAACAATACAGGCTACCTCCAATCTGCTACATCATTTTTTAAACTCTTTCATTCATTTTCATATAAATATTTCCTAATTTCATGGATTAGGAAATGGAATTTGCTGGGTTTTTTTCTCATTACCCTTGTTGGTTTGGGGTAATTTCCTAAACGGAGTGGGGCAGAAAAAAATCTTTTCACTACCATCTTAAAGTGAAAACATCTCTGATTGTGCATTTTATTTTTTCATTTTTGAGATGGAGTCCCACTCTGTCACCCAGGCTGGAGTGCACTGGCATGATCTTGGCTTACTGTAACCTCCACCTCCTGGGTTCAAGCGATTCTCCTGCCTCAGCCTCCCAGGTAGCTGGGATTACAGGTACCCGCCACCACACCTGGCTAATTTTTATATTTTTAGTAGAGACAGGGTTTTACCATGTTAGCCAAGCTGGTCTCAAACTCCTGACCTCAGGTGATCCACCCAACTTGCCTCCCAAAGTGCTGAGATTACAGGCGTGAGCCACTGTGCCTGGTCTGCCCATCTTAATTTTGACAGATGTTCTCATGCTGCCTTCCATAGGGTTTGCACCAACTTACATATAACAATGTCAAAAAGCATCCATTCCCGATTCTCCACATCTTGACGATCTTAATTATTAGCTTTTAAATCTCATCAATCTTGGGGAAGAATGGGGATGGCATAATTTTAACTATAGCTTTTGTAAACGGTGCTAATTCACCCGAAATGTAGTCATTCAGTAAATACATGTCTTTGCATGCAAATGTTTGTTAGTGGATAAATTACTGTAGATACCTCTTGGAAAATATCTCAAAGGGCTCACCTTTCTTACAGTGTCAGAAAAGTTGTATTTATATGTAAGAGATTGACCGTGAGAGGGCTTGTTCATATTCAATAAAAGGGCCCAGGAAAGTGAAATCTGAAGAACTCTGGGTCCTGTGCCATTATTCTCTAGTTTGCCCTCTTAGAGTTTTCCCCCAGGGAGACAAGTAGAGGTGATGGGAAGGTATTGGGAGACTTATCCTGAATTATGCTTCTTCTCAGGTTCCTGACTTCTTAGTGCTTAGATTTACACAGTGTGTGTCCTCTAAGCTGTTCAAGGTGCTAAATAATCTCTTTGACTGAACAGTTCATAAACATCCAACATCTCAGCTGTCAGACGCATGCTAATGGGAAAAATTTGGCACAGAAGTTAATCCAAATCTCTGGGCTACAGTCACTGAGGGTTGTGGAAGGAGATGTTCAGACGGGAAGAACTGCTTAGGAAGTTATCTGTTCTCATGTTTGAGAAATGGGAGGGAGTTGCACTTTCCACCGAAGGACCAATTCTCCTCCATCCAGGATCCTTGTCTAGCTAGGAAGATAAAGCACCAAAGACACCAGTGGAAGGTATATAAGGAGATGTGCTATATTTCAGCAAACCGAGAGTGCTAAATTGTGAAGACATTTTGCTAATACGTGGGAAACCTACTTCTTTCCCCTTTACTGACATTTTGTGGCAGCTTTCCCACCTAATTCACATCTGTGGGTAGCTCAGGTGTATGGCTGTGTTGAGGAAGTAATCTCAGTCCAGAAGACAGGTTAAGGGATTAGCCACACAAACAGCATGGCAACAGCTCTTGCTTTTGTTTTATTTATTATTATTATTTTAGAGACGAGATCTCATTATGTTGCCCAGGTTGGTGTCGAACTCTTGGGATCAAGAGATCCTCTCACCTTGGCCTCCCAAAGTGCTGGGATTACAGGCATGAGCCACCACTCCCCACTATATTTCATTTTATTTTATTTTGAGGCTTAACAACTCTCTTGTATTCTAAGGGTTACTCTCCTTGAATATTTAAATGGGTCAGAAAAATTATAAAACAAAAGTTGAGGCTGGTCGTATTTAAAGTTGAATTATCGTTCTGAATCTACTTAGTGCATTTTGTCACCAGTATCAAAAGGCAGAATGAAAATAAACCTCTTTCTTCCTTGACTCCAGAAGAGAAAACACAACTACGGACTCTGCCAGACTTTTCCAGGTGGAGCCTACGTATCTGCCTTGCAACTCAGTGAAGCTTCCAGGCATAATTTTTAGTTGCCCTAGTGAAAGCCTAATGCCTGTGGGTCCCAGTGCTATGAGGGAACATCCAGCAATGTCACCAATAAAGTTTTTTGTTGTCACTTGACAAGGGAACAATATATTGACAGACTAAGCCCACGATAGCGTCTATCAATCAAGCACTTAGGGAAATCAGAAATGACAAGGAAACCCACAGCATTAAACTACCCATGGTGCCGGGAGTTAATCACAAATCTGGTGTTGTTGAAAATAAATGAGTTTTGAATAAATTAGATTTGGGAAATACTACAAGCTGTGGATTAGGGGTCTGTGCGGAGGCAGCTTCTGAATCATTGGGAAATCCACAGAGGGCAACCGCCACTAAAGTCAACAGGAGGATACGCTGGTTCCTCGGGAGAGAAGAGAGAGCAGGTTGTTCGGCTATGTACTTCTCTCTTGCCCATTCTCGCACTGGCCAGGCCAGATCGTTCCTTGAGGCCCTTTGATATCCAACAAAGAAAACTTTGTCCTACAGAGGCTCTTACACACTGCACCTGCTTTCCATCTTAAATTGCCTGAAGTTTTAGAGTAAATTATTTAAAGTAGGATGGCTCTCAAGTTCATGATTAATCAATTTACTTCGTTTGGAGACATTCAATTAATAATCTACAATAGGCATTGTACCTATTCTACTCTACCTGATCTGGAGTACCTGGCCCCTGGGACCCTAACAGTCAATTAGATTTAATCAAAGGTAACACACTGAGCGACTACTATGTGTGAGATATTATGCTGAGTATGGGGAATACAAAATTGCCAAAGCTCCCCCAAGGATCTTAGAATCTTGTAGGGGAAGCTGGATTTGATTGCAAAGCAAGATGTCCTGAGTGCACAGATGAAGTTATAAATTGCTCTAAAAAAGCAGAGAAGGGCCAGAAAATTCTAGTTTAAGGGGTTTGGGAAGACTTTGCAAATAAAGTGGAATTTAGTGGGTGCTGGAGGACTAACTGAATCACAATTGCTGAGGGAAGGGTTAACAGCATTTTAAGCTAATGGAACAGTTGGGACAAACACTAAGAGGGAGTCTTGAAAGTAAAGGAAGTGTTTGAAAGTTGCAATTCGTTCATTTATCCCACAAACACTGACTGCCTACTCCAACTCAGCGATGGCATAATGCAGTCGCTGACCTGAAGTGTAAGGTCGAGGCGGGACTATAGCAGGGTACCAGGCAAGGAAGAAGTGTGGGACTAGCGTCTGAAGGCCCATGTGTTCATATGAGTTTATATAAAATGTATAGTTTCATTTTGTTGAATGTTGTTTTCATAAATGGGGTCACACTGAGTCTATTTTTCTGTCACTTTATTTTTTTCACTTAATATGTCTTAAAGATATTTCTATGTCCATTCCATACCTGTAAGATTCTTTTTTTTTTTTTTTCAAGACAGAGTTTTGCTCTTATTGCCCAGGCTGGAGTGCAGTGGTGTGATCTCAGCTCACTGCAACCTCCACCTCCCAAGTTCAAGAGATTCTCCTGCCTTAGCCTCTCGAGTAGCTGGGATTGCAGGTGCCTGTCACCACGCCCAGCTACTTTTTCGTATTTTTAGTAGACACAGGGTTTCACCATGTTGGCCAGGCTGGTCTCAAACTCCTGACCTCCCATGATCCACCCACCTTGGCCTCCCAACGTGCTGGGATTACAGGCATGAGCCACTGTGCCTAGCTGATAGTCTCATTTAAAAAAAATTTCAGTATCATATAGAGAGAGGGATCATAATTTATTTAATCATTTTTCTATTGATTAATATTTAAATTAGAGAAAACTATCTTAAATACTTTCTTTCATGAAAACAGATCAGCCCAAGTGTGATTACTATGTTGTAGAACTTTTTAAAGGAAGATATATTAGAACCAAGATTGGATAATATCGTCAATCAATCAATCAATCAATATTTGCAGAAGACTCCTTCAGTCATGTCAGAAAAGACATAGTGCATTCAAACTAGGTAATTGAGAAGAGTTTCATTAAGTTAAGCTAATGAAGCTTACCAAAAGCACTATTTAAAAAGAATAGATAAGATTTAGGGAAACTAACAGGGATGGTGTCAGTCCCCACAGGCTAACAACAGCAGTTGTCACCTCTAGGCCAGACTGGCAAGCAGGGAGAATGTTGACTGAAACCTGAAGCAAGTGGCTGTACAAAGAAGCAGCCGGTTCATCATGGCCAGGCGAAGAGGGATCCATGACAAATGTGCGCCTTGACCTCACTCCCTCCTGTTTGTTATCACTCATTTGTGCCTCACACTGGCCAAACCATTTGGCAGCCAGTGGGCAAGGGGATGCAGTCCACAGAGCTCAGCCTCCCGGGGTAAAAGCAGGAAGGAGAAGGATGGAGAGGGAATCTGGAGATGCCTCCGGAAATCTCTAGTACAAGGACCAATTCGGAGTTATCGAAATGTTTATATCCAAACATTATACTGAAGGATGGGAAGTGTTCATGGAGAATTTCAGAATGAGTACCCATCAGGAAAGAACTATTTTTGAGAGCCCAAAACAGGACTTCTAGTGATAGCTATCCCAATTACCCTGATGTAATGTACACATTGTATACAAGTACCAAAAAAATGTACCCCATAAATATGTACAACTATTATGCATCAATAAAAAAAAACAGGATTTCTAGTTGACATTCTACAACATATCTGACCAGTACGCCGAGAAAAGCAATACCTCTGTATCGCTATCTTTTTGGTTTTTTTTTTGAGATGAAGCCTTGCTCCGTCACCCAGGGTGGAGTGCAATGGCTCATCTCAGCTCACTACAACCTCTGCCTCCCGAATTCAAACCATTCTCCTGCCTCAGTCTACTGAGTAGCTGGGATTACAGGCGCCTGACAACACACCTTGCTAATTTTTTGTATTTTCAGTAGAGACCGGGTTTCACCATGTTAGATATAGTGAACCCCAAGTTTCTCTTCAAAAAATCAGTATGTCAGTATGTTCAGCTCTCTAATTCTTTAATTCTCTTTTTTAAAGTTTAACCTCCTTGTTGTTTCAGTAAACAACCTTTTCCACCAGGTCTAATCAGTAGTTCACATCTGTTCCCTGGTCCCCTACCCCATCCTGACTCATTCCGTTCACCTCCTCTGGTCACCTGCTTTGACCCCTGCTTACCCGCTCTGAGCTGCCCATAACCCTCCTTCCCAACTACCCACCCCGCCACTCCAGCTTGTACCCCTGCTCTCTTTAAAATAGCCAATTGGAATTAAACTAGACTGTGTGGTCTAACCCTAGCCAATAGGGGAACGACACAACAGTAGGGGCAACCTCCATCAGACATAAGTATCCCTTCCCCTCCTTGTCCTGGTGTGCACTCACCATTGTTCCATCTGTGAGCTGCACCCTTCTATAGAAGTAAATTGCCTTGCTGAGGAAATTTATATTCGAGTGCTACTTTTTTTTTGCAGCATCGAAAATTCCACTTATAACAACTATGATGGCCAGGCTGGTCTGGAACTCCTGACCTCAGGTGATCCACCCACCTCAGCCTCCCAAAGTGCTGGGATTACAGGTGTGAGCCACTGCACCTGGCCTACATCTTAATCTTTAGTTTTGACTTTTCTCCTGAGTTCCAGACTTAGATTTTAATTGACTGTTGAGCACCATTTCTATGTCAAATTTAGTGTGTCTCATCATGCCTCTCTAAACCTGTCGCTGACCCCAGCACCCCTCAAACTATACTCTCCTTCCCCTGCCCCTGAATTTCTTTCTTTCTCTCATCTTATGCTATCAGTCATTATTTGGTATTTCTTCCTCAACCACATTGTTAGATCCTTCTGTACCTTCCCGAATGTCCTGTGCAGAGCCTGTCCAGCTCCATCTCACAGAGAAATAGGAACCTTTTCTCCAAAAGCAGATCCATTCCTGAGATTCGCCCTAGGTTGTATCCACTTAGTTATTCTCAAACCATTCAAATTGTTAGTCACTTCCTTACTATATTGTAAGGTATTCGAGGGCAGGGATCGTGTTTGTCTTGATGTATCTCCTGGTCTCATATTCCAAGGAAAAAACTTAATACCCTTGGGAGTCCAGTGGCTACTGTTTGTGTTTTTGCTCTCATTGTTAATTGCGTCTGGAGAATAAACCATGTCTCAGCTTGGGCACCATCTAAGCTTACTAGACAAGACCTCCATGGAAGAACTAAGTTTGGAACTGTTATATTAAAGATGGATTCCTGTGGTGTCAAGGCTCCCAAGTGGGAAAATTGCTTTCAGTTCAGCCAGCATTTAACTGCTTTCTCAGCTGACATGAATATGCAAGGAAAAAAAGGCCACCGACAGATCCTGGCGCGGCTTGGTGATTAGGCATTAACAGACAATCAAAGTTTGGACAGACTGAATTTTCAAGTGCTGCAGGTATTAAGAAAAGGTACTAAATCATTCCGATTTCATTGGAACAGCTGTTAGACAAGACTGAAAAATACATGATTATAACTATCCCTTGGTGGGTCTTTTCCACATTCATTTGAAAGAGGTATGGCAGCTCATAAAGAACGGCAACTTCCTTGCAAGCCAGAGGGCTTAATGAAGAATTAAGTATATTGCAAGCTTGTAGCTGAAATAATAGAAAGAAAATTGAATTATTCTTCCCATATTAAATGCATATATTCCTGCCAAAATGACTTTGCTAACCCATGGAGTGAAATACACTTCGTTTTCACATGGGTGCACTAAACAAAGCTGTGGGCTCTACTACAACTGCTTTGAAGGGAACGGAAGACATCAGAATGAAAAAGCACTCTCGACGTATGGTTACATCAGCCTAAAATTGTAGCACAGCTGCTTCTGGCATCATTAGACAGAATCCTGGGTAATTTACAGAAGTCATTTTTAACAATTTGATCGTTGGTATATATCTGCTGAATTGATTGGTTGCAAAGACAGATCTTTGTTTTTATAATGCAATAACATTCTTTGCATATTACTGCTCAATTTATTTCTGAGGCTAACATAACCAACTAGAATCGATCAATTTATATCAGAAAAATATGTTCTTATTTCTTAATTATCTGTTTAATTGTAGGGAGACTAGAGTCCTGTGATGCCCTGATTTGCCAACACTAGGGTGCCTGCCAGAGTCACGGGAAGTCTTGTGATTTGGTTTCTAGGCAGCTATTGTGATACTCAACAACTTTTACTGGTGCATAAGAAGGTACTTGCATCCTGATGCATGGCCGGCAGCACCGCCTGCTCTTCTGCACCCCAGGTGATGTCTCTGCAAGCCAGTTAAGTGTCTTCACCACTGACATACTTCCCTGCTGATCTAATCACACCAGCTCCAGTCATCAAGAATCCTGGTGATGACCCGCCAATGGGTGTCCCTTGGCCACCATGGTCCTTTCTGAAGTGTGATTGGTGGGAAGGCAGGGCTGCCCAGATTTTGTGACAGTTCCCTGGAATGAATTATAGGCCCTATTTCTGACCAATGGGTTGGTTCAGTTGGCAAAAATGGAAATTCTATACATGTTGCCAGTTTCCTCTTTACCCCAGCCACCACTACTGAATATTTAAACATAAATCTATATAATAGATGTGCATTAACTGGTGACAGCTATAGTTAAGTCTTGTCTTTCATATTTGCCCAATTTTTTATTATGAGATTTTCTTTATTATTTTTAGTATGTTAAAATATACATAGTATAAAAGATACTGTTTTAACCATTTTTTAAATATATAGTTTGGCGGCATTAAGTACATTCGCATTGTTGGGGAACCATGACATCTACCATCTATATCCAGAAGTTTTTCGTCTTCACAAACTGAAACTCTGTACCCATTAAACAGGAGTCTCCAAGCCCCAGGCCACAGACTGCCTGTTAGGAGCTTGGCCGCACACAGCAGGTGAGCGGCGGGCGAGTGAGCATGACCTCCTGAGCGCCACCTCCTGTCAAATCAGTGGCAGTGTTAGATTCTCATAGGAGCAGGAACCCTATTGTGAACTGCGCATGTGAGAGATGTAGGTTGTGAGGTCCTTATGAGAATCTAATGCCTGATGATCTGAGGTGGAGCAGTTTCATCCCAAAGCCACTTCCCCCACCCCTGCCATCTTCTATGAAACCAGTCCTGGGGGCAAGAAAGGTTAGGGGCTGTGGCATTAAACAATAATTCCAGCTGGGTGTGGTGGCTCATGCCTGTAATTCCAGCACTTTGGAAGGCCCAGGCAGGCAAATCATGAGGTCAGGAGTTCGAGACCAGCCTGGCCAACATGGTGAAACCCCGCCTTTACTAAAAATACCAAAAGTGAGCTGGGCTTAGTGGCAAGCACCTGTAAGCTACTGGGGAGGCTGAGGTAGGAGAATCACTTGAACCCGGGAGGCAGAGGTTTCAGTGAGCCAAGATCATGCCACTGCACTCCAGCCAGGGCAACAGAGTGAGACTCCATCTCATAAAAAATAAAATAAGATAAAATAAAAATAAAAAATAAAAAAAAACAAACAATAACTCCCCATCTCCCCTTCTCCCAGCCCCTGGCAACCACCATCCTACTTCTGTCTCTGTGATTTTGACTACTCCAGATATCTCATATGAGTGGAATCATACAGTATTTGCTCTTTTGTGTCTGGCTGATTTCACTTAGCACAACGTCCTCAAGACTCATTGATTCTGTAGCATGTGTCAGAATTTCCTCCTTTTTAAGACTGGGTAATATTCTATCATGTATCTACAGCATCTTGTTGATCCACTCATTGGCTGATCCATTCATCTGCTGATGTGGCGATGCTGCAGCCACATCCATCAACTCCTTTCCTGGAGTCCAGTGTCTCCAGGAATGAGAAAAGCATTGACCTCAATCTTTTGTGAATGGACATCTGGGTTGTGTTGACCTCTTGGCTGTTTTGATCAATACTGCTGTGAACATGAGTGTACAAATATCTGTCCAAGTCCTGGTTTTCTATTCTTCTGGTCTTTCCCTACTCTTCAGAAGTGTGGTGAAGAGTAGGACCTTCACTATGTGACCCTATCCCAGCTTTCATCTCCTCTGACTCACAGCTCCTGCCAAAGCCTTTCTTTGTCGCTGCCTGGATGCCACCTCTTCTCCTTACTGGCTCTCCCTGCCTTCCCTTCTTTAACTCACAGATTCTGGTTTCTCTCCTGAGGCTCTTTTTCACCATTTGCCTACTAGGGCCAAGACAGAAGTCCATGTGAATACATGAGAATCATCCTGATTTTAAGACTGGCAAAAGACAAAGGCTGAACACAAGCCCAGTCGTCAAAGACCAAAAACCGGAATTGCGATGTGATAGTAGCCTCAGCTACTTTGACCTTCATCAGCACGGTGGTATGAGTAGATAATCTTTGTCCCAAGTCGGCTCCATGCACAAATTAAGAAATCCCCCTCTCTAGTAGGAGAATAGTTTGCTTGGGGCCAGAAGCCCTTTCAGAAATTATAATAATATATTTTCTAAATCACCCTGTTTGTATTTGAATTTTTTATATATATTTTTGAGATGGAGTATTGCTTTGTAACAGGCTGGAGTGCAGTGGCATGATCTCAGCTCACTGCAACCTCCGCCTCCTGGGTTCAAATGATTCTCGTGCCTCAGCCTCCCAAGTAGCTGGGACGACAGGCGCATGTCACCACGCCGTGCTAGTTTTTGTATTTTTAGTAGAGACAGGGTTTTGACATGTTGGCCAGGCTGGTCTCGAACTCCTGGCTTCAAGTGATCCACCACCTCTGGCTCCCAAAGTGCTGGGATTACAGTCGTGAGCCACCGCGCCTAGCATTGTCACCCTGTTTTTTATGGTTCTTTTCATCACAGTCATCATTACTATTATATAGATTATTACCATTTGTTACATGCTTACTATATACAAAGGAAATAATAATATATTCTTCAATTTTGTCTTTTTATATTTTTAACAATCTTACTACTAGTGAGAGGCAGAATGAACTTTGGAGCCAGACTGCCAAGGTCAATTCTAGCTTTACCTGTATCCCTCAGTTTCCTCAAGCAAGGGGGCATCATAATGTAGTATGGACCTGGCTAGGTGTGGTAGCTCATGCCTGTAATCCCAGCACTTTGGGAGGCTGAGGCAGGCAGATCACCTGAGGTCAGGAGTTCAAGACCAGTCTGGCCAACATGGTGAAATCCTGTCTCTACTAAAAATACAAAAATCAGCCAGGTGTGATGG
>NW_022436947.1:8478989-8746038 GCF_009761245.1 Sapajus apella
ATATATATATATATATATATATATATATATGTAAAATATAGACCTTAAACAGTTGTGGGAATTGAGTGAGAAAATTCACGGAAAACATTTACAGCCATCCCTGGCACACAGTCAGTGCTGGACAAAGGTTAGCTCTTGTTACTATTTCTCCATCTTAAAGATCAGAAAACTAACAGAGCAGGTTAAGAAACTTGGCCAAGTTCACACAACCTAGGTCTGCTGACTCTAAGGTGGTAATATTTCGTAGGAAGTTTATAAATGCCTACTCCATTTTTGGGCAAGGAGATAGAATAAGGTATATTTCAGCCTTTTATATAAATTACAAGTATGTGCCCACCCGAAGATACAGTCTGTGTTAACTAGCCTATGTCTACTTCAGATTGCAAAGAGGAGATAATGCAGAGTTAAATAAAATGTCTGCCTCTAATTTTTACTGACCTAAGGCAAGTGGCTATCTGAAAGCCTGATATATTGATAGTATCTTCCATGTACACACACATAAAGTGTGGAGATTCCTTATCTCATTCTCTGCTAAATATCTATTCTCAACATTCCTGGTGACTGGAAAGCAGACTATTAATCCTTTCTCTTATCTCACCACCCTCATCACTCTTCCCAAATTGGTACATGAGAGATAGTGAATGCAGAATGGCAATTCGCAGAGCCAGAAATAATCTCTGCAGGTATTCCTTATGTAGAAAGCTGCCCATTCCCCAAGAGGAAGGACCTGATGAGTCCAGTTCAAGTGCATTTCAAAGTCATTGCAGCAGCAGCGAAACTCTTAAAACGTGGACCATTTCAAAATCATCTTTTATAGATGTATCATTGCATTTTCTTAGGTTTTTCTTTTCTTTTTTTTTTTTTTTTGAGACAAAGCCTTGCACTGTCATCCAGGCTGGAGTGCAGCGGCGCAATCTTGGCTGACTGCAATCTCCACCTCCTGGGTTCAAGCAATTCTCCTGCCTCAGCCTCCCAAGTAGCTGGGACTACAGGCATGTGCCACCATGCCCAGCTATTTTTTTTTTTTTTTGTATTTTTTTAGTAGAGACGGAGTTTCACGATGTTGGCCAGGATGGTCTTGGTCTCCTGACCTCGTGATCTACCCGCCTCGGCCTTCCAAAGTGCTGGGGTTACAGGAGTGAACCAACATTTTCTTAGGTTTTTCTTAAAAAAAAACATTTTTTTTTCTTCTCTTGTCCTACTTTTGAAGTACCACAGCCATATTGTTGATATTGATTGGTTATATGCAAATAGGCATGGACCATCTGACCATGAGGTGGTAATAGGGAAAGTTTCTGAATATAGTTTTAAATTGAAACATTGTTATGCAACATTTGTGGGTGGGTCTCTGGACATAGATGTGAGCCTGTCTTCAAAAGATAATACCATATACAGAAAACTGAAACTGAACCCTTCCTTACACTTTTACAAATATTAACTCAAGATGGATTAAAGACTTAAACGTGAGACCTAAAACCATAAAAACCCTAGAAGAAAACCTAGGTAATACAATTCAGGACATAGGCATGGGCAAAGACTTCATGACTAAAACTCCAAAAGCAATGGCAACAAAAGCCGAAATTGACGAATGGGATCTAATTAAACTAAAGAGCTTCTGCACAGCAAAAGAGACTATCATCAGAATGAACAGGCAACCTACAGAATGGGAGAAAATTTTTGCAATCTATCCATCTGACAAAGGGCTAATATCCAGAATCCACAAGGAACTTAAACAAATTTACAAGAAAAAAACAAACAAGCCCATTCAAAAGTGGGTGAAGGATATGAACAGACACTTTACAAAAGAAGACATACATGAAGCCAACAAACATAAGAAAAAATGCTCATCATCACTGGTCATTAGAAAAATGCAAATCAAAACCACACTGAGATACCATCTCACACCAGTTAGAATGGCCATCATTAAAAAGTCAGGAAATAACAGATGCTGGAGAGGATGTGGAGAAATAGGGACACTTTTACACTGTTGGTGGAAGTGTAAATTAGTTCAACCATTGTGGAAGACAGTGTGGTGATTCTTCAAGGATCTAGAATCAGAAATACCATTTGACCTAGCAATTCCATTACTGGGTATATACCCAAAGGATTATAAATCATTCTACTATAAAGACACATGCATGCGTATGTTTATTGCAGCACTGTTCACAATAGCAAAGACTTGGAACTAACCCAAGTGCCCATCAATGATAGACTGGATAAAGAAAATGTGGCACATATATACCATGGAATACTATGCAGCCATAAAAAAAAGATGAATTCATGTCCTTTGCAGGGAAATAAATGAAGCTGGAAACAATTATTCTCAGCAAAACTAACACAGGAACAGAAAACCAAACACCATGTGTTCTCACTCATAAGTGGGAGTTCAACAATGAGAACACATGGGCACAGGGAGGGGAACATCACACACTGGGGCCTGTTGAGGGGTTGAGGGATAGGGGAGGGATAGCATTGGGAGAAATACCTGATATAGATGATGGGTTGATGGGTGCAGCAAACCACCATGGCACGTGTATACCTATGTAACAAACATGCACATTCTGTACATATATCCCAGGACATAAAGTATGTATATATAGTAAAGTGTATATATATGACATTTTCCTAGTTCTAGGCTCCTCCACAGGTGCTGCTATTTTGTGAGCTCTGGCTCACAAATAATAAATATACACGTATATATTTTAAAAAACAAACATTATCTATATACACATATATATTTTTAAAAACCCTAGAGAGGTATAAATTGACAATTCACAAAAGAATAAATTAAATATTCAAATTAAGAAATACCATGTAATATGGACATTACAGAATGCAGGTGAACTTCTCCTCCTTGGAAGTGGTTAAGGTTGGTGGAGCACATAACTAGATTTTATGGAAACTGCTTTTGCGGAAAACAACATGTTAGACTAGAAAGTGAGATGTAAAGTCACTTTCAATAGCCAGTTTTCCTGATTCTATAGGATGAGTGAGCATGTGTGTTGGGCAATAGCACTGATAAACATTTTCTGTAAAGGGACAGATAGTAAATATTTTAGGACTTGCAGACCATATGGTCTCTGTCACAGCTATTCAGCTCTGCCATTGAGGAAGGAAATCAGCCACAGATAATACATAAACGAATATGTCTGTGTGCTAGTAAAACTTTATTTGTAGTTTGTGAGCTGGATTCGGCCTGTAGGCCATAATTTGTTGACCCCATACTGGGTTCTGTGCTGAGCATTTTATGAACATCAATTTTTTATAAACATAATCTTAATTGCCACTGAACACCATGATCCACTGTAACTAAACTAATCTAGTTATATGAACACAGATAAAGAGAGATTTTTTTTTTTTTTTTTTGCCTAGCATCAAGCCAGTAACAGTAAATAAGCCTGCCCCAGACTTTTCCACAAGATATTTCAATGCCATATAAAGGCAAAGGGGGAATGTCATCAAAGTTCTAAGGGAAAGTATGTGTGACTGTGAGCATGACATGCTCCAAGAAGTCTTCAAGCAAAAAGCTACAGGCATGAAAATAACTCAAACACATGAAATAAATCAAAGAATACAGACACATAAGCACTTCTGAAAAAAACTACTGATAACAAAATTCCACATGGAGGTAAATCAAAACAAAGAACTTTGGATTGGACATTTCATGACAAAAGACCTCATATAAGCATAAAATACATTTGAATATAGAGTCAAAACCAGATTCCAGGCAACCATAGTGGGAGTTATGTGAACAGAAATTAAACTGAAATGTTAAACATATAAAAACAGGCTGGACACAGGGGCTCACCTCAGTAATCCCAGCAACGTGGGAGTCCCAAGTGGGCAGATCACTTGAAGCCAGGAGTTTGAGACCAGCTTGGCCAACATGGTGAAACCCCATGTCTACTAAATATACAAAAATTACCCAGGCGTTGTGGCGGGCACCTGTAATTTCAGCTACTCAGGAGGCTGAGACAGGAGAATCACTTGAACCTGGTAGGCAGGGGTTGCAGTGAGCCGAGATTGTGCCACTGCACTCCAGCCTAGACAACAGAGCGAGACTCCATCTCCAAACAAACAAACAAACAATAATGCAACACAAATCAAGAGGTGGGGGAAGGAAGATTGGAGAAATTGTAGGAGTGCCAATGTCTTAAATAGAAATGTAGTAACTATATCCTCCTATCTTTTTCAGTTTCTTTTTTTTCCTGTTACTGATATATAGTATTTTCCATATTTATGGGGTACATATGAGTATTTTTTACATGCATAGAATGTGTAAGGAGCAAGTCAAGGCATTAATGGTACCTATCACTATGAATATTTATCACTTCTATCTGTTGGTTACATTTTATGTCCTCACTTCTAGCTAGTTTCAAATATACAATATATTCATGTTAACTTTAGTTCCCCTAGCCTGCCCTCTAGCATTAGAACTTATTTCTTCTATTTCTTATCTAACTGTGAGTTCGTATTCACTCACCAACCCCTCTTCATCTCCCTCTCCTACCCTCACACACTTTGAGCCCTCTTTTGTGTGTGTGATGGAGTCTCGCTCTGTCACCTAGGCTGGAGTGCAGTGGCATAATCTTGGCTTACTGCAACCTCTGCCTCCTGGGTTCAAGCAATTCTCCTGCTTCAACCTCCGGAGTAGTTGGGATTACAGGTGCCTGCCACCATGCCCAGCTAATTTTTTTGTATTTTTAGTAGAGACAGGGTTTTGCCATGTTGGCCAGGCTGGCTTCAAACTCCTGACTTCAAGTGATCTGCCCACCTTGACCCAAAGTGCTAACATTACAGGCATGTGAGCCACCAAACTCGGCCTGAACCCACTTTTTAAAAATGTATTTCTATTTTTCTAGTTCCACACTTTCATTTTAAAAATGAGTCTTGGGCAACCAACAGAATGGGAAAAAATTTTTGCAATTTACCCATCTGACAAAGGGCTAATATCCAGAATCTACAAAGAACCAAAGCAGATTTATAAGAAAAAAAAAAAAAAAAAACCATTCAAAAGTGGGTAAACGATATGAACAGATACTTTTCAAAAGAAGACATTTATGAGGCCAAGAAACATATGAAAAAAATTCTCATCATCACTGGTCATTAGGGAAATGCAAATCAAAACCACACTGAGATACCATCTCACGCCAGTTAGAATGGTGATCATTAAAAAATCTGGAGATGACAGATGCTGCAGATGATGTGGAGAAATAGGAACACTTTTACACTGTTGGTGGGAGCGTAAATTAGTTCAACCTTTGTGGAATACAGTGTGGCGATTCCTCAAGGACCTAGAAATAGAAATTCCATTTGACCCAGCAATCCCATTACTGGGTATATATCCAAAGGATTATAAATCCTTCTATTATAAAGACACATGCATACATATGTTCACTGTGGCATTGTTTACAATAGCAAAGACCTGGAACCAACACAAATGCCCATCAATGATAGACTGGATAAAGAAAATGTGGCACATATACACCATGGAATACTATGCAGCCATAAAAAAGGACGAGTCCATGTCCTTTGCAGGCATATGGATGAATCTGGAAACTGTCATTCTTAGCAAACTGACACAAGAACAGAAAACCAAACACCGCATGTTCTTACTAATACGCAGGTGTTGAACAATGAGAACACATGGGCACAGGGAGGGGAACATCACACACTGGGGTCTGTTGGGGGATGGGGTCTAGGGGAGGGACAGCTGGGGGTGGGAGGGTTGGGGAAGGATAACACTGGAAGAAATGCCTGTTGTAGGTGATGGGGGGATAGTGGCAGTGAATCACCATGGCACGTGTGTACTCTATGCAACAATCCTGCAAGATCTGCACATGTACCCCAGAACTTAAAGTACGATAATAAGAAAAATGCCTTGGATAACAAAGAGTTTTTACTGTGCTATCCTTAATAAGGAAATGAGACTCCAGGATGTAGGGATTTGGGCTATTTTAAAATTTAAAATATTTTCTAACCTTTCCATATTAATTGAATTTTTAAAAAGAAAAGAATTAAAAAATGGAATCAAATGTGTTACTGGTAGTTAATATTTGGTGATGATACAAATAATTGCCGATTTCTTTTTTCATTTATATATTAAAATACATTTTTAAAATCTAGAAATGAGGTTTCACCAGGTTGCCCAGGCTGGAGTGCAGTGGCTATTCACAGGCCTGATCATGGTACTCTGTAGCCTTAAATTCTTGGCCTCACGCAATCCTCCTGCCTCAGCCTCCTGTGTAGTTAGAACTACAGGTATATGCCACTGCACCCAGCACTCATTTATATATTAAAATAGTTTTAAAGAAACCAACATGGATTTGAAAAAACATAACATGTATTGTAATAGAAGTCACAGAAAAAGCATTTTCATGAAGGAAAGATTGGTCAACAGTGACAATTCTAAAAAGAGAATGAATGATAGGACAGAAAATAGCAACAGAAAAAATCATAGCTGACCTTAATGAAACTAATTTTAAGGAACTGGTAGAAGCAGGAGCCACAAATAAGTGGGTATGTAGTAAATGAAAAGTGAAGAAATAGAAATTCTGTATTTAAATGATTCTTTCCAAAATGGGTCATTATCCTCAAAATCAGCTTCTAGGATAGATGCTATTTCCCCTATCCTTATGGAGAAATTGAGGTTTATGCTCCTTAAGGCCATAAACCTAGTAATTACAGAGCCAGTATTAGAACCCAAGTCTATTCTCTTTCACTATTCCATGGTTTATGTGACATCTAGATGGGAAGAGGAGATGAGGGATGTGATTAGAGTGGAGAGAAAATAGATGTGACAAGGACGCCTTGGAGGTGCATGTCCAACCCACAGTCCCATTTCCGGAGAACTTTCCACAGTGACAGGAGTGGATGAGGACAGCTGTATGTGCATTGCATAGCTGTGCCATCCAGGCCAGACTGAGTGACGTCGGGGGATGATCAGAGGACAATACTGATTGCACTGGGGTAGACCCAATGGGAACCAGAGCTTTTGGGATGGTGCATTGGATCAATAGAATATGAGTACTTTCTTCAGCCAGTCACCTGAACTGAGGAGAATTAAAATGGACTGAGGCAGCCCACTCCTGGGCTTAAGCAATCTTCCTGTCTCAGTCTCCCGAGTAGCTGGGACCAAACCCAGGTAATTTTTTTGGTAGATACAGGGGTCTTGCTATGTTGTCCAGGGTGGTCTCCAGCTCCTGGCCGCCAGTAGTCCTCCTGCCTCAGCCTCCCATAGTTCTGGGATTACAGGCATGGGCCACTGTGCCTGGCCTCGCTGCACTTTTTTGACAGCTAGGTTAAGTGGGTTTCTGTCACTGCCAACCAAATAGTCTCAACTAAGGGGAAAGGTGAGAATTTAGTCACAGCAGGAGAGAGGCTGGTGGGGATTTGAAGGCTAAGAAGTTACCTGACATCGCCATGGCTCTGGGCCTCCCACTTACTCCCAGTCATTGGGCAGGCCTCTTATCCATTGGAAGGTTCCAATTCTACTTAATAAAACACCCTTCTGAGAAATAGAGCCTGACACTCCTTTTCTGATGCTTTCTTTGCTCTCTGACTAGGCCAAGAGTACCTCAGAACAGGACATTTTCAAAAACGATATAACAGAAAACCCCTGTTAATCTAAAGGGAGGTGATGAGCCCTCCTGAAATTGCAGCAAATCCCTCTTTCACACGAGGAAACTGTGAGGATTCCCAAGCAGCTGAGAAACTAACGGCTTGAGCTGTGTGCCAACGCTTCTTAGTCTCTGAGGGCTGGCTGCCCCATTATTGCTCCTTGAGATGAGTTTGGAGAGCGTGAGGCTTCTCTTGAGTATCAGGCCCTGGGCCTGTGAGGAGTGACTAGAGAAGACTGGAGAATTCTGATGTCAAACCTTTATTTGTAGTGAAGGGTTGTCTTTCGAGCCTTAAGACATTTCATTCATTCATCACTCATCATCATAGCTCTCTTGAAAAGTCCCATGTATATAATGTCCTGGTTAGAAGAAGGATAATAACAAGATGATAAGTATTTTTTTTCCTGCTTTTATTTTAGGTTCACTGGGTATATGTGCCCATTTGTCACGTGGGTACATTGAGTGTTGCTGGGGTTTGGTGTATAAATGATTTCATTACCCAGGTAGTGAGTATAGTACTTGATACGTAGTTTTTTGACCTTCACCCTCCCCCCACCCTCCACCTTCAAGTAGGCCCCAGTGTCTATTATTCCGCTGTTTATGTCCATGTATTCTCAATGTTTAGCTCCCACTTGTGAGTGAGAACATGTGGCATTTGGCTTTTTGTTCCTGCATTAATCTCGTAGGATAATGGCCTCTAGCTACATCCATGTTTCTGCAAAGGACACAATCTCATTCTTTTTGATGGCTGCATTGTATTCCAACGATCCTAAGTTTAAACTCCAAGTAGGTCAGTTAGCATTACTCTGAGTGGAGGTGCCAGCTATTATCCAGTCACGTGCTTTGGAAATCATCTTACTACTCATTAGAATCAATACTTGAAGGTCTCTGCAGGGCACGATTCTTTCCTTAGTGCACGGGAGGCATCTTCTTCTTTCCAAAAGTTTGGAATGTTTTGTTTATCAGATCCCGTCTCATAAGGATTTGGTGGTTGTGGAGTTTTCCAGTGGAGAAATGGGAATTCAATGTAGTGGATGAACCTTGGCTGTCAGACAGAGTGTGACACACATGCCCTCCCTTAGTGCATTTCATACCCTCAGCCAGCAGTCCCTGCGCATTAGATCACATTCTCTGAATAATGAGCATCTTGTGTCCAAGCTGATGTGTGCAACTTGGCCGGTGTAGATTTAAATGCTACGACGCACTACAAAGCGCTACATGTCACCCAGGGTTGTGTTTGCCTCCATCATGGCTTAGGCTGATGGGATGTAACATAACAGGATGTGGCAAGCTGGGAGATGTATAATGCACCGTTACGTGTCCTGCCTGCAAAGCAGTGTGCTCTCAGTAGGAGCAGCACATCACCACAGATAGCCCAGCCTCAACTGATCCCACATCTGTCAGCGGTCTGGGGGGAGCTGGCTCGCTTCTGCAATGAGCTCTCTCAACACCTTAGAAACCACTGCTTAGTTATCAGTCGTGTTCTATCAGCAACTGCTTTCAGAAATCCCACATTCTATTAGCAAATGCTTTCAAAAGTGAAGCCTACCGGTTTCAACCTCACACCACCTCAGGGAAGAGATGAACTTGGAATTGCATTGTATGGTTAGAAATTAGGTGTGCTTGAGATATTGGCATTTGCCTTGACTTTTGAAGGCTGTCGTGAGGGCGACTTCCCATGTAGCCCCTGCATGTGTTTGCCAGGTTTGCACTTCACTGTAAATAGGATCAAGTGGCTGGTACCAAAAAGCCTGTCTGCACAGGGCTAGTGTTAGCCTGGAAGTCGACTTTTTTTTTTTTTTTGAGATGGAGTCTCACTCTGTCACCCAGGCTGGAGTACAGGGGCATTTGTCGGCTCACTGTAACCTCCATCTTCTGGCTTCAAGCAATTCTCCTGTCTCAGTCTCCCGAGTAGCTGGGATTACAGGCACCCACCATCACACCTGGCTAACTATTTTTTATTTTTAGTAGAGATGGGGGTTTCACCATGTTGGCCAGGCTGCTCTTGAACTCCTGACATTAGGTGATCCACCAGCCTCCCAAAGTGCCGGGATTACAGGTGTGAGTTACCGTGCCTGGTCAGAAGTCGACTTATTGTAAATTAAGGCACTGCTTTTCCTACCAGGTGCCTATGAGCCTGTACATTTTGACCACAGGCTACCTGTTTCTTGCCTGGGTACTGCCTCCTAAACATGCCTCCTCCACACAGGGTCCTCTGCAGAGGAAACTTACATGGGAAGTGAAGGGGATCTGTAAAATTCCATACTGACCTAGAACACCCACTTCCAGGAGGCAGGACCAAAGCCCACTAAGGTCTGTCCACAACAGTGAAGATGATATTACAGGCTTTCACTGATCACAACTACTAAATCACTATTAACAAATGAAGTGTCAGTGTTTATCGGTTGGCCTTTCCTGTTACAGTACAGAAAGCATAAAGCAGAAAACTAAAATCATCTATAACCCTACTAGAGATAATCACTATGTATTTTCTAATTTTTGCAATAAACGTACACAGGCATTCAAAAACTCTTGAGAACAGGCCAAGCACGGTGGCTCACGCCTGTAATCCCAGGACTTTGGGAGGCCAAGGTGGGTGGATCACTTGAGGTTAGGTGTTCAAGACCAGCCTGGCCAACATGGTGAAACCCTGTCTCCACTAAAAGTACAAAAACTTAGCTGGGCATGGTGCTGCATGCCTGTAATTCCAGCTACTCAGGAGGCTAAGGCAGGAGGATCGGTTGAACCTGGGAGGCAGAGGTTGCGGAGAGCCGAGATCATGCCACTGCACTCCAGCCTGGGCAACAGGGCAAAATTCCGTCTAAAACACAAACACACACACACACACACACACACACACACACACACACACGCACACATCCTTCTTGAGATTATATATGTGTTTAAATATATGGCCAGGTGCGGTGGCTCATACCTGTAATCCCAACACTTTGGGAGACCAGGGCAGGTGGATCACTTGAGTCCAGTTTGAGACTAGACTAGGCAACATGTTGAAACTCTGTCTCTACTAAAAATACAAAAACTAGCCAAGCCTGGTGGCATGTGCCTATTGTCCCAGCTACTCAGGAGGCTGAGGCAGGAGGATCACCTGAGCCTGAGATGTTGAGGCTGCAGTGAGCTGTGATGGCACCACTGCTCTTCAGCCTGGGTGACAAAGTGAGACCCTACCTCAAAAAAAAAAAAATATATATATATATATATAACTGTATGTGTGTATACACACACACACACACACACACACACACACACACACACAGTTTTTTCTACTTAATTTCAATATTGTTCACATTTCCCCATGATTTACTTTGAATAAATTACTAGCACAGGAATCACTAGGTCAGAGGGGCATTTGTAAATCATGGGATACATATGGTCAAATTACTGTTTTGCTTTGAAGTCTTAGCAACCTCGCAGGCCAAAGAAGAACAATCCATCATCTTCCCCTGAGAAGGACACATGTGCAGTATAGGAGTGAGCTCACGGTGGCAGAAGGCTGAGAATGCTAGCACCATTTCATTCACCAAGTCACCGGGACAATAAATATTTCTACCCCCAAGTCTCAGTTTCCACTTCCATAAGATGAACTTGAAGATGACTGCCTCCAAGATTCCTAAGATCTTGTTGGGGGACAGAAGACACCCAGGATGGGTTTTGTTTTGTTTTGTTTTGAGACAGTCTCTCTCACCCAGGCTGGAATGCAACAGTGCAATCTCAGCTCACTGCAGCCTCCGCCTCCTGGGTTCAAATGATTCTCACTCCCGAGTGACTGGGATTACAGGTGTGCATCACCATGCCCACCTAATTTTTGTATTTTTAGTAGATAGTGTTGCACTATGTTGAGTAGGCTGGTCTCGAACTTCTGACCTCAAGAGATCCACCTGCCTTGGCCTCTCAAAGTGTTGGGATTTTAGGTAAGCCACCACATCCGGCCAAAGATGGGTTCTTTATCACACTCCCTCTTCCTCATTCTTGGCTTTCCAGAGAAGCAGGTCTTCCTGTCTGCTGCGTACTCCTTCTTCCTGCAGACTGGAAAAGGGACTCCAGATGAGGAAAGGGTTTGGAACAGAAGTGAAGGATGATGGACAGAAGGAAAATGCTGCAGATGCCTCTTGCTTGGCTCCGTTTTCTAAATTCTTCCTTAATTCCCAAAGACTTTTCTCAGGAGACGTTGGGACTAAAATGTAAACTTTTCTTTTAAACTTGTCCCATGCAGTAGCCGCTGGCTACATGTGGCTATTTAAATTTAAATTAATTAAAATGGAATACAATGAAAAATTCAGTGCCTCAGTCTCACCAGTCATATTTCAAGGGCTCAGTAGCATATATGTTTATACAGAACATTTCTTTGTTTGAAGGAAGTTCTAGAAACAGCACTGCTCTGAACATCCTTAGAGGAGAGTGCGTACATACATCTGGGGCTCTGGAGCCTCTAAAAGAATGTTATTAGGGGAGAAATTTCTTTATTCTCTCTCTCTGTTTGAAGATGTGAATTTTTTATTCTATAATATAATACATATACCTTGTTTTTTTAATTTTTATTTTGTATTTTTGAGACAGGGTCTCGATCTGTCACCTAGGCTGAAGTGCAGTGATGGGATCTCAGCTCACTGCAACCTCCACTTCCCGGGTTCAAGCCATCCTCCTGCCTCAGCCTCCTGAGTAGCTGGAATTACAGGTGCCTGCCATCACGCCTGGTTAATTTTTATATTTTTAGTAGAGACAGGGTTTCACCATGTTTACCAGGCTGGTCTCAAACTCCTGACCTCAGGTGATCTGACTGCCTTGGCCTCCCAAAGTGCTGGGATTACAGGCATAAGCCCCTGTGCCTGGCCTACCATCTTGGTTTTAATGTAAAAAAATTTTTTTAGGTACTGAACACTGAATAAAATTGACAAACTAGGAAGGTATTAGATGCATCCTGTGGTTTCTCACACCATAGCCGAAGGAACATGGCTTTTGGAGCACTGAGGGTCTTGTGCATCTCTGTCCGTTACCAGTGATGTGCCTTCCTGCCTGGCCAAACCCCTGCAGAAGTGAAGGGGGCTGCTGGAACAAACTGATTCGTAATTAGGCCCTGAGAGTGATGTGTCAACTTCTCACAGAACCTCCACACATACCCATGAGGCGTTTGCAGCGCTGGAAACATCTAGGTTCATTTCAGCAGGTCTTTCTGTTTTTTATCTATGCATGCCAACCTGGCTGGCTGAGTAGATGCAGCTCGAATTTGTTAACCAGATAAGAGCTTCTCCCTCTGATCACTGAGATCCTAGCATTTTCTCCTAGGATGCCGTTCCCAGGAAGATGACTTCAAGCCCAGTGCTGAAGTTTGGTTGCCCTAGGCCAGGAGTTTTCAAAATCACAGGCAGATGTTATTTAAAATGTAAATTTCCTGAGATTCTGATTTCATCTGCATTTTAAACAAGAACACTGAGGGTTTCTATTACATATGATCTCTAGTAGCAATGGTTACTGAGCACCTACTGCGGGTTGAGCACAGTAGCAGTCACGGGAGATACAAAGAAGGTGATTCTTTCTAGAATCCTAAAGTTGGAAGCCACCTCCAAAGAATATATAATCCATACCTAAGCCTTAAGTGGATTCAATTATAAGCTATAAACTGACCCCACTTCTGATGCATGAGATCGGGTCCTTTGTTAATGATTTGGCCTATATATTTTTTACCAAAGTAGTGCTTTCATCTAACAAAGGGGGTTTAAAGATTTCCAACCAAGAAGATGTCTAGAATAATACGAAGTAAAATGAAAGTTTGCGCAGATCACTGAGGGAGCTATGTTGGGATTTATAGCCTCTCTGCAGTTCTAAAAAGTGTTCATGGGAATTAGATCAAATACCTGTGTAGTCTCCTATTTTACAATCTAAAACATCAAAATTTTTGCTGAGTTCAATTTCTCATTCTGCAGCTGTTTACGTCTTCTTTCTGCTCAGAGGAGATCGACGTGGCTAATTTCTACTCTTGGAAAGGAAAACTTCTCATCATGTTGAAAGTCTCTATTAATGTGTTATATAGACTTATATCCCAGACTAAATCATCCCTTTCTTTCTCACCTTCCTCCTAGGTGCTATTTTCCAACTCAAACCAATCTTGCTAGTTTCTGGAATTTCTCCAATTTAGCCACGCCCATTCTACAGTAAATATGCTAGACAGAATAAGGTCCAAACCAGCGCTACAGAGTTGGATTCAACTAAAACTGCACCGAGGCCATCCAATTTCAACCTGCCCATTGGTTTTCTCTAACCTGGGGACTACCACCTGTTTTTCTATTATTTTCACACCTGATCAGACCTCCCTATTAAGATTCTCTCAGCATTCAACTGTTGCAAATATATCATCTATAGGAATTGTTATTGCAAATATTTGTTTCAATTAATTAGCAATGGCCCTATGATGAAGCCTGACTGCATTTTTCTATTGTAACCATGTGGCAGTTCTAGCCCCAGGGTGATGCACAGCCCAGCAACATTCCTTAACGATCCTCTTAATTACACAGTTGGGGTAACCATTCTGTCTAAAAAATCTGCTTCGTAATTACAAAATCACCAGCCCAGCCAGCCGTGTTGACCCATCAATTGCTTGCAATCTACTGTGTCCTTAAAATGTGTGCTGCCTTTTCTCCAAATGACAGGGAAGCTTTGGAAACTGGTGAGTGGTGGGTGTAGCTGCTCCTGTAATAAATGTCTCTGCTTCTCTCTGCCCAGGGCTGCTCCACCACTGAGCTTCTTCCTTTGCCCCCTGCCACCCTTCCCTCCACAATAGCCCCCAAAACACAGGGAATCCATCCCCTCTTTCAAATCCATCTATACAAATCTCATTGCAGTAATTTAGCATAAGCCCTGAAAAAGTAATTATGGTCCCTCAGGTTGACCAACCAGGTTCCTTGGGTGCAAAGACTGTTGTTGAAATGGCCACGGAACTTGTTCTCTCTTCCTAACCAGATTTGTATCCTCAGCTCCAAAGTCAATGTGTGTTTCTTTGATATTCTGTGTACCATATCAAAGGGATACGGATGATCTGGGGGTGTGTTAGGCTCCTTGGTTGTACTGTGAGTTCTGGGATGCTAGCACCTTGCACATGACTGGCCCATAGCACAGGCTCAATGAATCTTTGAGGTTGAGTGTTGGTGAATGAAAAAGCTAGCAAGTTCTTAATGGCTCTGCTATGTCATGATTTCATACTGTAAAGTCTCCTGCTGGTTAATTTGTTTTGACCATCATGTATGTGAGGAAATTTGGGACCTAGGTTACATATGTTCATCTTGAGTGTTGATTACTGAAGTTCCTTTTTGATATCGGAAAACTACGGTCTGACTGTGTAATGAGAAGTCCAACTATCTTGTGTATCTGCTATATCTTATTCTCTTATTTCATTCAGTGAATTATCACTTCCTGTCATACTGCAAAAACATGGCAGTCCTATGTATTTTCTATGAACTCATGGCTGCTAGAGTTATGGACATGGCGAATCCTGGGGACTTGTGCCCCAATCATTACCTCTTCTTCTTCTTCTTCTTTTTTTTTTTTTTGAGACAGAGTTTCACTCTTGTTGCCCAGGCTGGAGTGCAAATGGCACGATCTCAATCTCGGCTCACCACAACCTCCACCTCCCGAGTTCAAGCAATTCTCCTACCTCAGCCTCCCGAGTAGCGGGGATTACAGGTATGCACCACCACACCCATCTAAGTTTTGTATTTTTAGTAGAGACGGGGTTTTTCCATGTTGGTCAGGCTGGTCTTGAATACCTGACCTCAGGTGATCCACCCGCCTCAGCCTCCCAAAGTGCTGGGATTACAGGTGTAATCCTGGCCCATTACTTATTATGGAAACTCTGCCTCCTATGGCAAGGAGCGTGGCTAGGAGCTTTTCTTCATGTTGTGAGATGTATGATTTGAATTAAAAGGGAAGGCTCAGAGAAACAGGAGCCCTCAGTTGTTGCTGATGGGAATGCAGAATGCTACAGTCACTTTGAAAGACAGTTTGGCAGTTTTACCCAATGGGTATAAAAACTTACGTTCACACAGAAACCTGCACATCCATGTTTTTAGCAATTTTGTTCATAGTTATCAAAAACTGGAAGCAGCCAAATGTCCTTCAATAGGTAAATGGATCAACAAGCTATGCTACACTCTGGAATATTATTCAGTGATTAAAAGAAGTGAGCTATCTATCAAGTCACAAAAATACGTGATGGAAACAAAGTTTCTAAGACGGTCTTAAAAAGTTATGTATTGTATGATTCCAGTGATATGACATTCTGGAAAAGGAAAATCTATATGGCCAATAAAATGATCAGTGGCTTCCAGATATCCAAAGGTGTGAGGAGAGGGATGAATAGGTGAAGCATAGTGGTATTTAAGCAGTAAAATTATTCTGCAGTAGGTGCATGACATTATGCATATATATTACTATCTATTTGTCAAAATCTATACTATAGAGCTTTTATGGCACAAAGAGTGAAGCTTAATGTATGTACATTTTTTTTTTTTTTGAGATGGAGTCTTGCTGTGTCCCCCAGGCTGGAGTGCAGTGGTGCGATCTCAGCTCACTGCAACCTCCACCTCCCAGATTTAAGCAATTCTCTTGCATCAGCCTCCCAGTAGCTGGGATTACAGGTGCATGCCACCATGCCTAGCTAAATTTTGTATTTTTCATAGAGACGGGGTCTCACCATGTTGGCCAGGCTGGTCTCAAACTCCTGACCTTGTGATCCATCTGCCTCGGCCTCCCAAAGTGCTGGGATTACAGGCATGAGCCACCGTGCCTGGCCCATGTATGTACATTTTAAAAAAATCATTGAGGAAATTGATGAGTCCCAGGAAGGAGTGCAGACTATGACAAGAGAATCTAACTGTGTTACAAATATAAGAAACAACTTCATTGAAGTGGACAAGAGAAATGACACTGACTGAAGTCACCAGTAATTAGTGAAATCTGAGACTGAAGACAAAAGAAACAGCCCCTAAGCACTGTACTCTAGTTGATAAAGTACTGCATTTATACAAGTTGGTAAGTTGTAAACCACAGGGGCGTGCTCCAACAGTTCTGATTCTGCTATATGTATATATTGGGTGTGAACAATTAAGTGAATAAATAGCAGCTGTGGGAGCCAGGTTTATCACTATTGGAGTTGAAATTTACAGATCAGCAAGGATGGGAGCCTAGGAGGATTCCTTTAGTAAAAGATTAGAGTTGGACACATGCTATGAACTCATGTTTAGCTTAGTATAGATACAGATGGTAACATATAGAAGTGCATATATATGGAGCCGGGTGCAGTGGCTTATGCCTGTAATCCCAGCAGTCTGGGAGGCTGAGGCAGGAAGATCACCAAAGTTCAGGAGGTTGAGACCAGTTTGGCCAACATGGTGAAACCCCGTCTCTATTAAAAATACAAAAATTAGCCAGGCATGGTGGTGCACATCTTTAGTCCCGATACTTGGGAGGCTGAGGCAGGAGAATTGCTTAAACCTGCGAGGTGGAGGTTGCAGTGAGCCAAGATCATGCCATTGCAGTCCAGCCTGGGCGACAGAGCAAGACTCTATCTCAAAAAAAAAAAAAAAAAAAAAAAAAAAAGAAGTGTGTATAGATATATAGATGTGAGCTATGATACACAAGTATATTTTTTGCTGTCAGCTAAGAAGGGCAACAAGAAACAATACCTTGATGACAACAAGCACACCTAACATCCAAATCTTGGTTTCAAATATCATTTTCCAATAACAGAAACCAGGGATTCCTGGAGAAATGACAGATTCTAGGACTAGGGCAAGAAATACACAAGGTAAGCCTGGAGCATCTTGTAGTGCCAAAAGATAAGAAACTGCACACACACACACACACACACACAGAGAGAGAGAGAGAGAGAGAAAGAGAGAGAGAGAGAGAGAAATGCATTGATAGAGGTTTGTCAAAGGAACACAGGAGATAACTGAAGAAGCTCCCAGTGGTCAATCCAGAACAATTTGAGCAACATGATAAAGTGGTATTGGATTATGTCCCAAAGTATAAAATAAATATTTATGAGTCCATACTGATATAAATAGATTATTGAATAAATCAATAAATAGGAAAGAAGAAACAAATCTGTGCAGAAGAATCCCAAATAATGTATATAGATCTTCCATCCTCCAGGAGGGGGACATAATCTCTCAGTCCTTAGGAATGAACCATGCATAGTGATTTCCTTCCAAAGAGCATAATATTGAGAAAAGGGGAAAAAAGGTAGCTTTACATCCAGAAACCTGACAAACATCGCTCCAGCCAGGTGATCAAGGTCAACATCAACAGTCACTAATCAAGCTGATAGTGGGTACCCTTGATATGAAGTGAGGTAATGGCACTTTACCTCTGTGGCTTTTCGCCCAATAACCCATAACTGCAGTGTTGTCATGAGAAGAACATCAGACAAATTCCAATAGAGGGGGTATTCTATAAAGTACCTGACTAGAACTGATCAAAACTGTCAAAGACCTCAAACACAAGGAAAGTCTAAGAAACCACTCCAGTTAAAATGAGCCTAAGGAGACACAACAACTGAATGTGATGTGTTATCTGGAATAAAAAAAGAACACTGCAGAGGAAGTAAGGATACCTGAAAAGACAATGGACTGTAATGAATAGTCATATATCAATCTTGATCATGGACCATAGCAAATGCTCAATACTAATGTAAGAAGTTAATAATAGGGGAAACTTGGGGCAGAAGTTTCTGCACTACCTTTAAACATTTTCTGTAACTCTAATACTTTTCTAAAAATTAGTCTATTTTAAAAAAGGAAGACAGACATGGTGGCTTATGCCTGTCATCCCAGTTCGAGGAGGGCAATAACACGATCTCGGCTCACTGTAACCTCTGCCTTTCATGCTCAAGTGATTTTCCTGCCTCATCCTCTCAAGTAGCTGGGATTACAGGTGCACACCACCATGCCTGGCTATTTTTTTTTTTTTTTTTTTTAGTAGAGATGGGGTTTCACCATATTGGCCAGGCTGGTCTTGAACTTCTGACCTCAGATGATCCACCTGCCTTGGCCTCCCAAAGTGCTAGGATTACAGATGTGAGCCACTGCACCTGGCCCACTTATTGGTTTCTTTAACCCTGCCCACACCCTTGTAAGTAGCTCTTTCATTAAACAAGTACCAATTTCTTCACTTGAGTGGACTGGCTTTGTCCTGCTCTGATCCTGGTGATCCTCAGGGTTTAGAGATCTTCATCACCACAAATATTTCCTTATGTGCTTAATCTATCCCCAGCACCCTGCACCCCACAGATGGTAAGCCACACTGCCTCTGCGGGAGGCACAGGAGAAGCTTGTCTCCCCTTGGCACCACTGAAGCCTACCTTGACTATCCCAGTATTGGCAGACTGAGTAGAAGCAGGAGGATGAGGGACGAGCTGAATCTCTCAATATAAACCAATAGTGAAGAGCACTCTATCCAAGAAGCTGATGCAGGAGAATCAGAATCAGTTGAATCCAGGAGGCGGAGGTTGCAGTGAGCCAAGATTGCGCCATTGCACTTCACTGGAAAAAAAAAAAAAAAAGCACCCTCACTGCTTACCAGGGTCTTTATTTGAAAAATGGGGGTATTGCCCCTTTTCTCTAAGAATTGCTAGTGATTATAAGAATGAAGTAATCAGTAAACCTAAAGAAACATGCAGTAATATTTTTATAATCTCTTCTCCTCATTAGAAAAGTAATATAATTTCTAAAGTGGTATTTTTATGGTAAGCATGCATTCATATATTACTTTTGTAATAAAAAGACTATTAAAAATACAAGTAAAAATTATATATGCTTATTATTGAAATTTTTTTTTTAAATTTAGAGGAGACAACAATGACTCACAATTCTAGAACAACAAAACTGCATGCTGAAGAAACAACAATTCTCAGTTCAGATATCAACTCCATCACTTTTTAGGTGTAACCTTGAACAAGTCATTAGCTCTTCTGAACCTCATTTGTCACAGCTATAAAAAAGGGCCATTAATACCTCCCTTGCAGCATTGTTTCAAGAATTAGACATGATATAAGCATGACCTTTCGCACAGTACATATGAATAACAACAGACCCGAGTTTGAATCTCTGCCTTGCTGGTTATAAGCTATTTGAACCCTGGGTAAGTTAGATAACCTCTGTAAGTCTGTATAATAGGGAGATGAAAATGAGAGCTATTTCTAAAATTAAATACGGTAATTAATTTTTTAAAAAATAGCTTTTTTTTTTGAGACTGAGTCTCATTTTGTCGCCCAGGCTGGTGTGCAGTGGTGTGATCTCGGCTCACTGCAACCTCTGCCTCCTGGGTTCAAGCAATTCTCCTGCCTCAGCCTCCTGAGTAACTTGGATTACAGGTACCCACCACCACACCCAGCTAATTTTTGTATTTTGAATAGAGATGGGGTTTCACCATGTTGGCCAGGCTGGTCTCAAACTCCTGACCTCAAGTGATCCATCCGACTTGGCCTCCCAAAGTGCTGGGATTACAGGCGTGAGCCACCGCACCTGGCCAAAAGAAGAGCTTCTTGTACAGTGAATGGAATGTGTCAAGCACATTGAATTGAAGCCATTGTCTTCATCTTCATCATCTTTATATCTTCATTATCAAAAAAATCATGATCTCAAGGAAGGAAAGCAATGCTGAACTGATAAACCAGGTCTGATCTTACAAATGGGGAATTTAGGAGAATCACTGGAACCTAGGAGGTGAAGGTTTCAGTGAGCCAAGATCGTGCCACTGTACTCTAGCCTGGGGGACAGAGGTGAGACTCCATCTCTAAATAAATAAAACAAAAAAGATGTATTGATAATCTGTTAAGTAAAGGTATAAGCAGGTACGGGCCTTCTGGAGCTTATATTCCAGTGGAAAGAGATAGGTAATGAACAATTAGTTATAATTATTCTAGGGAAGTCAGCATTTCAGTGTGAATAAGCTCATCAGATATTGTTTCTGAAAACAAGTTCTGATAGAAGAGAAGGCGGCAAAGATGCAAGGGCCTGGCTTCGGGCAATAGGGGTGTTTGGAGCACATCAATTAGAGGGGGACTCAGATAAGGCCATCAGAAGCTTAGATGGATGTGCCCATCCTACCTTTGACTGAGGTCAGCTCAGGGTCCCTGCGCCACACCACAGGAGCTTTGGCTGGGTCAGTCTGCCCAATCTCACTTATGTTTCTCCAGGAGCTCTTGGATGTGGCATGTGCCCACACAGCCTCAAAGCTTGATCCAAGAATCAGGGCAGGGCTGAGCCCAAAGGCCATGCTGTTTCAGAACTTCCTTATCTCTTTATCACCTGTGGGGACTGTTTCAACAAGCCAGAGGGGAACCGGGGATGATAAATTTTCTTAGGAAAATCATATTAGAGTTCAATTTGTTAAATCAGCCTCCTGATCTTATCGACAATGAGCACTTGTTCTAGCGGCAGAACCAGGAGGTGATAAATCCTTTACGCTGAGTCTGCAGATGGTTATCCTAACGATGTGGATGAAATCAATGGGGTGTCATCTAAGGGAATGTACTCGGGGCTTACATAATACAGGTCTGGTAATATTGCTTGATCGGATTGTAATAATTATTTTTCCATGGTGTGTGTGTGTCATTTCAACAACAAAGCTTTCGACATGGTTGAAATTTTCCCCTTTTCCTGGCCAGAGCAACAGAAACACCTGTTACCTAAGTTCCTGTCTTCAACACTCAAATTCAGATGCTTAGGGTGCTAAACTGTTTCCTGGAAAGTTTTGGAAGCAAGACTGGGAAAGAGGTTTTATGCTGCTGGCAATGAACGCAAATTCATATAATGTAAGTGCTTTTCAGAGAGGCATTGGTGCTGAGGAAAACATCCCAGATGATTGAGGAACATTAAGTTGGGGAAGCAGCTGCCTGTTGAGAGACTTCACGGGGAGTTGGAATATGAGGTTGAGCAAGTGAATGTTGTTTAGGAAGCAATCTAAGGTCTGGCATTTGCTCCATTTATTTAGCCACCCAGTGAGTGCTGAGCATGTTCTGAGTGCCACACTCTGTGCTAAACATAGAAGAGGCTGCCTGAACCAGTCATTTCCTCTCTCAAGTAGCTCAAAACCAAGGGTAAGAGCAGGCAGAGGCAGCCAGTCCTGCCATGGCTTGTTCCTATAAAACCCAGAGCTAAGAAAGGCCTTTGCATTTTTTAAGGGTTGAAAAAAAAATTGAAAAAATAAAAACATATTTCATGACATAAAAATTATATGAAACACAGACCAGTGTCTATAAGTAAAGTGCCACACAGCCCTGCTCATATGTTTATACATTGTCTACGATTGCTTTCTCATGGAAATAGCAGAGTTGAATAGCTGCAACAGAGACCGTACAACCTGAAAAACCTAAATTATTTGCTACCTGGCCCGTTAGAGAAAAATTTTGCCAGCCACGGTCTTGGGGCATGCACATGTAAGAGGAAGCTGCCTCATAATGTGATGGGTGCTAGGAAGAGTGGTCAATACTGCCAGCAACTCCCTGCTTTAAGATTCCAGGACAGCAAAGATGGTAAATAGCCACCAGCAATTGTTAATGCTGTTACAAAGAGGACTGACTGAGCAATGAAGTGGGAGGGGAGGGTGGTTAAAAGAAAGAGAAGGTGGGGCTCTCTGGTCATGATTAATAATACAGTGAGAGTTGCAGGGGAAGTGGATTAAGGAAGGAGATTGACTTTAGTTTGGGTTTCTTTGAAGGCAAAGCCTGAGATAAGAGTTTGAGTATAGGAAGGTTATTTGGGAGTTGAGCTCAGGAGCCAGGAGTGAGGGAGTGGAAAGAGTAAAACAGGAAGGGAGAAAAGCTAATAAAGGGTCTGTTAATGACTGGTTACTGCTTTGGGCAGCTGGGGCTCAGTCCTGGGAACCCTCAGAGGAGCAGTGCAGAACTAGGACAGGGGAGCTGTGGTGTTTACCCACGGATCTTCTGCCATTGGTTAAGTGCTCATTATCTTTTCTGCATGTCCAGGTTCCACGCCGAGTGCCTTTCGAACTTCAGAGGAAGGCTTGTGTGAACAAGGCAGAGACCTTTTGTTGGAGGTGGGATGCTGCAAAATGTATGGAACTATCCACCACCGCTGTGCTGAAATCAAGTGGAGGAAGGAGATGTTGCATGGTGCATCGTGACCATCTGCTGCAGAGATGTCCACGCAGCTGAGTAGGGGTAAGATTGAGCTTTGGCCCCAGGCTGCGATGCATGCTGTTGGACTGTTCCCTCCTGCTGCTGCTACTCAGATCTCCTGGCTGGCCTGGCAGCTCCTGGGGGAACACGTGCCTCATGTGCTGGAAAGAACACAGTTTGGAGTCAGAAGGCCTTCATTCCATATGGGCTTACTGTGTCTTGGTCCCTGACTAACAATGGTAAGCCATTTATCTTTTCCAACTAGAAAAGAACTGTCTTTCTTAACTCATAAATTTGTGATGAGAATTAAACATGTTTCAAGCTTTATAAAAGAACAGAGTACCTTATAAATATCATTATTATTATTATTTTGAGACAGAGTCTCACTGTTCCCCAGTCTGGAGTGCAGTAGCATGATCTCAGCTCACTACAACCTCCACCTCCCAGGTTCAAGTGATTCTCCTGACACAGCCTCCCAAGTAGCTGGGATTATAAGGGCGCTCCACCATGCCCAGCTAAGTTACCATGTTTCCCAGGCTGGTTTTGAACTACTGTCCTCAGGTGATTTACTTGCCTTGGCTTCCCAAAGTTCTGGGATTACAGGTGTGAGCCACCGTGCCCAGTCTTATTATTATTTTAAAATTTCTATTGGATGCCCTTTCACATTTCTTCTTTATAATACAGAAGAGTTTTCAGAGAGTGTTAATCACCCGTCAGCAACTTGCCTAGACCCCTGATCTGTGTACATTTAGTGCTTCTCAGCAGTGGAAGTTTGCCTCTGTGGATGAGACGAGTTTGCCTGGCTCCTGGATGTGTCTGATGACCCACTGGATACATTAGCATTTCTCTACCTCTTTGTCAATCAGTACAGCTTCCAGGCATCAAAGAACTGCAAGCATCATGAAAAACTGTAGGAAGGCTGCTGTCTTTAAACCAGTTAAACCATTAGCCAGGATTTTTCCTTAAAATTAAAAAAAAAAAAAGGAGGAAGGAATGGGACCTCCCTGAGCCCAGCACCATGCTGTTTCCTGAAAAAAAAAAGAATATATTTGGATGGCAGATGGTAAGCCTCTTCATGTTACAGGCATCTGACTTCCCTGGGACCATTGAAAAGACACTTTTCATACTTCCAAGCAGTTGATCTTTGATTGTGTTTGCTACTTGTGCAATATCTGGGGATAAAAGAATTTTTTTTCTTTAAATATATGCAAAGCTTTTTACTCTGATAGATGGCAGTGTTCATCAAAGGGAGAAATAAACAGGGAGGGGGGAAAAGAAGGGAGAGGGAGGAAGGGAGGGGAGAGACACAGAGAAAGCAGTGAGCCATCTCAGGATACCATCCATACCCTGGGCTGTCAAAAAAGAGGCAGGAGCAGAGAGAAATGATGACAATAGAGGATCGTCAACATCTGGAATTCGACACTCATCACTTCTTGGTTCCGTCTAGGTGAAAATGTTGTGGAAAGATCTATTTTGCTTAAATCAACTTTTACAGCAGCTGAGAGGCACTATGTATAACCAATTCCATTTTAGAGATACGGGAAGTGAGAACCTGGTGTCCTGTGACAGGGGTGCTGGAGTGAGAATTCAGGAATATCCACTCTCTGAGCCAACTTTGCCTTGAAGCAGTTTGGTCTCCTGGGGTCCCTTTCTGCCCCTTCTTTGCCATTTCGTCCCTCCACCTCCAGCAGCATGTCCTTCTTCAAGGAAATTTTGAGCAGTAGTGCTGAGGTTTTGCCATTTAGAAAAAGAACTTTTATATAAAAAAACCTGAAGACCTCATATTCTGGAGTTAATCCTTTAAGTTTCCCTCTTGTTTTAAACACTGAAGGGCAGGGATATTCACTATTCTTAAAGAAAAGCACAGATCAAAGGCAATTGTTAAATCCAAAGTTGCAAATCTGCTTTTCAAAAGATTTTTCCCACCAATGCTGTATTTGGAATTTGCAGTAAGCAATATGTCTTAAGGTCAATTGCTTCATGTTTCTTTCATGCTCTGTATTTGTGAGAATTTGACCAACTAACAGGTATGTTTCTGCCCAATCACAGAAGTGAGTTTGATAGCCTTACTTCGCCTTAATAGATAAAAACCCTAAAACAGAGAAAGGGCTAATTAGTTTTCTTGTTCTCTTACCAGAGTCAATATAAGAGTCAGTATTTCAAGATGTAATTTTGGAGTTCCCTCTTGTATTTAAATGTACTAACATATACATAGTCCAGTCCCAGGTATACATGATTTAAAAAAAAAACAACATATTTTAAGTGGCCTCAATCCCACCTTCCAGCGATGCCCTTGCCTTTCCTTTCTCCAACTTGTACTATTATTTTTCAGAGGCAATGAATGCAGAGTATAGCTCATTCCCATCCGGGTTGAGAAATTTCAAACATACCAGGAAAGTAAAAGATACGAGAGCCTTAACAAGGTTGTAAATATACACGAAGTCATCCTCTGCCTTTCTTCTTTCCATGAGGCTATGATCTTTGCTATATGGGCTACAATCTGAGTGCTTAGCGCTAATTGCCAAATTGACTTTACTGAAAAAAATAAGAAAATAGAACCTAATTTTCAAATTCCAGTTAAAAACCCAAATTAAGTGCAAGCAATGTAGAAGACAAAGAAAACAAAAAGGGAACATTGAACCGCATTGAAACATACTTGGCAGAGAAAACCACTGCCTAAACTTTTCCCTGCTCAGATTTTCTGGCCTCTTCAAGAGGATTTACTCTTGGATGACTCTGAAATTAAGATAGAGACCAATTTAACCAATCCAAAGAGAACAGAGAATAAACAACCGGATTGAGAAGGTCCCGAGGTCCTAGGTATGCCTGGCAATCTCTTCTACCACTCCTTGACTCTTTGGAGTACACCCTGACAGTGACTCATCTGCAACTGGTCCATGTAGATAAACCTTAACGTCTCTACTCTCCAATCCCACACTTGCAAGTTCAACGCCTGGAGTGTGAGAGTTGTCACAGGTTGGGCTCTCCAGGGATTAGGGGATTTACTCGGAAGGGCTCTTGATACAAATGAAAGGGAAGAGACTTCCAATAGTAGGATTGGGCTAAGGGAGAAGTAGAGCTGTAAGGCAGGCTCAACAATGGTTTTGGCCAATGCTATCGGGAGCTTCAGAGCTGCTCCTATTGGGGCAAGAGGGCTTGGCTTTTAAGCTCACTGTGGATCAATCATCATTGGATGCTGACTGCCGTGGGAAGGAAACATGACCTTGAGCAAGGTGGCTCTCCAGTAATCTATTAAATGGGCTGACAGCTGCCTACAGCTGTTAGCAGCTAGGACAACAATTCCTCCTTTCTTAAAGGGGGATCTAAGTGCCATATCACATCATCCATCATGAGGACACTAAGACAGACACTGATAATTCCAGCCAAATAATAGAAACCAAATGAGAAAGAGGAGCCCAGCAGACCCAGATTCCCTAGTGCCTCCAGCCCTTCCAGATGGTCCATTGGCAGGAAGCTTGCTATATAAATCCATCAGACTCTGAAAGATGCAAAACAAAAGCTGAGAAGTAAGCTTAAATATTCTTGGTGCTGGTGGCTGCACAGCCCCTGGCTCTGATACAAAAGGGATGTCCACTGGCAACAGGGAACCCAGACACAGCTTCAAAGGTTGGTGCTACAAAGGAAGAACGGGATTCAGAGTAAGTTGTTGTCTTCGCTGTCTCTAAGGAACCTGTGCTTGCAGAGTTCACATTGGTTTAACTCAACTACCTTGGATTGTGGTAAGAAGCAAAGGCAAGTTCACCAAGATTTCAGTCATGTTATAAGGGCTGAGCCACATTGAGCATTGCTCCCCCAGCGACTCTTATCAAAATAAGGATGAATCAAGGTTCTCGAGTTCGCTTCTCTGAAAGCCTTCTACTTGCTGCAACCAGAGCCTGGATTCCAGTATCAATGAGGCAATAGATGCTCATGAAATGGGGCTAACCCTAGAATGAGAAACAGATCCAAAGAGAGAAAGTCTGACCATACCGAGGTTTGGATATCCTTTTCCAGCTCTTCACTGCAGGATTTTAAGCTTGGCCTACATAAGGAGACCTGGGACATGGAATGAACCTCTGGTCTCGTGGAGCTCCAAGTGCAATGATCATGGTTGAAGAAGGTCCAAATGAAGTCAGGTGTGGAGGACTGCCTGCTATTTTCAGTGATCACCTTTTGAGTCATGAAAAATTAGGGAGTTGTGTGCACTGTTGGATATGGGCCAAATGGCAGGCCTGATCTGTTTGGGTCATCTTGATTTTAGAAGGGAAGTTTCTATATCATATCGCTGCATAGACTCTTCCCGTTCATTTTTTCAACTGTCAATAGACATTTCTGTGGACCTACTCGGAACTAGGCATTGCATTAGAAAGTACAGTGCATGGAAGGTTAATGTATGGATCTTTCCTTTGAGGAAATCATAATGACCTTTATAGTGGTATTTCCTGGAATCATTATGTCAACCACAGAGTGGAGGGGACAAGATTAGGTTAGAGTAAAAACGTTAATCACGGACCAGTCCCAAGGCAAAAGGACCCTGAGTACTTGATATGAACTCCCAGGGTTTCTGCTGGGCCAAGAGAATTGCCCTGAACCTCAGACTTTTGACTGGGGTCTCTTCCTATTTGGCACTTGAGAAATTCTCCTGCTGGTCCCACAAGGGGGAAATCCAAACGATCCACCCGCCTTGGCCTCCCAAAGCGCTGGGATTACAGACGTGAGCCATTGTGCCTGGCTTACTTTTTTTTTTTTCTTTTTTGAGATGGAGTTTCGCTCTTGTTGCCCAGGCTGGAGTGCAATGGCGCGATATCGGCTCACCGCAACCTCCGCCTCCTGGGTTCAGGCAATTCTCCTGCCTCAGCCTCCCGAGTAGCCAGGACTACAGGCACGCGCCACCATGCCCAGCTAATTTTTTGTATTTTTAGTAGAGACGGGGTTTCACCGTGTTGACCAGGATGGTCTCGATCTCTTGACCTTGTGATCCACCCGCCTCGGCCTCCCAAAGTGCTGGGATTACAGGCGTGAGCCACCGCGCCCGGCCCTGGCTTACTTTTTAATGTGATGTTTTTATTATTTCTATGGCTTCTCCCAACTGAAATACTCTTTATTCTTTCTTTCCTTTTTTCATAGACAGGACCTCCCTCTGTTGCCCAAGCTGGATCACAATTCACTGCAACCTCCGCCTCCCAGGCTCAAGCAATTTTCCCATCTCAGCCTCCTGAGTAGCTGGGACTACAGGAGTGTGCCACCATGCCCGGCTCATTGTTTGTATTTTTTTTTTTTTTTTTTTAGATATGGGGTTTCACCATTTTGTCCAGGCTGGTCTTGAATCCCTGGGCTCAAGCAGTCCTCCCTGCTCAGCCTCCCAAAGTGCTGGGATGACAGGCATGAGCCACTGCACTCAGTCCCAGCCAAAATCTTAAAAGGGGTCTGGTACTGATTTGCAGTTATGGTGCTAAGCCATGACTCAGAAAGGCCTGCAGAAATGCCTGCAAGGGAAACAGTGCAGCCACCCGGGTTCAGTCATATCTTGTCAAGGGTTAAAATGGGCTTTTTCTTTTCTTTTTAAGTATTCTTTCCTAGAGTCTCTCTCTCTTTCTCCTTTTTGCTATTGATACTTTCAAACTTACCAAAAGAAAAAGAAAAACGATAACACAGAGGGGATGCACTAATCAGCCTCCTATGTACCCATGATGCACATCCAATAATTATCGATATTTTGCTAATGACATGAAACTTGCTTTGGTACATAATTTCTCTCATATGTAGAAATTAATTCACCAACATCTATTCTCCTCCCTAACAGTGGATGGAGTGGATAGTGATGCTAGTGGAGACCTTGCTCTTCACCCCCCCAAATACCTTCCATGAGAGCCTTGAAACACATCATTTCATCAATTTAAGTCCAAGAGATTAATCAAAACATTGAAATTTTCCAATCTGGCATTCCTGTCTCCAGCCTTGCCCACAAATCCGAATGTGATAAAGCATAACCATATCACACTTCTTTCTTCCCCCGACTCCCGTCATATTATGCAGTATGAAACAATTTGAGATTAAAAGGACAAATTAACTGTTAACTGCTAAATATTTAATGTCAAGGAAAAGCTGTTTAAAACCCATAAAATTCAGGCAATAAATCTCAATAGGATCGTGAGGAAATGTTATACTAACTTAGATTTTGCAGTATCTCAATATTGTCTTATATTGGACATTTGCCAGTTGGAGAATGCACAGCACGTTTACTGCATAAATTTAGAAACATGTTCCTGTAACCCCATTCATTTTCTCTATATTGTTTTCTCTTGGCATTTATAGCAACTTCAGTTTGTCACTGTGCAAGGATAAGTGACTTTTTAATTTTTTTCTTCCAGCTTCGTCCCTTATTTAGTGGAGTGTACTCGTGGCCAGCTTGCTGCTTCCCCCATCATCCTCATAACTGTCAGGTTGATTTTTAAACATGTAAGTGATAGAATCCGAGGCAGGACTGGAGAGGAGCTAGAGTCCGGGGTGGGAAATTCTCACTCCCCACCTCTGGCCAATAATTCACTCTCAGAACCCAAGTGACTACTTTTAATGTATTCTACTCGGGATGCTGTGAGGGTAATAATGCTTTTCACAAAGCAATTCTCGGAATATAGAGGGAGTTAATGAAGTAATAATGAGGTGAAAATGCCTGTGAGTTATAGAATGTTCCTTGGATTACAGTGGTAATAGATGAATGTGGACCAAATGAGAGCTTCTGGGCCTTTGCTCCTGTTGTCTTCACTTCCTGGACTACTCAATCTCCTTCTTCTTTGCTTATTTACAGGGATGCCATATACAGTTACACAGTTTGTGCACTGCACAGCTCCAGGGCTCTATTTACACAGACCACAATGTGATCGGCCATCTAATCCATCACATGCTACCTCTGGGAGGCCTTTTCTGATCCCCTCAGTCCTCGGGACTCTCCCTTCAGTGGACACTCAAAGATGCTACCAGACGTGTCTCTGACCCCAATTTCCAGCAAGGACCATGCCCTCCAGAAGAATTCTCACTAGCGAAACCTGAAGACCCTAGATGAGTTGCCAAGGGTGAAACAAGAAGGGGGCTTTAACCCTGCAAGTGAAACCCAGTCCCCTCAGTGATGTTAAATTACTCATGAAAAAACTACATCGAGGCTGGGGGTGGTGGCTCACAATTGTAATCTCAGGATTTTGGGAGGCTGAGGCGGGTGGATCACTTGAGGTCAGGAGTTTGTGATCAGCCTGGCCAACATGGTGAAACCCTGTCTCCACTAAAAATACAAAAATTGGCCTGCCGTGGTGGTGCACACCTGTAGTCCCAGCTACCCAGGAGGCTGAGGCAGGAGAATCACTTGAATCCAGGAGTTGGAGATTGTAGTGAGCCAAGATTGTGCCATTGTACTCCAGCCTGGGTCACAGAGTGAGAATCTGTTTCAAAAAACAAAAAGGAAAAACCACATCAAGGTGGGCCAGGGAGGACCCAGCCATTGTCACAAGTTCAAATGCAACCTCCTTTTGCATATTAAGGGAGATCAGCCTGAGAGAATGTGTTCTCTTTCCGGGTCCACAAGGGGGCGTAGTTTTAAGGGCAAGAACTTCCCGGCACCATGCCCCCTTCCCATCTCTCTCCATCTGGGAGATTTAACGGTCTCTGTTTTAATTTTTGTGGGCGTGGGAAGAATCAAAAGTCAATCACTCCAGCCTAAGTTCTAAGGAACTCCTTTCATTGGCCAGGGGGCTTGGAGAAGGTGGGGTTCCTCCCAGGTTAAAAGTCCCCTTCTTCCACACCTCTTTGGACTCCATGTTTGTATCTCCTTCCATGAACACTCCCTTCGTGGAAGCCATCTTTCTCTCTCCTGGATTTTCCCTCTGGAGTCCCCTTCCACACTCTCTCATGGAAGCCTGTCTTCCCCTCCCAAATTCCAACTCTCTCTCAGTTTCCTTCCACTCAGTGTGGAAGCTGCTTTCCTCTCCTGGATTCCATCTTTCTGGATTCTCTCACTGTAAGAGGAGCTTTCCTGCTCTGATTTTCCCCCTTCTGGGAACCTTTCTCACTCAGTGTGAGAGCGGCTTTTCTTTCTCTCACTCAGTGTGAGAGTTAGCTGTTTCTTTCTCTCTTCTTCTCCTTTTTCTCGTTCTCTACCTAAATAAATCACTTTTCTGCAAAAGCTTTTTGAGTCCAGTATTTACTTTATGAAAGCACTGTACGCTGTGGTCTCCTCTCCTATTCTTGGGTGAGTGATACACCAAACGTCCTCTCAGGAGAGCTAAGGGCTACCGTGAACTCTGAACCCCAACAAGCTGACAGTTTAGCTTGAAACTCACAATACCAGGATTTCCCACTTAGGAGCTGGGGCCAGAGCCAGCCATGTGCATTTGTTCAAGCTTCAGACATCCTTCCTTAGGAGCCATCAGGAACTGGCTGAGCTGCAACTAAGTCTCATCTTGCTTCAAACAAGAAACTGCAGCCTTACCGTTACTATCACTCAGGCCCCAGAACCTCCCTGTAGACCATGACCTGCCCACTTGATTACCCTCTAAGCCTGGCTTGCACAACATCCCACCCCACCCCCATCACTGCTCCTGGCCCACCATCTAGGACCATAGGCAGCCCAGGACAAAGCAGCTGTACTAATAGTATGACACCTGGCATATGCTACCTGTGAAATCTAGTATATATCACATTCCACCACCTCAGTCTGGAGGACAGGGACCAGCTTGCATCGATCTTTCCATCCCCAGGGGCCAGTGCAGTGATGAACACATAGTGGGAATTCAAAAAGCATTTGTTAATACTGCCATGCATATAAAACAAAGTTTAAATTTCCTAAAGTAATAAAAGGAGCATCATCTCTAGTATCATCTATTTTTTATTACATTGTGTTTATATGCCTCTGGTTAGTAACCCAAATCTGTTTCCACGGTGAATGTGACAAAACTCTGTAATTATGGTCTGTAACTTTTTATTTTTCTCTTTCTTTGGAAAAAGCTATGTGATCACAGGACTATAACTTTATCTTCCTTTGTAAACAATTCCTAAATATTATCTTGTAGCTAATCTGTCACAGCCATGGCCTCCTGGAGTTGGCTTCTCCTGTCAGAAAGTTGGCTGTTTAGTAGAAAGTTCTTATAAATGTTTAAGAACTAAGGCAGAAAAACTAAGGGCCAGAATGAGAAAAAGAGAAATAACAATTTTGTGGAGCTAACTTAGGCCAGGATCTATATGGCCTCATTTAATCCTCACAGCTCCTGTTTCACAGATGAGAAAACTAAGGCTCAGAGAGGTTGCCTGAAGAGATGCCCCCACTGGAGCCCCTGAGTTCCAGGCACACTCCTCCCTATTTTAATCATGTAGCAGTAGCTCCTTGTGGCAATCAGAGTCCATTACCCTTGCTAGTGTAATTACCCTTGCTAGTGTAATAATTCCTTTCTTAGTTACCTTGTCCTTCAGCATGAGGATCCCAGCGTGATTGGGTGGTAGTGGCCATTTCAAGCTCAATGACTAAGTGAGCTTGAAACCCATGGGATTCATTCATCCAGCCCGCACTCCACCACAGATACAAGCTGTTGGGGAGATAGTACTGCATGTCTCCTTTTGGCTCAATGCATTTCTCTATCCTGGAGCAAATCCAGCAGAGTGTTATCTCTGAAATGGAACCTTCCTGGGGATGACACTGTATTACTCCATTTTCACACAGCCATGAAGAATACCTGAGACTGGATAGTTTATAAACAAGAGAGGTTTAATTGACTCACAGTTCTGTATGGCTGGGAAAGCCTTAGGAAACTTACAATCATGGTAGAAGGCGAAGGGGAAGCAAGGCACGTCTTACATGGCCGCAAGAGAGAGAGCGAGCACAGGGGAAACTGCCACTTTTAAACCATCGGAACTCATACAAACTCCCTCACTATCATGAGAACAGCATGGGGGAAGCTGCCCCCATGATCCTGTCACCTCCCACCAGCTCCCTCCCTCAAAATGTGAGGATTGCAATTCAAGATGAGATTTGGGTGGGGACACAGCCAAACCATATCAGACTCTCCGTTATAAAGTGTTCTATTAAGCTGGCTGCTTCTGACTAATGGGGTAGGTCGTCAGACCAGAGGATCCTGGGTTATGTGTCCATTGTTGCACTCTCACTCTCCCCCCGCCCACTTTTTTTTGAGGTAGAGTCTCACTCAGTCACCCAGGCTGGAGTGCAGTGGCACGATCTCAGCTCATTGCAACCTCCAACTCCCATTTTCAAGTGATTCTTGTGCCTCAGCCTCCCAAGTAGCCGGGATTACAGGTACACACTACCACGCCCTGATAATTTTTGTATTTTTAGTAGAGACGGGGTTTCACCATGTTGACCAGGCTGGTCTCAAACTCCTGGCCTCAAGTGATTCACTTCCCTTGGACTCCCAAAGTGCTGGGATTACAGGCGTGAGCCACCATACCCTGCCTATTGTCCTGCTTTGTCATAAAAATAGGCACTTTCTTCTGAGACAGTGTTGTGCCATGTGCCATGCTAAGAGGCTAGGCAGGCAGCCTGCAGACCAATAATGGTGGCTGCTATGGAGGCATGGTGGACTGGAAAGGAAAACATTTCTGGAGTATCCATTTTGTTAAGGGACAATTTCTGCTTCCTCTGGCATAAAGGGGTCTGAGATAATCAACCTGTCACAAGTGTCCTTGAGGAATGGTGTGATATCAGTGTCTCCAGGTCAGTTCTTGGTGAGACAGAACCCATGTTGTTGGACCTATGCATAGTTCCCTTTCCTGCCACCAAAGCACTCTGCTTGTATGTTCACTATGCCACCACTGGAGTGGCTTAGGAGACAGGCTGGCTGACATCCATAGGATAAGTCATCCTGTCCACCCACCTGGCTTTTGAGAAGCTTCTCTGCAAGGGATGCTCCCTACTGGGCATCAATGTGAGATACAAAGATCTACATGCTTTTTACTTATTCCCATAAGTCCGTCCACATGCCCTTTCCCCAGACTTTCTCATCTCATATCTTTCAGTCTTATTCCTTTCAAGTTCCTGACCAACTGGCCAAAGCATCATTGCTGCCCCCAGAATCCACGTTTATCCATACCTTAGGCCACTCTTCCTTCCATAAAAAATGAAACAATTAAATTTACTACGGTTCTCTGCTTTACCTACTAGGAAAATGTTCCTTTAACCACTGTACTTTATAAAATAAATGTTTGGCCAACACCAGTACATCGTGCCAATTCATCTATGAAAACATTTTCTTTTCCTTTATGAGTTGGATATAGGATGAAAGGGACTAGGACCCCCTCCCCCACCAATAAAGCCAGTGGTGTGAGCTGAGAGAGACAGTGTTGCAACAAGGGTAGTGCATTAGGGGCAGGGCTAACTGATCATAGAGTGGATCTGTGCATTCTAGACCTGCTTTGACGTGATCCTCCTATTGTTTGGAATGTATAGGGGAACACTGCTGGGCCCATCTGACTGTATGACTTAGTGGTTCTGGTAACAGTGAGCCTAGGATGTCAGTTTGGGTCTCACCATCACTTGGTGTCCCACGTGTTAGATCTTTACTAGGGCCAAGGAGCAAACCAGGAACTACTTCTCAAAAGGAGGGTCATTCTCTGCTTTGAGGATATGAACCTGCTCCAGAAATCTGCTATCATCCTCATGTTGGGGCTTGCCAGAAACTTCACACTGCATTCTTCCTTTTTTTTTGAGACACAGTCTTGCTCTGTCGCCCAGGCTGGTGTGCGGTGGCACAATCTCGGCTCACTTCAACCTTCGCCTCCTGGGTTCAAGCAATTCTCCTGCCTCAGCCTCCCAAGTAGCTGGGATTACAGGCACCTGCCACCACACTCAGCTAATTTTTGTATTTTTAGTAGAAACGGGGTTTCACCATGTTGGCCAGGCTGGTCTCAAACTCCTGATCTCAGGTGATCCACCTGCCTCAGCCTCCCAAAGTGCTGGGATTACAGGCGTGAGCCACCACACCCAGCCTCACACAACATTCTTATCTACCAGGGAAGGATCTCCCTAGGACTATTGGATCTGCTGGGTCACGTGGCCTAAGTGGCAGGGCAGTTTGAAACACAACTTGGATCTGTTGCTGAGTTCTTTTTGTGTTCTGAATTCCACTTGAAAATGGAAGCCTTTCTGGTCACCTGATAAACTGGTTCAAGTACAGTGCATGCTGCTTCCAAAATCCAAGAATATTAATCAAACATGTGCCTCCTTCTTAATAATACAAGGTACAAAAACTTGTTCTCTACTGTAAAGGTGTATTTCCCAGGACGTCCTAGACTCCAGGGGTCACTAAAAATTTCATCACCAACAACATATTTACAAAAGCCATAGAGGAATATGTCAAAAGACACCGTAGGGATGCAATTAGCAAAATCTACCCCGCAGGAAAAATGATCCAGTTTCTTTAACAAATAAATTGCAGAGAAAAAGCCAGAGTGATGGAAGGAGAACTAATCAACTAGAGGAGACTATTAAAGCATATCAACCAGTTACAGTGTCAAGGTTTTATTTGTATCTTTTTTCAAGCAGCCAACTGTTAAAAATTATGACATTTCGGAAACAACTGAAAATTTCAACATTGACTGAATATTTGATGGTATTAAAGAATTATTAAGTATCTTAGATGTGATAATGATACAACAGTTATGTTGTAAAAGTTTTATCTTTTGGGCCAGGTGTGGTGGATCACACCTGTAATCAGCACTTTGGGAGGCTGAGGTGGGAGGATCACTTGAGCCCAGAAGTTTGAGACCAGCCTGAGCAACACAGCTAGACCCTGTCTCTTCCAAAAAAAAAAAAAAAATAGCCTAGCATGGTGGTGTGTGCCTGTAGTCCCAGCTACTTGGGAGGCTGAGGTTGGAGGATCACCTGACCTTGGAAGGTTGAGCCTGCAGTGAGCCGTGAAGGCACTACTGCACTCTATCTAGCCTGGGTGACAGAGTGAGACCCTGTCTCAAACAAACAAACAAAAAAACAAAGTGTCTTATCTTAGATGTAATAATGATACGATAGTTATGTTACAAAAGAAGTTTTATCTTTTAGAGATTCACATGGAACATTTATGAATGAAAAGACATAGGATTTGTTTCAAGATAATATGGGGGAGGAAAGGAATGAGGTTATGGATGAAACAAAACTGACTATAAATTGGTAATTGCTGAAGCTGGTTATATATTATATTACTTATAATAAATATATTGTTTTATTATTTTTTTCTAATTTTTTATATGTCTGATACTTTCTTTTTTCTTCCTTCCTTCCTTCCTTCCTTCTTTCTTCCTTTCTCCCTTTCTTCCTTTCTTTTTCCTTTGTCTCACTCTGTTAACCCAGGCTGAAGTGCAGTGGCATGATCTCGACTCACTACAAACTCCATGTCCCAGGTTCAAACAATCTCCTGCTCAGGCTCCCAAGTAGCTGGGATTACAGGCACCGCCCGCCCCCCCACCCCCCGCATCACACCCAGCTAAGCTAATTTTTGTATTTTTAGTAGAGACAGGGTTTCACCATGTTGGCCGGGCTTGTCTTGAACTCCTGACCTCATGATCCCCTCTCCTTGGCCTCCCAAAGTGCTGGGATTATGGGCATGAGCCACCATATTCAGCCTTGTCTAATATTTTCTATAAGAAAGGTTTCTAAATGTTTTAATTTAAACAACTTTAACTTTTTAGTAAATAAGTACATTAGAAGTGGTTGCCACTTGAGTCTTCATAGGATTTATCTTCACAAACTGGCTCACTTACAAGGCCATCCAGCATACCAGCCATCCATTCTCACCAGAGCCTATTAGTACAATGTCAGTAAGTTCTGGTAGAACATTAAGGCAATCAGATCCCTGCAGATTCTACCGGGGCAGGGAATAGGAATGTTAACATAGCCCGGGGTCAAGACAGTAAATAATGCAGTTCTACCCCTTGCATGTAATATCAAACTGGTTCTGATTCTCCCTGCACTGATCTGGATGGGGAAAAAGGCATTTCCCAGATCAAAGCCACATACCAAGAGCTACAGACTGTGCTGATCTGCCTTAGTAAAGATACGGCAGCTGACATGGTAGCTGATATGGGGTTACCATCTAAGTAAAGTTATGATTGTCATCTACCATGAGCTATATTGTTATTGCTCTTTGTTGCATCCAGGCAGATGCATTGAATGGAATTGTGTGGACTGCTACTCCTATATCTATTTTTTTTTTTTTTTTTTTTTAAGATGGGGTTTCACCCTGATGGCCAGGATGGTCTTGAACTCCTGACCTCAGGTGATCCACCCACCTCGGCCTCCCAAAGTGCTAGGATTACAGGCATGAGCCACCACGCCTGGCCTCCTATATCTTTTAAACCTTTCATGGTAGGATTAATCTCTGTAATTCCTTCTGGGATGTATTATTATCTTGACCAGTAAGGTGGAGTAGAGAGCTCTCTATAGGTCAGAGAAATAATGTGAAGATTCTTCCAAACTTCCAAGTACATCTATCCCAATGACATACCCAGAGAATTTCTCCTAGGATTCCATGTTATGGCATCAATAAAGAAACTTTGGGGCAGGAAGCAAGAGGTGTGTGGCACAGGATTGGGAGCAAGTGTCACCAGGTTGCATCTGTGTAGGACAGGTCACTGCTGCGGTGGTTAAATTAGCAGATAGGCATTGATGAGGGCATTTGAAGTGGTATACAGGTGGTGTCCTACATAGTATCTGAATCAAAGGGTTGTTGGGAAGATTAAATGAGAAAACCATATAAAACCGCATTGTACATTACACAATTAAGTACTCAAAAAGTGTAAGTTACTCTGTCATTACTGTCATTGTTATTATTATTTCCCTAAGGAAAGAACAAGATGTGGAAAAAAAAATTTTCTGAGATGGAGTCTCGCTCTGTCACCCAGGCTGGAGTGTAGTGGTGTGATCTCGGTTCACTGCAGCCTCTGCCTCCCAGCTTCAAGCAATTTTTCTGCCTCAGCCTCCTGAGTAGCTGGGATTACAGGCACCTGCCAGCATGTCCAGCTGATTTTTGCATTTTTAATAGAGATGGATTTCGTTATGTTGGCCAGGCTAGTCTCGAATTCCTGACCTCAGGTGCTCTGCCCTCCTCGGCCTCCCAGGGTGCTGGGATTACAGGTGTGAGCCACCATGCCCAGCTAGAAAGCTTAGATTATACCACCCACCTCCCACCATCTCTGAAATCTTTAGAAATTCATTTGCTCGCTTAGCCCCATAAGGCATGTAAGTGTGATTAAAAGTACTGCCGCAATTGCCATTTTACCTCTGCCACCAGAATCTGTGCTGATAATAACAAGTTATTCTCTTTCAGCTATCTCCTCTCCCATTATTAATTAATTTTCTACTCAGTAGCCATGCTGGATACTTCTTATTCCTTAAATTCTCTTTTCAGAATCCTGTTGTGATTTCATTATAGCACCTGGATTCTGGTCTATTCCTGATTCTGAATCTTGTTGACTATATTATCAGGTTTACAAAACTTGCTTCTTTAAAGTATAATAGCCTAGTAACTTCCAAAGTAGTTGGAGAGAACATATGAGAAAAACAAATAGTAATCAATTCAAAAGAAAGCAAAAAGGGAAATAAGAAGCAAACATTTTTAAAAGTTATATATATATATAATTGGAAACCGGGTCTCTGTGGCCCAGGCTGGGGTAGACGGGCACGGTTATAGCTCCCTGCAGCCTCAATTTCCCTGTGCTCAAGTGATCTTCTGACCTCAGCCTCCTGAGTAGCTAAGACTGCAGGCACGCACCACTGCATCTGATTAATATTTTTTTTGTGTGTGGCAATAGGTTCTTATCATGTTGCTTAGGCTGGTCTCAAACTCCTGGGCTCAAATAATCTTCCCACCTCAGTTTCCCAAATCACTGCAATCAGAGGAACTCACCACTGCACTCAGCCTAGAAAAAGTTTAGAAACATAGAGCAGAGAGAAATAATATGAAGGCGAGGTAGTAGATATAAACCTAAACACATCAGCAATTGCTTAATAAAAGTGGACCAATGCTTCGGTTAAAATACAAGGACTTTGAGACTAGATTTAAAAGGTCCAAATGCACATTATCTACAAAAACCACATATAAAACCTGAGTCAATAGAAAGATTAAAAGTAAAAGAATGCAGCCAGGCGCAGTGGCTCACACCTGTAATCCCAGCACTTTGGGAGGCCAAGGTGGGTGTATCACTTGAGGTCAGGAGTTTGGGACCAGCCTGGGCAACATGGTGAAATCCCATCTCTACTAAAAATACAAAAATGAACAGGGTGTGGCTGTGCATGTCTGTAATCCCAGCTACTTGGGAGGCCGAGGCAGGGGAATCACTTGAACTCAAGAGGCAAAAGTTGCAGTGAGCCAAGGTCTCTCCGCTGGACTCCAGCCTGGGCAACAGAGTGAGACTCTGTCTCAAAAAAAAAAAAAAAAAAAAAAAAAAAAAAGAAAAAGAAAAAGAAAAGAAAAGAAAAGAAATAAAAAGGAATGATCTATGGATACATATAACAAGAATACAGTTAAATAATTACAGTGAATGACAGATTTTTTTTTAAGTACATCATTATGACTCCATTTATATAAGTTCTAGACAAAGCTAACTAACCTATAGTGACAGAAGTCAGGCTCAGTGGTTGCCTGGGAAGCGGTGGGGGAGGATGCAGGGGGAGTGGGGGGAAAGAGATGGGGACAGGGAGACTTTCAGGGATGGTGAACATGTCCATTCTTTTGACTGTGCTGGTAATCTCGTGCGTGTTATGTTAATACTTACTTCTCTGTAGGTTTTTAATTCTGTATCATTGATTATATGTTGATTATGTTTCAGTAGAGCTGGTTTTTTAGAGGAGTAAAAAGGTGTACAAAGTTATACTGGACAAATACTAATGAAAAGCTAGCTGATTTAATTATTCTGATACCTGGCAAAACAGACTTTTAGTTTAAAAAATTATTAGTGGTAGTCCAGGTGTGGTGGCTCATGCCTGTAATCTCAGCACTTTGGGAGGTTGAGGTGGGTGGACAGCCTGAGCTCAGGAGTTTGAGACCAGCCTGGGCAACGTGGCGAAACCCTGTCTCTACCAAAAATACAACAACAACAACAAAATTAGCCTGGCATGGTGGTGTCTGTGATCCCAGTTACTTGGGAGGCTGAGGTGGGAGGATCACTTGAATCTGGGAGGTTCAAGTGAGTGGAGATCACACCACTGTACTCTAGCCTGGGTGACAGAGGGAGACCATTTCTTAAAAAAAAAATTACTGGTGGTAAAGATGATTACTTCTTAATGACAAAATTGTGATCGCCAAAAAAAAAAATGGTAAATTTAAATTAATAATATATATCTAATAACATCATCTCAAAGTATAGAAAGCAAAAATGGACAAAACTAAAAAGAAAAATAGACAAATCCATAATCTTAGCATGAGATTTTATTTATTTATTTATTTATTTTTCTTGAGATGAGATCTGGCTCTGTCGCCCAGGCTGTAGTATAATGGTATCCTCATGGCTCACTGCATGCTCCATCTCCCAGGCTCAAGTGATCCTCCTGCCTCAGCCTCCTGAGTAGCAGGGACTATAGGTGTGTACCACCACAACCTGGCTAATTAAAAAATTTAGTGGGGACAAGATCTCACCATGTTTCCTAGGCTGGTCTTGAGCTCCTGAACTCATGTGATCCTCCTGCCTTGGCCACTTAAAGGGCTGCATTTACAGGCATGAGCCACTGCACCTGGCTAGCGAGACATTTTAACCACGTTTCTCAGAAATTCATAGAAAGGGCAGACAAAAATCAGTAAGAATATAGATGACTAGAACGAGCAACAATTTTATTAACCAGCTTGGCCTAATGGCACCCGATAGCACAGCGCCAACATCTTTAGCACGATGATGCTTTACAAGGACTCATGGAAAAATGTACAAAAACTGACTACGTGATAGGACCAAAAAAGAAATCAACATTTCAAGACGATTGAAGTCATATAGCAATAGCATTGCAAGTTGCATTCTCCAGAAGCATACTCCAAGATGGAATTTTAAGGCAACTTGGGCAAATCTCTATTCTTTGAAACTCAGATTCTAATTAAAATACATATATGTTGGCAAATAGGGTATTAATCATAGGCGTGAGAAGGGATAGTAATTTAAATATCTTTGGAAAGTACTGAAGCATTAGTGATATTTGAGGCATATGGCATGAGTTCTTTTGTTATTTCTCAAAGGGTAGAATAAATTTTAGTAAGAAAGGAAATCTTCTAAATGCTGGAGTTGATTGTGATCTGTGCTCTGTAACGTATCCATCTGTGCAACAGCTCTCTGCCCCCGGAAGCTCAAGTCCTACGCGTGATCCTCCCACGTACCCAAGTAAATAGTTCAGATAAACTTTCCATCTTGAGTCCAAAACCAAAAAGTTGGAGAGATCATTTTCACAATCTGTTCAAGCATCAACAGACCAGAGCAACTTAATCCCCGGAAATGTTGGGCAAAACAGTGCTGCCACCTCCCACTGAGAGCTCGTGCAATTCCCATCCAAAAGTCCTGCCTCTTGGGGTTGAGCAGTTGATTCTTTCTTTGCAATGTCTCTCAGATACATCCCACCATTCTCAATTCCTGCCTTCTTAGATAAGGATTCCATATGGCCAATATAAACTATAGTCTTCTGAAACAATTCCTCCTGCCCGGATATCTCCACCGCTATATACTGTGTTTGCAGAGTAGGCCATTTAGACTGTCACATTCATCATTTCATTCTCTTGCTCAGTATCTAATCAGGCTCTAATTTTTTATCCAAGGCTCCATACTGGCTTTCAAAAGTCTGGCTGTTCCTTATCTGTCTGCAATCCTCTGTCCCTAATTCCCACTGTGTACCCTGCACTCTCCTTTAATCTGATTTGCTTTCTCACTGTTGTCCAAATGCATGATGGTTTTTCTTGCTCTCACGTAGCACATGATGGGCCAATCTCTATTTACCACCCACTCCTAACATATCCAAATATTACCAAATGAGATTATATGCATGGAAGAATGAGGTCCTCTGCCTGACAGAGTCAATTCTCACATACTGGCCCCATCCCCATAAACTTCACTGGTTACAGTCTGGGGGTGCAGTAGTCATGAGACCTTGACTTCTGTAGAATGAAGGAGGAGGGAAACTGATTTCAAACTTTAAACATTGGAGTCTTCTGAACCAATCAACCTAAAAGCCCTCACTTCCACTACTCTTTCATTCTGTTTTAATTTCTTCCTAGTATTTACCATAATGTGAAATTGTCTTCTTTATGTACTTTTATTTTTCTTGAGATGAGGTCTCACTCTGTCGCCTAAACTGGAGTGCAGAGGCATCATCTTGGCTCACTGCAGCCTCTGCCTCCTGGGCTCAAGTGATTCTCATGCCTCAGCCTCTCGGGGATTACAGGCACCTGCCACCATGCCCGGCTAGTTTTTGTATTTTTAGTAGAGACGGGGTTTCACCTTGTTGGCCAAGCTGGTCTAGAACTGCTGGTCCCAAGTGATCCACCTCCCTTGGCCTCCCCAAGTGCTGGGATTACAGGCGTCAGCCACCGTGCCTGGCCTCAAGTGCTTTTTGATTGTCACTCTTGACATGTACTTTTTGATTGAACCCACTACAATGTGAGTTTCGCTGCAAGAGTACCCTGTCTTGACACACACACACACACACACACACACACACACACACACACACACATATATCTCATGTAGCAGCTTGCTGAAATTGTTTGTCTGAACTTGTTTCATACATGTATTTCTCATTTTCCCACCTAGATATCCTTTTTGTTGGCAGAAATTAAAGATTGGCAATGGAGATCACCGGTTCTGGAATAAGACAGAACTAGATTTTAATTCCATTTATTAGCTGGGTGACTTTGAATAAGTTACTCAATCTTTCTGAGATGCAGAGGAGCAAGAAGAACACAGTACTTCCCTCAGAGGACTGTTGGGAAGATGTAATGAGATATTCATGCAAAGAGATCATTAGAGTGCCTCAGACAGAGTCATTATGTTAGATTCTTTTAATTTGAAAAAAAATTACCTTTAGAAAATATAATGCATTTTTATGGCTGGACCCAGTGGCTCATGTCTGTAATCCCAGCACTTTGGGAGGCTGAGGCAGGCAGATTACTTGTCAGGAGTTCAAGATCAGCCTGGCCAATATGGTAAAACTCCATTTCTACCAAAAAAAAATTCAAAAATTAGCCAGGCATGGTGGTGCACACCTGTAGTCCCAGCTACTTGGGAGGCTGAGGCATGAGAATCACTTGAACCCAGGAGGTGGAGGTCGCAGTGAGCCAAGATCGCACCACTGCACTCCAGCCTGGGTGACAGAGCAAGACTCTGTCTAAAAAGAAAAACCAAAATGATAATGCATTTTTAGTGTACATTATAATATATACTCTAAAAATATAATGTAGGTTTTAAATGTTTTTATACAATTATAAAGAATATGTTATTAAAATATAGCATATATTTTTAAAAAGAAAGTAATATAATAACCGTGAGGCCACCATTCAGAATTAACAACTGCTAACATTTCATCCCTTGTCAGATCTTTTTAAATAAAGAAAATAAAACATTATAGAAAAACAGAGATAAGTCCCTTTTGCTAAATGTTATTATGACTATGATAATGATTATTACTTCCATCCAGAAATGTTCCCTGAGAATAATAATCATGTTACACATTTTTTCCATTCCTGGCTTCTTCCATTCTAACCCTTCTAGAACAAATAATGGTCTAGGTGTTTTAGGAATATTTGTTGAATTAAATTGAAATGATGGCTTATTTACACTGCAGAAATTTGATTTAAAGAGGCTATGTGGCTTCCTGATTTTCGGAGCCAGAAATAAATCTGCAGTGTTTCTAGATCATGTAGAAAAGATTTTATGAAGTTTATCAACCCTGTGACAAAGCTGGAGATAAATTCTCTCCCTGCCAGATCTCAGAGAAACAGTACAATTTAAAAAGGAAGCAAATCGCGGGATGGGACTTCCATTCTGCCCCATCTAGAAAGCCTTTGAAAGCAACATCCAGCGAGCTAATAGGAGTTAGAAAGGCTTCCAGCAGGGAAGAGATGATTAAGAAGATGCTAGTCTGTTCAAGGCAATCTTTGTTTGTGAAGCAGATGAGAGGTAGCAGGATTCTAACAACCAGGGATGCTGAAAATCTGGGCGCTGGGTTTGTCAATCTGGGCAGCAGCACTGAAGGGAACCAGCACTGAATCAGGAGTCAGCACACCCAGGGCATAGTCTAGCGGTAGCTAATAGGCTACGGAACAAGGTGCTTAGCCTCCCCTGGATTCAGGTTCCTCACCTATCAAATGAATGGAATGGAACAGCTGATCTCTTGGGTTCCTGTTAACTCTGAAGTGCTATTCTCAGTCCAGTCTGTCTCAGAACTGAGTGCTGCTTCTTCGCAGTTTAAATTTGTTTTGGTTCTTTACTTCCATGTAGTTTACAACATCATACGCTGATCATCTTATAGCTTCTGTGAGTCAGGAATCCAGGCACGACCAGGTGATTGCCCTGACTTGGGGCCTTTCACAGGGTTGCAAACAAAGTATCAGACGGGGCTGCAGTCATCCTGAGGCTGGACAGAGGGAAGAGAGAGCTGCATCCAAGCCCACTCTGGGGGCTATTGGCAGGCCTTGGGTTGTTTCTACATCCAAGCTCATTCAGGGGGCTATTGGAAGGTCTCCAGCTGTTGGCTGGAGACATCAGTTCCTTGCCACATGGGCTTCTCCATGGGGCTGTTTGCAACATGGTAGTTGGTTACACTCAGAGGGAGAAGGAAAGAATGGTAGGGGCTTGAGTGTTGGGGAAGGGAAGAGAATTAAAAATAGAGTGTCCAAGATGAATGCCATTGTCTTTTTTTTCTAAAATAATCTCAGAAGTGGCATCCCTTCATTACTGCCCTTCTTAGAAATAAGCGAGTAAGTCCAGCCCATTCTCTAGTGGAAGTGGGCTCACTGAGGCCATTTCAGAGCCTTACCATAAAAGTGGAAATGGAACAAGGTTGGATGAAGACACAGGATAAGGAGGAACTTACCAGTGGGGGACTAGGATGGGGATACAGGTAGTGTGGTTAACTTATCCTACTTTCTTTGACTTTCTTGTTTTCAGCACTGAAAGTCCTATGTCCCAGAAAACCCTTCAGTCCCTGGCACACCAAGATGGTTGGTCACCCTAGTGGGTGTTTGAACATTTGATAGTTCTCCTCTCCAGTGTGTTCTGTCAGTACCGTGAAGGGGCTGCTGAAGACAGAATTGGTCTCTATCATCATAGCTCTGCATAGACAGAGCTAATGTGACCCATGGAAGAGGGTCTGCAGTAGAATGGGCCATGCATGACTTGTCATAATGAGCAGCGTGCCTCTCACTTGGCAGCTCACGTCCTCCCTGGGAAGACCTTCTTGCTGAATCGGTATACAGTTTATTGTGTCATGCAGGGCGTTGTTGCTAATGCTGCATTGGCTGGCACTGGAGCTGGTGGCTATTGGCATGTCATCCTACAGAAAGGGCACCATGCCATTGTGACAGATGGATTCGTGTGCTGGCATGTCATGGAATCAACAGGTCCATTAAGTATGAAAGTGATAAGCTGGAAAGGGATTTCAGAACTTATACCAAATCCTAGGACATTTAGTGGTATTGTCGAGGTAGTGTTAATAGCTTCCAAGTTTTTTGTTTGTTTTGGTTTTGGTTGTTTTTTTGAGATGAAGTCTCACTCTGTTGCCCAGGCTGGAGTGCAATGGTATGATCTCTGCTCACTGCAACCTCTGCCTCCTGGGTTCAAGTGATTCTCCTGCCTTAGCCTCCTGAGTAACTGGGATTACATGCACGTGCCACTACGCCTGGCTAACATTTGTATTTTTAATAGAGACTGGGTTTCACCACATTGGCCAGGCTGGGCTCGAACTCCTGACCTCTGGTGATCCATCTGCCTTGGCCTCCCAAAGCGATGGGATTACAGGCATGAGCCACCGCACCCAGACCCAAGTTTTTTGAGATGAGTTTTTTGAAAATGAAATTAAGTACACCAATGTTTTTCTGAAAGGCTGTGCAATAGAATTTGGCATCAAAGAAAAATTCCACCCACCGTGGGTGTTTTCTTCCTCTTAATGGCAACGAATGCCCAGGCAGAAGATCATCTCCTTCTCGCCATCAGTACAGGGAATTATGGCAAAACAGAGAAAAAGAGAGGGAAGAAAGATCCTCTCAATCTAATTTGATTTTCAATTTCTCATCTGTTTTGCCTTTTTTAATCGTGCGTGTGTGTGTCGCTAAATTGGGTGTCAAGTTAATAGAAAAATCCTTGGATGAAATCTCTTTTAAGAAATACTTTTGCTAAAAATAATAAAAGATATCTCATATGTTGTTTTATTTTTCACCTGAGAGTCCTCCTTATCCCACTACAGTGTAATTCGATTTACTATTGTGACTATTCTTCCCTATGCTTTCCCTAGAAACCTTGGGAAATAAACGCTCAGTGAAGAAAATGCATATCAGGAATAGAAAGATGATGATTTTTAGTTTCAATGCAATGTTTTTCTTAGAAACAAGAAGGGTGTAAGGAAAAGAGCTGATAAGGCAAGCATTGCACTAGACGGATGTGATGCACTAACCGTTCCGGAGGCTCTAGAGGTTTTATGTGGCTTTCTTTAGCCCCCGTGGGGAAAGGAGACAGAAAGAATGATTACAGCTGGAAACCACTAGAACTTGTAAGACTGAGAAGGTAATCACAGAATCTCTGGCCAGGGCAAAGCAATTTCGTAGACTCTGTTAATTACTCTCTCCAGTGCTTTCTCATCTAGAATCCCACCTTGCAGAGGAGGTAGGGAAGGTATTATTAATCCCACTTTATGAGGAAACAAAGGGGTGAAGCACTGTATTAGTCTGTTCTTGCATTGCTATAAAGAACTACCTGAGATGGGGTAATTTGTACAGAAAAGAGGTTTAATTGGCTCACGGTTCCTCGGGCTATATAGGAAGCATGGCTGGGGAGGCCTCAGGAAACGTACAACTGTGGCAGAAGGCGAAGAGGAAGCAGGCTCCTCTTACATGGCAGGAGCAGGAGGAAGAGAGAACAGAGGGAGGTGCTACACACTTTTTTTTTTTTTGAGACATAGTCTCATTCTTGTTGCACAGGCTGGAGTGCAATAGCACGATGTCGGCTCACTGCAACGTCTGCCTCCCAGGTTCAAACAATTCTCCTGCCTTAGCCTCCTGAGTAGCTGGGATTACAGGCATGTATCACCACGCCTGGCCAATTTTTTCTTTTTGTATTTTTACTAGAGAAGGGGTTTCTCCATGTTGGTCAGGTTGGTCTCGAACTCTTGACCTCAGGTGATCTGCCCACCTCGGCCTCCCAAAGTGCTAGGATTACAGGCATGAGCCACTGTGCCCGGCTGGTGCTACACACTTTTAAACGACCAGATCTCTTTAGAACTCACTCAATGTCACGAGAACAGCAAAGGGGAAATCCTTCCCCATGATCCAATCACCTCCCACCTGGCCCCTCCTCCAACATTAGGGATCATAATTTGACATGAGATTTGAGCAGGGACACCAATCTGAACCATACCAAGCGCCTTCTGCTGAACATCTCCACTCCCAGCCAGTGCCTCTGCCTGGACCCAGAGCCCTCACTGGAACACTGCCCTGACCAGAGCTGACCCACTTAACCCCTTTCACGTAATGTGACAAAGGAAAAAATGTTTGTCATTTCCAAACCCTCTCGCCTCTAAGGTTGAGGAAGGAAGAAGTTCTTTGTGAGGAAGCAAATTGAAGATGCTGAGAGAAGCTCTAAGTGGTTTCACAGACAAAAAAGGGAGCTGGAGATGAGGTGAGGCTGAACTACAGGGAAGAGTCATTTCAGGTGGAAAAGACCCTTGGATATTGTATCTTAGGAGATGGAAGAAGTAGAGGAGCATTTTGAAAGGTTGTCACTGGGGAGTCATCCCTGGCTGACCTCAGACAGAGAAGAGCAGGGCGGTGTTTCAACAGCCCTTTCAATCCGGAGCAGCCGAGTAAGTGTTCTCGTGTGAGGAGCTGCATGACCTTGTGGCTAATTTTTCCTCCTTCCTCTATTCCTTTTCCTAATTAAATGCCAGTTGCATAAAGTGAAATGATGAAACCCTACCCCTACCCATGCAATTATTTGGCCACTTCTGGCCCCAGATTCTAGTGAACTAACGCTTTCACCGCCAAAGCTTAAAAACTTCAGCTAGCGTTAACCTATAGTTTCAAATCAAGCAAGTCAAACCTATTAGCAACAGAAACTTGAAGAGTCTTTGTGCCAATCTCTTACTGAGAAAATAACCTGCTGTAGTTGCTGGCAATTAATCAATGTGTTGTTTTGTGTGGGATTCAGGCGGCCTCATGGTTTCCATAGGCTGATGGCACACTACATTTATTCTGAATAGACAGTCAGTTCTCCACCAACCCTCTGTCACAGCTAAGCTAGATCTGAGGGGACAGTGCTCAGAAAAGAGAATGTGTGTTCAGTATTCGGGGTCGGGAGGCAGCGGGGCTGGATGCTGCAGCCCCTCCCCCATGGACTGGTGCTACCACTGAGTCCCAGAGAAAAATTGGGCTCTCAAATGCCAGTGAAGCATCTGTGCCCACTGCAGCAAAACCCTGCACTCCTTCCCTCTGCTTTTTGACTCATTGCAGGAATTTCATTATGAACTCATTTCATCTCTCCGGGGAGCAAGCTGATAGAAGATGCTGTTCAAATTGTATTTCAGTGTCTTGAACCTATTTAAAGCAGACTGCTGGGAGGCTATTATCATTTCTGTCATTAAAAGTGGAAACGATGGTAACAATAATAATATTTTTATTGAGCACTCAAACCATGAATATTTATTGAATAAGTATTAGGCCTATCTAGCACCATATCAGGCACTATGGGAGCTTTTAAGCAGCTTGGTGTTTTGCCCCATCTCAAGAATCTGTAACATAATTGGAAGCCAAGGTAGACTTTAAACTATTTCAGTAGCGCTCAGCGGGATAGTGGAGCGATACCAGTCCAGGGACAGAGAAGGCTTGGCTTCTAGCTTTGACCTCACCATTTCCTCATTGTGCGGTATGGAGCAAGATCTATGGCCTCTGTGTCCTTATTGTTAGAGTGATAGATTTATCCTATTTTGTTTATTTCACAAATAGTGATTGAGCATGTATGTGTCAGGAATCAGACTGCAGTTAAAGAAATAAAATAATTCACATTGTAGTGTGAGCAACAGAAAAGTCAATAGATAATTGACTACAGTATTCTGTGCAAGGTAATAAATAAAGCAGAGATTCATTCTTTCAATCTTTCGTGCATTCACTAAGCACTACTGTGTGCTATGCACCCTGGGCGTGCTTTAGGGATGCATCAGTGAACAAAATGGACAAAAGTTCCCTACCTTCATGGATCTTCTATTCCAGTAGGAAGGAGACAGAAAGTAAATAACGAAAATAAATAGACACATTGCATAACATGTTAGAAGGTGGTAAGTACAAGGACAAAAAGATAAAAGCAGGGTAGATTGGTAGGTGTGAGGGGCGGGCAGGGTGAGTGGTATGGTTTGGCTATGTCCCCACCCAAATCTCATCTTGAATTGTAGCTCCCATAATTCCCACATGTTGTGGGAGGGACCCAGTATAAGGTAACTGAATCGTGGGGGTGGGTCTTTGCCATGCTATTCCTGTGATACTGAATAGTGGTAGTGACAGTCTCATGAGATCTGACAGATTTATAAAGGGGCATTCCCCTGCACATGCCTTCTTCCCTGCCACCATCCATGTTAGATGTGACTTTGTTCCTCCTTGCCTTCCACCATGATTGTGAGGCCTCCCCAGTCATGTGGAACTGTGAGTCCACTAAACCTCTTTCCTTTATAAATTACCCAGTTTCAGGTATGTCATTATTGGTAGCATGAGAACAGACTAATACAGTGAGAAAAGCTGAAAAGGGGACCTTTGAGAAAAGGCTTAAAGAAAACAACAGTCAATCCTGCAAAGAGCTGGGGAAACAAGATTCCAGGCAGAAGTTCCGCCAATACAAGTCCCTGTGACAGTGGGGCCTGCAGTATTTGAAGGATGCTGAGGTCAGCATGGCTGGAGCAAGATGAACAAGGAGCAGAGGAGCAGGTGAAGGCAGGGAAGTATTGGGAGGTGGCAGATTGAGTTGGATCCTGTGAGATGCTGGAAATATACTGGCTTTTAACTCTGTGTGAAAGAAGGAGCCGTGGGAAGGTTTGGAGCAGAGGAGGACACTTCTGACTTATGGAGCAAACCAAAACCTGGTAGGGTAACAGGATTAAAAAGACTTTATGGCCAATTGTATTTAGAGATAAAGGGAGAATGTGGTCTCCAGCTTTGGGCTTGGGCAACTTGATCAACGGTGCCAGTCTCCAAACAAGCACGGCTCAGGCTTGGGTGGGGTGGGTGGGGTGGCATGGAGTGGGGAAGATGACTTGTTCAGTCTGAGTCTTGTTGAATGTGGGGTGCCTGTGGACCCTTGTGACGGAGATGTTTGGTCGGTAGCTGTGACAGGAATTGCCGGCGCTTGTCAATACTTGCTTTTCCTCTCCTTCCAGATTCATGAAAGAATGCACTTCACAGCCTCCTTGCAGACAAGCAGGGCCATGTGATTTGTTCTGACCAATGGGCTGTACATGACAATGACATGTCCCATGTCTGGGCTGAAGCATGAATCTTTATGCAGACCCTGCGGTTCTCTCTTCCCTAGCCCACCCCCACTAAGAAAGGCTGCACGTTCCAGAGAGTGCCTTACCATGCTACAGCCTCTGTCAACACAGGTGCTGGTTATGGGCTGAACTGTGGCCCTCCAAATTGCTATGTTGAAGTGACCTCAGAATGTGGCTGTATTTGGAGACAGGATCTTTAAAGAAGTGATTAAGGTAAAACCAATTCATAGGGTGGACCCTAACCCAATGTGACTGGTGTGCTTCTAAGAAGGGGAGGTTAGGACACAGACATGCACGGAGGGAAGGCCATATGAAAACAGAGGGAGAAGACGGCCATCTACAACCCCAGGAGAGAGGCCTCAGAAGACAATAACCCTGCCCATACCTTGAGCTCTGATTGCCAGCCTGCAGAGGTGTGAGAAAGTCAATTTCTGTTGTGTAAGCCACCCAATCTGTGGAACTTTGTTATGGCAGTCCTTATTGACTAACACAGTCCCTGAGTAACGGGGTAGAGGAATACCCCTCCCTCCACCTCCCATGGCTGGTCCATATTGTACCATGTGGGGGGAAAAACTGATTAGCAAAAGATGGGTCAAAGCACTGAATTTTGGGGCTTGTGATGCAGTGTAAACTAGTTAATTGTTTACTATGCAAGACTGGAGTTCAAGAGGGCAAGCTGGGCTGGAGATAGAGCTTTGGGAATTATACACACAGAGGAGATATGTGAAGAAACGGGTGAGAGATGGTTGGCATGGGACTGCGGGGAGTGTGGGAAGGTTGGAAAACCCGTGTGATGTTATCAGACTGCATTCTGAGCAGTGGTTAAAACATGTTGATACAAAACGTTTCCTTGGAGTAGATGAATCTTAATCTTTTTCAGTGTTTCTGGTGGACAATCTGGAAAAATTACCTAAACACCTTTAACTATATATCTTCATTGGCCAAAGCAAGCTCACCTTTTGGGATTCTTTTTTCCTAAATGGAGATAGGTGCAAATATTTAGCTGCTGGGTGTTCGTACAGTTCTGTTCATACCAGGGAAAAACCAGAAGTAACCCGTATGTCAAAAAATGAAGGATTAAATTTTAAAAATTCTAGTATATCTGCCAAATATAACACTGTGGTCATTGAAAACAATGTTGAGGAGATTTTAAAAATTTGAGGTGAAATTTTTCACGTGCCATAAAAATAACCATTTTAAAGTGAACAACCTAGTGGCAGTTAGAACATTTACACTTTGCCCAACTAACACCTTAATCTAGTTTCAAAACGTTTTCATTACCCCAAAAGGAAACCCACAAACACGAAGCCATTACTCCCCATTTCCCCAGCCCTCAGCCACTTATCCTACTTCCTGTCTCTACGGATTTGCCTATTCTGGGTATGTCAAAACTATGGAACCATATGACATTTGAGCTTCTGGGTCTCACTTTAGAGTGTTTTTTAGGTTTATTCATGTTGTAGAGCATGTATTAGTTGATCATCTCTTATTATCATGGAATAATATTCCATTGTATGTATATACCACAATTTGTTTATCCATTCATTCCTTCCACTTTTTGGCAATTATGAATAGTGCTGCGAACACACACGCACATGTATTTGGGTACCTGTTTTCAATTCATTTGAGTGTATACCTAGGAGTGGAATTGCTAGGTCATAAATTAACTTTTGGAAGAACCAAAAAGAAGCTATTTTCTAAAGCAGCTGAACCATTTTTCATTCCCACCACCAATGTATGAGGGCTTCAATTTTTCCACATCCTTGCCAACACTTATTTTCTGTGTTTATTTTTGAGATAGGTTCTTACTCTGTCACCCAGGCTAGAGTGCAGTGGTGTGATCATAGTTCACTGCAAACTCAAACTCCTGAGCTCAAGTAATCCTTCAGCCTTAGCCTCCCAAGTAGCAGGGACTACAGATGTGCACCACCATGCCTGGTTAAGTTTTCAAATGTTTTGTAGAGACGGGGTCTTGCTATATTGCTCAGGCTGGTCTCGAACTTCTGGCCTCAAGTGATCCTCCCACCTTGGATTCCCAAAATGTTGGGGTTACAGGCATGAGTCATTATGTCCAGCCTGTTTTCTGTCTTTCAAAAAAAAAAAAAAGATTTACTATAGCCATTCTAGTAGGTGTGAGGTGGTATCATCTTGTGGTTTTGATTTGCATTTCCCTAATGACTAACTCTGCTGAGCATATTTTTATGTGCTTCTTGGCCATTTGTATATCTTCTTTAGAGAAATGTCTGTTTGAGTCTGTCCCCTTTTTTTTAGTTTGTTTTACTTTTTGTTGTTGAGTTGTAGGAGTTCTTTACATATTCTGGATACTGGATATATAATTTGCAAATATTTCCTCCCATTTTTGTATGCTATCTTTTTACTTTTGCAGTTAGATATCTATTCAGTTGTCTCAGTAGGGGAATTTTTAATAATGTGAAAGTCATTCACAATATATGTAGTGGAAAAAACATGATTCACAAGAGCCCAGTAGAAAAATGGTCTCATTTTTCCTAAAAATATACATATATGTTTAAGTAAACTAAATATCACCTTTATCCACATGTAATACTTGTTCTCATGCTAAATCGTTCAGATGACCAAGTAGCTCTTGAATTATCTGAGAAAGAGCCTGCTAATTTAGATATCATTGAACAATACAGTAAAGTAGGTTTACACTTCACGTCCTTAAGCAAGCACTAATCCATCAGTCAGCTCTAGTTTTGAAAGTCCTTCTTTTCCTTACCTTGATGCCAATAGGTTTTTTGTTTGTTGGGTTTTTTTTTTTTTTTTGCCATTCATCTTTAATACAACACTCAACATCCCTGGCCTCTGTATACTTTCTCCAGGCTTTCCCTCTAGCCCCAAACACACTGGTATCTCCTTTAATTATGTAGAATAATCCTCTATTTCAGCTTCTAACTCCAAATTTGCATTACCCCTCCCATTATAGTGTTTCACAAAGGGATCTCCTGTTACCAGCACCCTTTCTCACACCCCTTATTAGGGGTGGCAGTGGGTAATAACAGCAATGACAACTGTTTTTATGTGACATATAGTAAAAAGTGCTGGGCCAGGTGAGGTGGCTCACACCTGTAATCCCAGCACTTTGGAAGGCCAAGGCAGGTGGATCACGAGGCCAGGAGTTCAAGACCAGCCTGGTCAAGATGGTGAAACCCCATCTCTACTAAAACTATAAAAATTAGCCAGGCACGGTGGTGGGCGCTTGTAATCCCAGCTACTTGGAAGGCTGAGGCAGGAGAATCACATGAACCTGGGTGGCAGAGGTTGCAATGAGCTGAGATCTTACCACTGCACTCCAGCCTGGGCCATAGAGTGAGACTCAGTCTCAAAAAAAAAAAAAGTTCTGGAAAAATCCATAGTCACAATTATTTTCTCGAGGCAGTGGGATCACAGGTGATATTAATTTTCCTGCTTTTGCTTATTTGTGTTTTATTCAATAAACATACATTAATTTTAAAATAAGGAAATGTTATTTAAAAACAAATCCCCAGTGGAAAAACAGTAACCAGAAGTCATGTCTTTCCTCTTTCTTAAAACCCTGTGAGATAATAAAGAGTAAATGAATTTCTTAAAAAAGGATAAACGCACAAAGACCAAAATAAATAGAAGATGAAGCAAGAGTAAACAGTTCAGAACATTTTTGATTGCAGTGAGCCAAGATTGTGCCATTGCACTCTAGCCTGGGCCACAGAGTGAGACTCCATCTCAAAAAATAAAAAAGAAATGTACTGAGGGAAGGCTCTTCAGGAAAATTGAAAGGGAGCAAGAAAAGCAGATAAGGAAGGGGAGAACTGAGCACTGTGTGGCCTCAGGTAAACTCTAGCCTTGGCGGATCTCTGGGGGAGCCCGGGCTCAGAAATTGCTCTGCAGAGCTGTCCCACCTTGCGGCAGAAGTATATCAGTAAGTGCATGCCTGACTCCTGGATAAGATGTAATTTCCCAGGCACTACAGAGTGAGGGTGCTTTGTCATTGAAGGGCAATGCTCCAGGAAGGTACCAGGTGTAAGTCATCAGATACCACTCACAGCAGCTGGGAGATGAGGCCACTGGTTGCATCAGCAGCATATACTCCACCATGCCAGAAATCTCAAGGACAAATGTCCAATCTGTATTACTCAGAGTTCTTTTGTTTGCAAATGACAGACAGCTACCCTCGACTAACCTACGGGCAAACAGTCTATGGAGGGGTTTTATTTTATTTGAGACAGGGTCTTACTCTGCCACCCAGGCTGGAGTGCAGTGGAACAATCACAGCTCATCTTCCAGGGCTCAAGCGATCCCCCCACCTCAGCCTCTCAAGTAGCTGGAACCACAGGTACGTGCCACCATGCCCAGCTCATTTTAAATTTTGAATTGGAGAGACAAGGGTCTACTAAGTTGCTCAGGCTGATCTCAAACTCCTGGTCTCAAGTGATGGGAGGGGTTTTGTTGACTCACATAATTAAAAATCAGATCTGGCTGCATTCAGGGCTCAAATAATGTCACCTGAGGTCCATCTAGCTTTTCCTCCCTCAGGTAGGATCTTTCATTGTGATGATAATGATGACACCCCACAGCCCAAGATCCCTCTCCTGTTGGTTTAGCAATCCCAGTGGAAAGAGAAGGTTTCTCTTACCTCTGGCAGAAAAGTGCCAGGGACGTTATCGACTGGCCCCTCTAAGACATATGCTTATCCCTGAGCCAGCCATTCCAGGGATGGGGTTTGGGGGATGGAGGGGATAAGAGGAGGAACCCGAGTACTCTGATTGTGGTGATTGACAGGGGCAACTCTATCCAAACCACACGTAGTTTCCCATAGAAAAGAGGGATTCAATTACCAGAAGGGGAAAAGAATGTTAAATGGGCAAAACACACACACAAAACAATCATCATTCACTACCGCTCACTTTTCTAATTCTTCTTATTCTCCTGTGGTCAGACCCTTAATTATCAGAGGAGAGGCGATTTGACAACTTTAGTCACTCTATCCACGCACTTCAGGAGTGATATCCACTCTCCTAACCTTGGCTACCATCTTTAAGAAGCCCAGGGAATTGATGGGAAGTAATATTTGTGACTCTGCTTACTTGGTCTCAATTCTGTTTTATGCCGAGGAACTCTAGGGAGAGAAGAGGGTTTATGGAAGGTCAAAACAGAAGTAACAATTTTTTTGACCCAATGATAAGACGATAAATTCTTTAGCTATGAGGTCTTGAATCAGGATGTGATGACCTTTTCAGTGTTCAAGGTGTGTGTCTTGTCAACCTGGCTATTAACAAGAATTGAGGGAAGCCTGGGGGCCGGGAGAATGAAATGTCCTATCATGATACTTTCAGCAATTACAGTTAAGTGAAACAGGATTCATCCCTGTTTTTCTTTAGCATTAAAACTGTTTTAATGAAATAGAGGATGACATTTCTGAAAAGAATATATAATTTACTTCTACAATGGATTTTTTTCTTATTCACATGAATGTGTCTTACCTCAGAATCCCTAAGCTGCTTTTAGTAAGTGAACATTATACCTTGCATCAAAATGAGATACTGATTTAGACTTTAAACATCCACTTCCTTGTAATCTTGCTCCTCCAAACCTATTTCTATCTCAGGTCTGGACCTTGTGGGACAAACAGGAAAAAGTAAAAACTGAGTTTTAATAAAGTCATTATATAAAAAGTCAATTCTGAAAAGCAAAATGACAGGGAAGTGTCACATGCTGCACAATGGCAATTTCTAGTATAGGAAGACAGGAAGGTCACCAAGGAGATTCTCACCTCTGGAGGGGTGGTGTTGGCTGCAGACTACTCTTTACAGAATCACCTGGGATGCTTGTTAAAAAGACAGATGCCAGGGACACACCCCAGACCTAATGAAACACAACCTCTGGGGATGGGGCCAGGTATTTTTACATTTAAAAAGTATCTCAGCCAGGCGCGGTGGCTCACGCCTGTAATCACAGCACTTTGGGAGGCTGAGGCAGGCAGATCATGAGGCCAGGAGTTCGAGACCATCCTGGCCAACATGGTGAAACTTTGTCTCTACTAAAAATACAAAAATAAGCCAGGCGTGGTGGCACTCACCTGTAGTCCCAGCTACTCCAGAGGCTGAGGCAGAAGAATCGCTGAACCCCGGAGGTGGAGCTTGCAGTGAGCTGAGATCTCACCACTGCACTCCAGCCTGATGACAGAGCAAGACTCCATCTCAAAAAACAAAACAAAACAAAACAAAAAGTATCTGAGGCTGGGCATGATGGCTTGTGCCTGTAATCCAGCACTTTGGGAGGCTGAGGCAGGTGGATCATTTGAGGTCAGGGACTTGAGACCAATATGGTGAGGGCCTGCCTGGCCAATATGGTGAGACCCCTGTCTCTACTGAAAATACAAAAATTAGCTGGGCATGGTGGCAGACTCCTGTAATCCCAGCTACTTGGGAGGATGAGGTAGGAGAATTACTTGAACCCAGGAGGTGGAGGTTGCAGTGAGCCAAGATCAGGTCACTGCACTCTAGCCTAGGTGACAGAGCCAGACTCAGTCTCAAAATAATAATGATAATTTAAGAAATGTATCCTAGGCCAGGTGCAGTGGCTCATGCCTATAATCTCAGCATTTTGGGAGCCCAAGGTGGGCAGATCACTTGAGCCCAGTAATTGGAGACCAGCCTGGGCAACACAGCAAAGCCCTGTCTCTCAAAAAAAAAAAAAATTTTAGCTGAGTGTGGTGGTGCATATAGGTAGTAGCAGCTACTCAGGAGGCTAAGATGGGAGGATCACCTGAGCCTGGGAGGTCAAGGTTACAGTGAGCTGTGACTGCACCACTGCACTCCAACCTGAGTGACAGAGCGAGACCCTGCCTCAAAAAAAAAAAATTGTTATCAGGTGGTTCTGGTGCACATTAATACATTAATGCTTAGAACAGCCATCTGAAACAGAAAGCCACTGCAAGTGGAACTGTATCTTCGGTACCTGACTGCGCATGGCATTTCATAGACACTTAAATTTTAAAGCTGCTTTGGACAGCTAAACCTTTGTAAGGACAGATAAAAAAATTAGCAATGCAGTTGCAATGTCATTCTTCCTAATCAGATCATTTTGTAAAAAGAGGGCAAGAAATGCTGAGCATGTGATCAGTATATTTAAAGAGAATGTACCATTTGATCAGGAAACACCTACCTTGAGTTCCAAAGGATAAAAGAAATGAAAGAATTGAGGGGAACTTAAAAATATGTTTCTTTGAAAAGTATATCATTTAAAGTATCACTTGAGTATTCAAACTTTCTGCTAGCCAGCATCACAAGACTGTGTATATAACCACACTAAATCTATTATGGAATAGCTCCATCTCAGAGCAGTGCCAAATCCAAGAAACAGTCACAATCAAAATGCTGCCTGTTCCCAGGTGCCACTTCCCTGAATCCCTGTGAAGGGATGCTCCCCGATGTCTCGTTGGTGGGCAGTGCTCTCCCGTACTGCTGGCTTATCAATAGGAAAGTGTTTTATTTGTGTCTCATGGAGGTTTATAATTTCTAACCCAGCCTCAGTACCCTTTTGCAGTCTGGATTCACTTTCAGTAAATTCCAGCTAGTATGAAAAGAAAGCTTTTGGTCAACTTTTTATTTCTGATTCTGCCATTGTGTTCCCTGGGGAACTTAACACAATGTCACTCTCGGTAGCCATGGCTTAAGTTACATATGGCCTGGCCAAGGCATATCCAAGGAAAAGGCAACACTTTTGTATCTACAAGTCACTCATATGTCATCCCCGTTCATTTTACTAATGATGGAACATTCTGGTGCAAATGGGAGCTCAGTTAAATGTTAAGGGGATGAGTAAAAGGGAAATCAAGGCCGGGCTCGGTGGCTCATACCTGTAATCACAGCACTTTGGGAGGCAGAGGCGCGTGGATCACCTGTGGTCAGGAGTTCAAGACCAGCCTGATTGACATGGTGAAACCCTGTCTTTACTAAATACGAAATAAAAAGTAGCCAGGCATGATGGTGCATGCCTGTAGTCCCAGCTACTGGGGAGGCTGAGGCAGGAGAGTCACTTGAACCCAGGAGGCGGTTGCAGTGAGCTGAGATTGTGCCATTGCACTCCAGCCTAGGCAACAAGAGTGAAATTCTGTCTCAAAAAAAAAAAAAAAAGAGAAATCAAGCCATTCACCTCTGTTTGCGTAGTAAATAAATTATATGGTAAGAAGGCATTGCATTCTGGCACCATGTTCTGTTCACAAGATTAGCTGTATTCACTTCAAAATGACCAACTTCTGTTGTTACTGGATCTGAACCATGAGTTCAGTCTCCATTCTCTCCCCATGTCACCAGCTACTCATAACCAACATCTCCCAAAATTGAGCCAGTGGCTGTCAGAGAAACCTGGCAAGTGTTTGTCGGTAGTTCTTTCAGAAGGTATTCCCATTCTTACATAAGCAACTAAAGAGGCATGATCAACTGATGGTATGGCTTTAAAAGCTTTGTTCTAAAGAAGAAAAGTAAAGAAACAGCTTCATTCTCACATTCAAATGAAATAAATAGCATCTGGGTATCAGACTTTCTCGGAAATCCTGGGAGGGAGACTGCTTGGTGCTGCTTAGATTTGGTATTCGCTAATCATCCCAGGACTTTACCGGCCATAGGTGTCCTGTACTTGACCAGAACTGCCCTGCATGGGAAAAAGGGAAGAAGTCTAAGGAAACAGTCCCCATCACTGTCCTTTTTGCCAACATCCGGAAAGGGACCAAGTAACTCCAGAAAGAGCCTGGGGATGGTAAGACATGTCCATTCTATCTTTTCAATTCTAAGTCAATCAACAAGCAAGCCTTTTTTTTTTTTTTTTTTTTAGACAGAGTCTCACTCTGTAGCCAGGCTGGAGGGCAGTGGTGGGATCTCGGCTCACTGCAACCTCCGCCACCCGGGCTCAAGCAATTCTCCTGCCTCAGCCTCCCAAGTAGCTGGGACTACAGGTGTGTGCCTCCACGCCCGGCTAATTTTTTGTATTTTTAGTAGAGACCGGGTTTCACTGTGTTAACCAGGATGGTCTCAATCTACTGATCTCGTGATCCACTCACCTCAGTTTCCCAAAGTGTTGGGATTACAGGCGTGAGCCACCGTGCCTAGCCACAAGCAAGTCTTTTACTTATTAATTGGTTAGCTGGTTGGTTTTATAATTTTAGAAATTATAAAATACTTGTCTGTAGTATTTTCAAATAATATAGAAGCATATAAAGCAAAAAACTAAAGTCCCCAATTTATCACCTCACATTCCATTCTCCTCCTCAAAAATGACCAATTTGGTGTTTGCTGTTCTATACCTTTTTCTATACGGTTTCAGTATGACTATCAAGCCTTTTATTTGTACTAGTGCTTTTGAAAAAATGATTTTATTTTATTTTTAAAACAGAGTCTCACTATGTTGCCCAACCTGGTCTCAAACCCCTGGGCTCAAGGTATCCTCCTGCCTCAAGCCTCCGATGTAGGACTACAGATGTGTATCCTGCACCTGGCTTGTACCAAGTGCTTTTTTACAGAGCTTGTTGACTTGAGCAAAGCATTGGTATTATCTTTTTAAAAAATTTTTAAATAGATGCATACTTTTTGAGAAACAGTTTTACTCTGTCGCCCAGGCTGGAATGCAGTGGCGTGATCTTGGCTCACTGCAACCCTTCGCCTCCTGAGTTCAAGCAATTCTCCTGCCTCAGCCTCCCAAGTAGCTGTGACTATAGGTGAATGCCACCATGCCCAGCTAATTTTTATATTTTTACTAGAGATTGGGTTTTGTCAGGTTGGCCAGACTGGTCTCGGTCTCCTGACCTCAAGTGATCTGCCCGCCACAGCCTCCCAAAGAAATATTGAATGGCCAAATAAAGATAGAATATCTTCAAGGTATATCGAGTGATGATTTGACATATGTATACATTGTGTAATGGTTACCACAGTCAAATTAATTAACACATCCATCACCACCCATGTTGTTCATTAGACCGCAGAACTTCTTCACTTTATAACTGAAAATTTGTACCCTTTGGCCAACATCTCCCCATTTTTCCTACTCCCTACCCCCTGTCAACTCCATTCAGTCTGCTTCTATGAGTTCAACTCTTTTAGATTCCATTTGTAAGTGAGATCATGCAGTAAGTATTTGTCTTTCTGGGCCTGGCTTGAGATTGACCTGACTCAGTAAGTCAGGAGTGCAGTAGTCTTTTCAGGCTTCTAGATTCCAGATCTGGAAGAGTCATTATTCCAGTTGCTATGCCTCTTGCAACAAAATTACTCTATAACTTTATGGTTCGAAAGAATAGAGCGTTCATTTTGCTCACAAATGGCTGTTTGGGCAGGGCTTAGCTGGGATAGCTCATCTGAGCTCCACCCCCACACACTGAAATCACCTGAAGTCACTCACTCCCAGGTCTGGTGGGTGCTGCTAGCTGGAAGCTGGGACCTTAGCAGGGACTGTCAGCTGGAACAACCACACATGGCTTCTCTGTGTGGCCCAGGGTTCCCCACGGCATGGTGGCTGGGCTCCAAAGCTTCGCATCTTGAGAAAGAGAGAGCCAGGCAGAAGCAACATTGCTTTTTACAACCCAGCCTTGCAGAAGCCATACAACATCTCATCTGTGGCGCTCTATTCACTGAAGCCGTCAGAAAGCCCAACCAGGTGGAGAGGAAGGGAAAACAGACTCCACCACTTAATAGGGAATGAAAAGTTCAGGAAAAGCATGTGGGACTAGAAATATTGGAAATGCTGCTCTGGCCATTTTTTGAAAATATGATTCACCATATTCATGATATTAAATCAGGGCTACGACAGTTGATGCATTTCCTCTCTGTCACATGTGCTCTTGCACTGGAGTCCACTTAAACCTGGAAGGGGACTGTGACCAAGCTAAAAGGGCGAGGACTGAGTTTCATCACCATACCAGACCTCTGAGAGGCTGGGGAAGGCAGGCAGAAGAAATGAAGTAGAGTGGGGGGTGGAGGGAGCTGACAATACCTTTTCCTTCTGTGATCACAGCTACACTGACCATTTAACATTCTAATAGGAGAAGGCTGGTATTTGTTGCAGGCATTTTGTTTATAATTGAATCCCTCCATCTGAACACACAGGCAGCACAGTCCCTAGCATGGTGCCAATATCGAGATTGATAAGGCTCATCACAGCTCAAGATTAACTATAAATTCCTAATGTGTTCAGGTAAGATGCGGCTCTACCTCCCGGCAGACAGAGAGACAAACACAATGATCCATGAAAGAAACAGAGATGCTGCTCAAGTGAAATGAGCCTTGATATGTCACCTTCCTCACCCTGTGTTTTTGTAACCATACCTCCAGACTTCCAGATCTCTGCCTGAGGTTTACTGATGGTTTCTTTCGGGGATCATTAAAAGTGATTTGTGGGCTGGCAAGGCCTTTGTCTTCCATGCTCAGGATTCAGTTTATGGAATGCAGCTTGGGAAGGGGTGTCTGGAGGACAGGGTCCCCATCCAGGAAATCTACTCCAGGATGTCCAAGAGGGCTTCAGGAGTCCATCGGTCATCCGTGATGCTTGAGTGGAAGGAGTGATTCCATGGGGATGGGGTGAGGGTAGATGGGGGGCCCAGGAGGTAGCTGTCCTCTCTACAGAAGAGGCCCTGAGACACAGGGCTTTGAGCAGCCTGCATTTAGGACCCTAGAGAAAGCAGCCAATGCTGCAGGGAGGAGAGTTCTTCCTCAGAGGACCAGGTCATCCAAGGAGGCTTTGGAGCATTTCCTTTCTTCCATGGCTGGAATCAGCTTCCTTCCCTGTGTCCCTCCTGGGCTTCTCTTTCCTCTTGGGAGGTGTTTTCATTTACAAATGAATAGAACACTTGGACTTTGCGAATGCTCGGACCAGGTTACTACACACATGTCAAGCACCAAAGTGCTCTTTGAAGACGCCAGGACTCACTTTGGGTCAGCTTTGCACACTGGGATGTACACTTTTAGATTGCCCACCCTCAGAGAGAAGGCTCTCTCCCTGGAATCCTCTAAGGGCAGAGCCAGAATGCCCAGCTGCCTAATTACTTTCTCTTCCTCCTCTCTCTATAATTTTAATCAGCAAAAATATTGAAAATGAGTAATTGGGGTTGAAAATAATGGCAAACACTGCAATTACTTTTGCTCCAGCCTACTACGTGCACAGTACCTCCTTAATCCACGAAGTGATGCTGGTCCTTGTATTTGTTTTTGTTTGTTTGTTTGTTTGAGGCAAGTCTGTTGAGCCTCTGTTGCCCAGGCTGGGGTATAGTGGCACCATCTTGGCTCACTGCAACCTCCGCCCCCCAGGTTCAAGCAATTCTCATGCCTCAGCCTCCTGAGTAGCTGGGACGACAGGCACCTGCCACCATGCCCGGCTACTTTTTGTAGTTTTTAGTGGAGATGGGGTTTCGCTGTGTTGGCCAGGCTAGTCTCAAACTCCTGACCTCAGGTGATCCACCCAGCTCGTCCTTCCAAGGTGCTGGGATTTCAGGCTTAAGCCACAATACCCAGCTGGTCCTTGTATTTGTATGTGTGGGGCTTTATACTCATTATCAGAAGTAAATCCCATTGCACTGTGTGGTTCAATCTCAGATCAGGGTCTCACTCAGAGAAACAGCCTAGCAGCGAAAATGTAAAGCAGATCTAATCTATACTGGTGTGATAGTCAGTTTTCTGTGCAACTTGGCTAGGCTGTGGTATACACTCAAGCACGAATCTAGGTGTTGCTGTGGGTATGTTGGAGATGTGGCTTTAAATCAAGGAACTTATCCTCAATAATGAGTTTGTATGTGTAGGAGGGGGCGGCTTATTAGTCAGTTAGAAGATTTAAGAGTAAAACTGAGGTTTTCCTGAGGAGGAAGGAATTCTGCTTGAAGACTGCCGCATCAGCTCCTGACCCAGAGCTTCCAGTGTGCTAGCCTGCTGGCTTGTCCTGCAGATTTCAGATTTGTCAACCCCCAAAACTACATAAGCTAATTCCTTAAAAATATATATGTATATTGCACATGTACGTACAGGATAGATCTATATCCACATCTAAATTTCTCTCTCTCTTTTTTTTCTTGGAGACAGAATCTTTCTCTGTTGCCCAGGCTGGACTGCCGTGGTACAATCACAGCTCCCTGCAGCCTTGACCTCCTGGGTCAGGCAATCCTCCGACCTCAGCCTCTTGAGTATCCGGAACCACAGGCACACACCATGACTCCCAGGTAATTTTTAAATTATTATTATTTGTAGAGGCAGCAGTCTCCCTGTGTTGCCCAGGCTGGTCTTGAACTCCTGGACTCAAAAGATCCTCCCACCTCAGCCTCCCAAAATGGTGGGATTACAGGCGTGAGCCACACAGAGGTGGCGCATACCTACCTCTCTATCTCTATTTTCTATCTCTAGCTCTTCCTGATTCTATTTTTCTGGAGAACGCTGACAGATACCACTGGCATCTACTGAAAAAGAATGAAGTGGAGCCAGTTCATAGTCCACAGAAAGGTTGATTGAATTTCCCTATCCCTCTTGTCACTGTGTTCTCCAAGCCCTAACCCTTGGCACCCTCTCTGCAATCTTCCTCAGTCACATCTCACTCCCCCGCCCCAGAGGCCTCTCTTGCCCTCTCCCCTCCTCCCCTCTGCTGGTCTCTCTTGGAGTCAACCCACACCTTTCCCGCAGAGATTTGCCCAGCCTGGTGCCTCTGCCTCCACTGCATAGCTCTATCTGCCCGGGTGTGGGATGGAGAAAAAGGACGATAGGATTGAGATAGCCGAGTAAAAATGGCCTCCCTGGAGAATTGCCAACCAACTTGCGCCCTGGGAGGATGGGGTGGGCCTTGGAAAGTTTGTGGCATTTGCAGTGGGGAGGAGCCTGGCCTTTCCTGTTCCTGGGTGGTGACCTGAAATTCAATCTGTAAGATGGGACCTGTTAACAAAGCCCTCATGTTTGCTGAGAGTCTTTTTCCTTTTCCCCCAATAAATTCTGTAACCCCTCGCCCTTCAAAGTGTCTGCATACCTAATCTTTCCAGATTATGTGACAAGAACCTGGTTTTTCCTACAACAGGACCTGCTGAGTGGACCAGCTATGCCTGCGTGTCAGGCAAAAGTGAGGGAAAAGGGCACTCATATCTTAGTTATTTTATATTCTAATTAATCTTTCCCAAATGACTTTTACATTTAAATGATTCAAAAACTTCTCCTGAAATCTCCATAACAACCTATAAGGTTTTCCTTATAAAGTAGATTGGTTAGGTATTATTCTTTTTTTTAAGAGGTTAGAAAGCCAACAATTAGAGAAATTAAACATTATATCCATGAAATAGGTCTTACCTTCCTTTCTTTCTTTTTCTTTCTTTTTTGATACAGAGTCTCTCTCTGTCACCCAGGCTGGAGTGCAGTGATGCAATCTCGGCCCACTGCAACCTCCGCCTCCCAGGTTCAAGGGATTCTCCTGCCTCAGCCTCCAGAGTAGCTGGGACTACAGGTACATGCCACCATACCCAGCTAATTTTTTTTTTTAAATTTCTTATTTTTAGTAGAGACAGGGTTTCACTGTGTTAGCCAGGATGGTCTCAATCTCCTGATCTCGTGATATGCCCACCCTGCCCTCCCAAAGTGCTGGGATTCCAGGCGTGAGCCACTGTGCCTGGTCTGCTTTACTAATTATGAAGTTGAAGTTACAGCCTAAGATTTCTGACCCCACTGTACTATGCTGGCTCTTTAGATAAGAGAATATACTTGGTTCACATTAACTTATTCATTTAACAAACATGCATCAAAGACTAAGGATCCAGTATGGACTGAATATAAAGGTGAAGAAGACACAGTCCCTGCCTTCAAGGAAGGAGAGTGGGAGCTGCTCTAGAGATGCAAAACCCCTTGGTTTCTCACCAGTTAGGAGAAAGGCAATTTGCAGAGCACCCTTCCCTAGGTGTCTCCTTCCGTCCACCTTCCCCTCCTTTCTCCTGGGACATTGTTGGCACAGCTCACCCCAATCTAGTGGCCATGTGTCAGGGACCCCGCTGATCATCTCACAGCTCTCCATGAAAGGTGTGGAGGCAGAGGTCCAGAGACAATGGCATTCCAACATATGTACACACAGGCTATGGTCAGGAGGATTGCTCTGTGGGTCCTTGAGGACTGAGAAATCAGCCTTGGAAGGAAAGGAGGGCCAATGTAAGAACATTCTCAGCAAACTGACACAAGAACAGAAAACCAAACACCGCAGGTTCTCACTCATAGGCAGGTGAACAATGAGAATAAATGGACACAGGGAGGGAGCATCACATACTGAGGTCTGTTGCAGGGGGGTGTAGGGGAGGGACAGCGAGGGGTGGGGAGGTTGCAGGGGAGACCACATGGGGAGAAATATCAGATATAGGTGACGGGGGGTTGGAGGCAGCAAACCACCTTGCCATGTATGTACCTATGCAACAATCCTGCACGATCTGCACGTGTACCCCAGAACCTAAAGTAAAATTTTTTAAAAAAGGTGAAAAAAAAAAAAAAGAATAACCTCAGGGCAGTTGGGAAAGAAGGCTCCCAAACTCTCTAGAACACCCTGGACTCTCCCCACACTTACTATTTCTCCTCCCACTTTTTCTCCTATTAGTTTAAAAGTCATTAAAAGAGATAATTAAAAACAGAGAAGATGATTTTCAAGAGAAATAATAAGGGGACAAAAAGAATGATACAAGGCAATAAAATGGTTGAAAAAAGTATTTCAAAAGGCTCAAATTAGATAACAGCAATTATAAAAAATGAGAACAAATTTGAAAGATTAACAATTAAAAATAGACATAGCATGGCTTAAAGTATGAAGTCGTAATTAGTAGAACAAAACTGAAAGTACTGTTATAAATTAAAATTATAATTAATTATACATTTTAAAGATGACTAATTAAAAAGTAGAGATAAATAGCATTAAGTTAAAAACCATAATTAAAATAATATTTTAGAAAAGATGAGTATACCAATAGAGAAATGGACAAAGAACATGAATTGACATGAAGAAATACAAATAAAAATATGTATGTAAAAAATGTTCAACCTTGCTAATAATAAAATAAATGCATATTAAAACTTTGAGCTATTGATTTCTGCTTACCAATTGGTAATAGTTTGAAAAATGATGTATTCAGTGTCATCGGCGATACAGGAAAAAACCATTGCATGGCCCTGAACCATAAATTATTTCAGCAAACAGAGGTTGGCAAGACACATGAGAGAGGTGACATTGTACATACTCTTGTCTCCAGTAATTTCATTGCTGGGAATTTATCCTAGGGGGATAATCATAAATATGCACAGTGAGTTGCCACAAGAATCTTCATCAACATAATTGTTAAAAATGTTAATATTTCAGTCCAGGCATGGTGGCTCATGCCTGTAATCCCAGCACTTTGGGAAGCCAAGGAGGGCTGATTGCTTGAGACCAGGAGTTCAAGACCAGCGTGACCTACATGGTGAAATCACATCTCTATTAAAAATACAGAAAAGTTAGCCAGGCATGGTGGCACATGCCTGTAGTCCCAGCTACTCAAGAGGCTAAAGTGGAAGAATCACTTGAACCTAGGAGGTGGAACTTGCAGTGAGCTGAGATCATGCCACTGCACTTCAGTCTGGGCAACAGAGCAAGATCATGTCTCAAAAAAAAAAAAAAAAAAGAAATGTTAATGTTTTAAACTTAGAGAAAAAATTCCTGAATGCCCAATAGTAGGAAATTTGATAAATAAGATTTTTTACACAAAGGAATGCTATACAATAATTAAAAATACTATTATAAAAGAAAATTTAATAACATGGAAAAGAGAATCACAATATATTAAGCAAAAACCCAGCAGGTTAAGAACAGTATGTACTATAGGGTCCCATTTTTCTTGAAGAAAAAAAAAGTTTATGTGTATATATTATTAATATATCAGAAATGGTTTTTTTTAATGGCTAGTGGGTATTTATAGGTGATTTTTATTTTTTGAGATAGGGTCTTGCTCTGTCACCCAGGCTGGAGTACAGTGGTGTGAGCATGGCTCACTGTGGCCTTGAACTCTCAGGCTCAACTTAACCTCCCACCTCAGCCTCTTGGCTATCTGGGATCATAGGTGCGGGCCACCATACCTGACTAAATTTTAAGTTTTATTCTGTAGAGATGGGATCTCCCGATGTTGCCCAGATTGGTCTGGAGCTCCTGGGATCAAGCGATCCTTCCATCTCAGCCTTCCACCTCGGCCTCCCAAAGTGCTGGGATTATGGCATGAGCCACTGCACCTAGCTTTTGTGGGTGATTTTAATTTCCAAATCATCCATAACTTTTCATTTATCTACATTTACTACAATGAACACATGTTATTTTTTATGTGTTTAATATGCAAATGTTACTCAAAAAGATTAAGGAAAACAGGATAACAGTTTAAAAATAAGGATTCTGGCTGGGCGCTGTGGCTGAGGCCTGTAATCCCAGCACTTTGGGAGGTGGAGGCGGGCAGATCACGAGGTCAGGAGATCATGACCTCCTGGACAACATGGTGAAACCCTGTCTCTACTGAAAATACAAAACTTAGGCCAACGTGGAGGCTCATGTCTGCAGTCCCAGATACTTGGGAGGCTGAGGCAGGAGAATTGCTTGAACCAGGGAGGTGGAGGTCACAGTGAGTTGAGATGGTGCCACTGCATTCCAGCCTGGGTGACAGAGCAAGACTTTGTCTCAAAGGAAAAAAAAATAATTCTAAATTTAGAATTTAAAAATAGAATCCTTTTGAGTAACTTAAATGTGTAAAACATATACAAACCAAATAGTACAGTATGAAGGGATTGAAAATATGATCAATCATATATTTTAAATCAAGCAGAATAAAATGAACACCATCAAAATAACAAATTTATTGTTTATTGAGGTTTTAGTGAATGCCAGACACCATCTGTGCTAGGTGGTTTAAATATATTCAATAAAATCAGTGTAGTGGGGTATTTCTTTGTTGAAATGAATCAACGGATAATGGGGAGAAAAGGCAGAAACATCTGAAACGGGCATTTCAGTCCTTATCACAGCCTCTAGAATGGACATTCATCTCTCCTTGAGAAACCCCATCTTCACAGACAAGTCTTTTTATTGTTTTTTGAGACGGAGTCTTGCTCTGTCACCCAGGCTGGAGCGCAGTGGTGTGATTTCAGCTATTGCAACCTCTGCTTCCCAAGTTCAAGTAATCCTCCCACTTCAGCCCCCTGAGTAGCTGGGATTACAGGCATGTGCCACCATGCTCAGCTAAGTTTTGTATTTTTAGTAGAGATGGGGTTTCACCATGTTGGTCAGGCTGACTTTGAACTCCTGACCTCCAGTGATTCACCAGCCTTAGCCTCCCAAAGAGCTACCGTGCCCAGGCAAACATCCACGTCTTAAGAATAAATGATTTTCCTTCTGCCATTCACCAGCCAACAAGAATCAGTACATTCAAATAATTCCTCAGGCTCTAACCCATTCTGTATATTTTTTGTCTCTGGTCAGTGCTCTAAGAGATCCCCCTAACCCCTGACCCAGTCTCTACCTCCTACCCAAGAAACCAAAGAGACCAAGTATTCCTGGCCTTGTGCAATGACTATCCTATGCTACCCTAAAGGTTGGGAAAATGTGGGTGACTTTGGTACATAGGAGAGATGTACACGTTTATCAGTAAGTATGCTTTATGCGGCAACTTGCGGAAAACACTCAAAGGCAACCACTTCTCTGATATTTATCACCAAAGATTAATTTTGCCTGTTCCTCCCTCTTTAGTGTAGTAGTGAGTAAAACAATAATAATTTTGCCTGTTCTTAAACACCATGTAAATGGCCTTATGCAGCCTGTATTCTTCTATGTCAGGCTTCTTTTGTTCAACATTATGCCTATGACACTCACCTATGTTGTCTAGTATAGTGATAGTTTATTGTTTTTGTTGTAGCAAAGCATTCCATTCTGTGAATATACAATTTATGTATCTATCCTACAGCTGATGGACATTTGGGCTATTTTCTGCTTGGGGCTCTTGTGAATAAAGCTGTAGTGAATATTCCTGCACATGTCTGTTGGTAGAAATAAACATTCATTTCTATTATGTGCATCCCCAGGAGTAGAATTGCTGGGTCATTAGCTAATGAATTGAATGAAGCCAGTACTCCTTTCCCAGTATTCCCATGGGGAAGATGTACTGATTTGTGCCAGGCTCAAGTCACCCCTGTATCAGAGGCCTGCATTGCCACCTCACAACTGTGCACCATCCCTCCACTTAACACTCATGTTTGCCACAGCTCCAGCAGCTGCTGCAGTACCCTTTATATCCAGCACCAAAGTCCTGCATGTAGGGCTCATGGGGGCAGTTTCCCATGAGAGAACATAAGATGGTGGCAGAGTACTAGACAGAATGCTTGGAGATCTGGAATCTTGCCAGGCCCTGATGTAACCAGGCTGTGTGGCCCTGGGCAACTCACTCAGTCTCTCTGAGTGTTGGTTCTTTCATGTGTGAAATAAAGAGGAAGGTTAGATGGTTGTTAAGGTTACTTCCACTTGAAAGTCCCCTGAGTTTTTGTTTTTGAGACAGGATCTTACCATGTTGACCAGGCTGGAGTGCAGTGGTGCTCACTGCAGCTTTGACCTCCTAGGCTCAAGGGATTCCCCTGCCTCAACCTCCCACAATTGCACCACCACACCACCTGAATTTTTTTTTTTTTTTCTGTAGAGAGGAGGGGCCACTTTGTTGCTCAGGCTGGTCTTGAATTCCTGGGCTCCAGAAACCCTCCTGCTTCAGCCTTTCAAAGTGCTGGGATTACAGGCATGAGCCATTAAGTCTGCTCGCTGAGTTCCTTTTTTTTTTTTTTTTTTTTTTTTTGGGAGACAACAGTCTGGCTCTGTTGCCCAGGCTGAAGTGCAGTGGCGCAATCACAATCTCGGCTCCTTACAACCTCCAGCTCCTGGGTTCAAGCAATTCTCCTGCCTCAGCCTCCTGAGTAGATGGGATTACAGATGTGCACCACCACGCCTGGCTAATTTTTGTATTTTCAGTAGAGACAGGGTTTCACCATGTTGGCCATGCTGTCTCAGACTCCCTATCTCAAGTGATCTGCCTGCCTTGGCCTCCCAAAGTGCTGGGATTACAGGTGTGAGTCACCGTGCCCAGGCCTGGCTCCTTGAGTTCTAACAAAAGCATTGCATCGTACCAACTCTTATTCCAGGCCGAAGGTTGGAATCCACTATGCTTTGGAACATATGAGTAAAACAGAGTTTCACTGGAGTTGAGAGGCTTAGGATGTGCCCACCTTGGGTGCCTCTCTAAGCTGCGGCAAAAGTGGAACCAAATAAGGGAGCACACTCAGGTGAGGACCAGCTGTGTAGAATGTATACTTAGGGACATTGCTACACCATTACCATCAGTAAACAGACATTTCTCTGCCTGTCCAACATCGCAGCAGAAATGCCCATATAACCTTGATGCATTTCAAGCATTTGTTATTTGGAAGTAAAGAGGCTAACAGCCTGCATTTCAGAAATCTCTCAAGCTCCATGACAGGTAGATATTGTTAAAAGGTTAGGAGAATGTCCCTGTGCTCTCAAATAAAAATGGCTTGAAAATTCATCAAGGCCAGAGGAGCCATTCAGGAGAGATGACAGATGGAATGTTTGTGCTTGTTTAAGGCATGGAGATGAGAAATGAGTCTCCTCTCACTTGGTCTCTGTTCATCAGAGATGATCACTCTAAATCCAACACAAAAGAAATCAAAAGACCTTGGGACTCTGGCAGGGCTTGAGTTTAGAAGATACAGGAGCTGGGCTCAGTTTGCTTTTTACTCTGTGTACACTTTCCCTACTCACTGCCATCCCTTCCTCTATGTCCTTAGACTCAGTATTTCAGCCATTATATGTTGATGAATGTAAAATGGGGAGAAAAGAAATAAGGCGTTAGAGAAAAAAAAAAAAGTAAAACTGAAAAAAAACAAAGCAGAAGAATGTCCAGGAAAGGACAGAGAGTGGCCTTTTAGAAACCTGCTGTTAATTTGGTGAGGCTTATGAATAAACTAGAATAAACTTTATGCCAGAGGTACCAAAAATTCTTCCTGGTGAACTGCCAAGCTACGACCTGTGTGTAAAATTTACTTTAGCTATCTAGCATTAAGTGACATCTGTTAAACTGAGCAGATCACCAGAGTCTACCCTAAGACATGGCGTGGCATAGCATGTACAATTTACCATGAACAGGGACTTAGTAGCAAAGTGTATTAGTCTGTTCTTACACGGCTAATAAAGACATACTCAATAGTGGGTAATTTATAAAGGAAAGAGGTTTGATTGACTCACAGTTCAGCGTGGCTGGGAAGGCCTCAGGAAACTTACAATCATGGTGGAAAGGAAAGCAAACACATCCTTCTTTACATGGCAGCAGCAAGGAGAATTGCTGAGCGAAAGGGGGAAAAGCCACTTATAAGACCATCAGACCTCCCGAGAACTCACTCACTACCACGAGAATAGTATGGGGAAAATTGCCCTCATGATTCAATTATCTCCACCTGGTCCCACCCTTGACACGTGGGGATTATTACCATTCAAGATGAGATTGGATGGGGACAGCCAAACCTTATCACAAAGGTACTGTTAGGTGAAAGCCAAAAATAGATGGAGTGGTTTCTAAAACATGGGGGGGGTCTCTGCCTCATGATTTTCCTGGACACATGGGCAGTAGAGAGAATCAGTTCTACTTGATCAATGCACTAAATCACTTGGTCATTATGGCTACTAAAGGAAGTAGCAGCCACTATGTGATTCATGCTGTAACTGTGGATATTTTCAAAGACACATAGTTATACTGTGCTTGTAAATGCCTTCTAATTATTGATCACTTGTTTTATGCCATTTTGAGTTTTTAATCTCTTCAAGTGTGCTGCTCAAAATTCTTGTATTCAGAATATGTCACATAAGCACAGGTGCATGCACCCACGTGTGCTCACACGCACACACACACATACACACACACAAATACTGTTTTAGGGCTTTATTTTTTTTTATAATTCTACATGCAATAATTGGTGGGAAAAGTTTTAAAGCTGATGTTCTGTCATAGCTTGCCAAATATGTCTTAGTCCATATTTTCAGGATGTCTTCGTATTGATTGCACTACACACGAAGCACTTTTCAGTGATTTTAATTGGTTTGTGATAACTATGGCAACTATATGTCCTAGATTTTCTAAGATGATCCTGATTTCAAGGACTGATTTTATTGTCTCCTTAAGTTCACAAATAATAGAGCAATTGCTTCAATTTTTAGCTCAGAAAACATGATCATTAGATCTATATTCTATTTCAGCACAGGCCATAGAATCCAAGTGCTCTGCTGTGCAGCTAGCATGCTACTTAGAATTGCTGGGGAGAGGGTTGTGATGAAGAGCACAATGATTAGCTTTTCTAGCTGGGGACCAGGAATGGGTCTCTCTCCTTCCTAGCCCTCATTATCCCATGTCATGTTCTTTCTATTTTTACCTCTGCTTCTCATTTGTATCTTTCTACTCTCCCACCAAGAATAGCAGAGACAGTCAAATGATGTGTGAAGGAGTGGCAGAAGTGAGGTCTCCAGGATTAGGCTTTTTCCTACTTTTTGTTTAAAGTTGGGATTGAAAAATCGGCATATAGAGTGTAAACCTTCTTCCCATCTTGAGACTTCTGTAATAATTTGAAAGTTTATTTTTAGTTATTTATTTATTTTGAGACAGGGTTTCACTCTATCACCCAGGCTGGAGTGCGATGGGGTGATCATGGCTCACTGCAGCCTAGAACTCCTGGGCCCACGTGATTCTCGAACTTCAACCTCCCCAGTAGGTGGGACAACAGGTGCACACTACTACCAAGTAATTTTTGTAATTTTTGTAGAGATGGGATCTTGCCAGGTTGCCCAGGCTGGTCATGAACTCCTGGGCTCAAGTGATCCTCCCATTTCAGCCTCCCAAAGTGTTGGGATTACAGGTGTGAGCCACTGCACCTGGCTAATTTGGAAGTTTAGGTATTTTTTTTGTTTTTGTTTTTTTTGTGGAGGAGAGGTCATTAACGATGACTGAATTTTTCCCTTCTTCCCTCCCTCCCTCTTTTCCTTCTCTCTCTCTCTTTTTTCCAGCATTAATTCCAAAGATTTGACATGATGGGAAAAGGAAAAATCACAAAGAACAAAGGAATTGGAAGGTAATATTGCTTAGTGGTCAAGCTAAGATTTGTGAAAAACCAAATTACTGCTCAGTTCTCAGCTCTGCATCAAAGTAAACTGCTGACATTCAATCCTTAGAGTGCTTGTTTCTGGAGCGGAGACTGGAGAAAATATGTTGCATTATTGTTGTAGATATTTGGGAAGGCTTATATGCTGAGGATATCCTCTGGTCAGGCTGTATGTGCCCCAGAACCTAGGAAGCATTGCACAGCTGTTGCCAGGCTGGAGTGCCATGGGGCGATCTCGGCTCCCCACAACCTCCGCCTCCCAGGTTCAATCGATTCTCCTGCCTCAGACTCTTGAGTAGCTGGGATTATAGGTGCATGATAACGCCAGGCTAATTTTGTAGTTTTAGTAGAGACAGGGTTTCTCCGTGTTGGTCAGACTGGTCTCAAACTCCTGACCTCAGGTGATCTGCCTGCCTTGACCTCCCAAAGTGCAGGGATTACAGGTGTGAGCCACCGTGCCCAGCCCTGAACATTTCATTTAAATGGAATTATGCAATATGTGGCCTTTTGTGTCTGGGTTCTTTCACTTGGCATGATGTTTTTGAGGGTCATCCAAACTGTAGTATATGCTAGAACTTTCTTTTTCTTGCCCATTAATATTTCATTTTCTGGATCTCTTACATTTTGTTTATCCATTCATCAATTAATGGACAGTTGAGTTGTTTTTGATACTATTATAAATGGAATTGCTCTCTTCATTTTTGGCTTGTTAATTGCCAGTGTATAGAAATAAAATCAATTTTTTTTTCTTTGAGATGGAATTTAACTCTGTCACTCAAGCTGGAGTACAGTGGTGTGATCTCGGCTCACGGCAACCTCCACCTCCCGGGTTCAAGCAATTTTCCTTCTTCAGCCTCCCGAGTAGCTGGGATTACAGGTACCCACCACCACTCCTGGCTAATTCTTGTATTTTTAGTAGAGATAAGATGTCACTATGTTGGCCAGGCTGGTCTTGAACTTCTGACCTCAGGTGATCCACTCATCTCAGCCTCCCAAAGTGCTGGGATTACATGAATGCCCAGCTACAACTGATTTTGTAGGTTGATCTTGTATCCTGCAAACCTGCTGAATTTTTTTATTAGTTCTAATTAATTTTGTAGTGGATTCTGTGAGATTTTTCTATTTGTAGGATCATGCCATCTTTGAACAGAGGTGGTTTTACTTCTTTCTCTCCAATCTGGATGCCTTTTATTTTTCTTGCAGTTTCTTCTTCCACCTGCCTTTAGTTTGCCATGATTCTTCATCGTGCAGACTCAATGTTATAACTTCTCTTCTTGCTATCTTTTTGTATGCTCTGAATTTTCAAGTTTAAATTCGAGAAAGCGAATAGAGAGATAGAGAAACGGGAGAAAGACATAGAGAATTGAGTAGCTCAAGTGTTAGCTATTATTTTTCTTAGGGTAAAGCTTTGCATTTTAGCTCATAGGTGTCTGGCTAGTAAATGCTGCCTTTGGATTAGATGTGTCGGAAGTAGAAAAGTTCCTTTTTAAAGTTTCCTTTCTTGTTAAAAAAAGAGAAGTGTGCTAGCAGCTCTTTGTCAGCCCTATCCTATGTAGCTGGTAAACATGCCATGCTTACAGGCATGTAGTACACTCTATGTCCTTATACTTTAGCTAAGATGTCTGTGCTGATGTGCTTACAGGCATGTTCCAGCTCTCCATTGCTTTTACCTGTTTAGAAAAGTTTTAAGTTTTTAGCCAGTTGGGTTTTAGTTTAGATTGTGAGGTCTGGCTACAGCCAACGGAGATCAGGCACAGCAGTAAGGACAACCCCAAATGCATAAGGGATAAATTTGTGTGTTTTCCTTTATTCTTTGTACTCTCATGGCAAGATGGCTAGTGAGAGTACCCTTCCTGCAGTCCAGGAAGTAAAAATTGTGTTGCTGAAAGATCCTTTGTCTCAGTGCTAATTTTTCTTTGGGGCACCGAGCATCTATTTCCAACGTCTATTGCCAACAACCATTAATAAGATGAAGCCAGAAAGAAAGAAAGGCCACAGTTTCTGTGTAGCTCAAGAAGGGATTGTATGGGCATGACTGGCCTGGAAATTGACATGAATAGAACAATATTGTTAGAGAAGGCATTTTTTTTTTCAAGAATACATTGGATTTTTTTTTTTAACTCAGAAGTCATCTTTGTAATGTTGGTTAAAATGCATTGGGATGTCTGAAATATTTTTGATTGTCTGTTTGATACAACCACATACATATTTTTGTATCATAAAAAATGAAGGCACCCCACGACCTTCTCATGCTTAGCATTCATCATCTTTAATATATTTGTTTGAAAGAACTCTATTTAAATATTCTAAGGAGATAAATATTTAAGACAACCGGTGGTTCCTTCATCTCTTTACTCTCTCCAAGAAAGGCTTTCTTTGTAGTTGGTTATTTTGGCAAGTGCTTATTGAGTATATGTTTTATATGGAACTGCCGATATTCCCTATGTATTGGGGTAATAAGTGAGAGTGTGTTTGTGGAGGGGAGGGTCCCTGAAAATGAAAGTCATAATTCCTAGGCCGGGCGCGGTGGCTCAAGCCTGTAATCCCAGCACTTTGGGAGGCCGAGGCAGGTGGATCACGAGGTCAAGAGATCGAGACCATCCTGGTCAACATAGTGAAACCCCGTCTCTACTAAAAAAAAAAAATATAAAAAATTAGCTGGGCATGGTGGTGCGTGCCTGTAATCCCAGCTACTCAGGAGGCTGAGGCAGGAGAATTGCCTGAACCCAGGAGGCGGAGGTTGCGGTGAGCCGAGATCGCGCCATTGCACTCCAGCCTGGGTAACATGAGTGAAACTCCATCTCAAAAAAAAAAAAAAAAAAAAAAAAAAAGAAAGTCATAATTCCTGGGAGTTTTAGTTCCTAGTAGAATAAAGAGTTGGGCTGGGCATGGTGGCTCATGCTTGTAATCCCAGCACTTTGGGAGGCTTGAACTCAGGAGTTTGAGACCAGCCTGGGCAACATAGTGAGACCACAGCCAGCTGTGGTGGCACACACCTGTAGTCCTAGCTACTCCGGAGGCTGAAGTGGGAGGGATCGTTTGAGCCTGGGAGGTTGAGGCTGCAGTGAGTGGTGATCGGGCCACTGCACTTTAGCCGAGGCAGCAGAGCAAGACCCTCTCAAAAAAAAAAAAAAAAAAGAAAAGAAAAGAAAAAAGAACAAAGTATCACGGAAGAAGTAGCAAGTAGTCTCATAACTGCAAAGTAACAGAGTAAATTTGAAAATAATGTAATGATGAGATGTAATGAACACTCCCCTACTGACCAGCCATATAGAGATTAAAAAGATATGCTTTCTGCTCTAAAGATTCATACAGTAAGGGCGGGCGCGGTGGTTCACCCCTGTAATTCCAGCACTTTGGGAGGCCGAGGCAGGCGGATCACGAGGTCAGGAGATGGAGACTATCCTGGCCAACATGGTGAAACCACGTCTCTACTAAAAATACAAACATATTAGCTGGGCATGGTGGTATGCGCCTATAGTCCCAGCTACTCCAGAGGCTGAGGCAGGAGAATCCCTTGAACTTGGGAGGCAGAAGTTGCATGAGCCAAGACCGCGCCACTGCGCTTCAGCCTGGTGACAGAGCAAGACTCTGTCTCAAAAGCAAACAAACAAACAAAAGATTCATACCGTAATAGAGTCATAGATCAGCACATAATTAAAGCTCAAAAATGTGACTGCATTGTAGATGCCTTTGGCACAAGAGAATGCATGGTGTGTTGGGGCCCGTTGCTTTTAATGTTGAGAGGGATTAATTGCAGAATAGTACCATCATTAGCCTAATTTCTATTGAGAATCATCTGCCTCTGTAAAACTAAGGTCATATGGCTAAACTTAGTGTAACAGTGTGTTTCGCAATAAATAAATATGTACATGGATAACCTAAAAACTATTTACTGGTCTTGTAGAGGTGAAATGTTGAACTATTAATAGAAACTTTCCACAATAGATCATCTCAACACTTCTGACTAGTTTTAATTCCTCCACTAATTTGTGACATCTTTGGCCATCACTTAGCTTTTCTCTGCCTAACCCTATTATGGCCTAACTTATGTAACTGAAGTAGTAAGAGAAGGAGACACAAAAGTGGAAAGTGAATCCTCTGCGCACTTGGTGCAAAAAATTTATTCTCTGAATAAATGTATTTTCTCATAGACAGGTTTGAAAACCATAGTACTTACAATTTTACTTTACAAAAAGAAAAAAAATCACAGATACATAGTTCATGAGATAAGGGACATAAACCAAACATGCTTTTATTTTTATGGCTAAGACTAAACTACAGTCATTCAGTTGCTGCATAACAGTGTTCAGTCAATGAAGAACCTCATATATGGCGGTGGAATCATAAGATTATAATGGAGCTGAAAAATTCCTGTCGCCTAATATTTACTATACTATGCTTTTTATCGTTAGAGTGCATTCTTTCTACTTAGTAAAAAAAGTTAATTGTAAAACAGCCTCAGGCAGGTCCTTCAGGAGGTATTACAGAAGGCGTTGTTACCATAGGAGACAGCTCCTTATGTGTTACTGCCTCCAAAAACCTTTCAATGGGACAAGATGTGAAAGCGGAAGACAGGGATATTGATGATCATGTCTCTATGTAGGTCTAGGCTAATGCCTGTGTTTGTTTCTTATTTTTTATTTATTATTATTTTTTTTTTGGAGACGGAGTTTCGCTCTTGTTGTCCAAGCTGGAGTGCAATGACACAATCTCTGCTCACTGCAACCTTCATCTCCTGGATTCAAATGATTTTCCTGCCTCAGCCTTCCAAGTAGCTGGGATTACAGGTGCCTGCCATCACGGCCAGCTAATTTTTTGTATTTTTAGTAGAGATGGGGGGAAGGGGGAGTTCACCATGTTGGTCTTGAACTCCTGATCTCAGGTGATCTGCCTGCCTCGGCCTCCCAAAGTGCTGGGATTACAGGCGTGAGCCACCACGCCTGGGCTTGTGTCTTAATTTTTAACAAAAATGTTGAAAAAGTAAAAAATAAATAATTTTAAAAATAGAAAAAATTTATAGAATAAGTATATAAAGAAATATTTTTGTACAACTATATAGTGTGTTTGTGTTTTAAGCTAAGTGTTATTAAAGAGTCAAAAAGTTAAAAAAATGAGTTTATAAATTTTAAAAGTTACAGTAAGCTAAGGTTAATTTTTTCTTGAAGAATAAAAATATTTGAAAATTAATTTAGCATTGCCTAAGTGTATAGTGTTGATAAAAGGCATAGTACCATGTAGTCATGTCCCAGGCCTTCACATTCAACTCACCACTTATTCACTGACTCACCCAGGGCAACTTCCAGTCCTGAAAGCTCCATTTATGGTAAGCGCCCTATAGAAATGTATCATTTTTTATCTTTGATTTTTTTTTTTTTAATAGAATGCTTCATGAATTTGTGTGTCATCCTTGTGCAGGGGCAAGGCTAATCTCTGTAGTGTTCAAATTGTTGTAGATGTGTTGTCAAAGCAAGTACTTGTATACTGTTGTTACTGTATATTTTCTATGTTTAGATATATTTGAATACGCAAATACCACTGTGTTGCAACTGCCTGCAGTATTTAGTACAGTAACATGCTGTACATCTTTGTAGCCTAGGAGCAGTAGGTTATATCCAGTGGCCCAGATGTGTAGCACGCTACGCCATCTGGGTTTGCGTAAGTACACCCTACGATGTTTGCACAACCACAAAGTCACCTAACCAGGCATTTCTCAGAAGTAGTCTTCATTAAGTGACTCCATGACTGTAATGAAACACTAAGTTTTGAGCCAGGAGTTTGTGTATAGAACTCTAGGAATGGCTTCATTAGGAACATGCATCTTTCTCATTAAACTCTGGGTCCCTTCGAGAGACAGATTGTGTCTCTGAGCTCAGTGGCCTAAATTTCTAGAATTACGTTTTCAAAAAGTTGCCCAGTTAGACGTCTCTGGGGACTCAAGACTACAACTCCCAGAATGCCATGCTCCCTGTGCGCGCTCAGGGGCGAGTAGAGAATGTCCCAGCATTAATTGCGCCAGATAGAGACCACAGTTCCCACTACGCCCAGGGACTCCGGGGAAAGCTTGTCAAACACCACCTGTTGCCATAGCATCCGGGTTGGGCGAACCAATCCGGACGTCCCTGCCGAACAGAGGCGGGCAGTTCGCATCTTCGACCAACCCGAGGCGTTTTTGTTGTGGCGTGTGACCGGAGGAGGCGGGAGCTCAGGACCGGCGCCTTCTCCTTGCTTCTGGGGTCGTGGCCTTCCTCCCGCTGTGCGGGAAAAGAATCTAGGCCCTTCCACGCGCTTGTGAGCGCGGGGGCCCCGGAGTGCTCGTGGTTCCGCGCTAGGTCTCCGTGGGGGGGCAGGAACCGGAGCTATGGGTGGGACCGCCAGCACCCGCCGAGTCACCTTCGAGGCGGACGAGAATGAGAACATCACGGTGGTGAAGGGCATCCGGGTGAGTGCCCGTGGACGGGCGGAGGGTCAGTGCTCGGACTCACACTCCCATCTTCCCCGGACCCCCTCAGCCTGGTTTCTCCCGTCTTGGCCCCCAGTGTTGCACGGCCAGAAGCCCAGGTGTCTGGGAAGAAGTCCAGAGTTTCAGGACGTGGGAGATTCATTCAGAGATAGTTCTTGGTTGTGTGCCAGGTGCTAGGCACTGCTGGGGGCGAGCGGGGGATGCCAGGTTGAATTAGACCCTGCAAGGGCTTACAGTCTACTCGTAACTGTATTGCTCACTAGCTGCAGGACTTTATTTGAAACGCATGCCTCAGTGTACCTGTCTGTGAAATGGGTCTCCTCCTGGGTTCAGGACCCAAATCCTGCTTTTCCACCGCCCACACCCTGTCTCCCAGGGTGAATTGGCATCTTAAGGAACGCCTTTATTTGCTTTGTGTTATTTAGTGCTCTCCCTCGGATATTATCCTCTCCTCCCACTCCCATATCCTGAGATCTCCCCCTCCCACCCCCATAATCTTTTCTGGCCTGCCTGGGGTGGCTTTTGGCTTCTCCCTGCTTCACTTTCACTTGATATCTCCTCTTTCCCAGGCGCCTCCTCTGTGACCTGCCGCGCCGAAGTTTTGGACTAGGCCCAGTTGCTTCAGGACTAGTGTCTGCCAGTCTGCTAGGGGCTGAGATAGGTTTGCAGTTTTTCAGATCAGTAGAAGTAATGTAGTCATTTCTGACCAACGTTGTCGAGAACTTTTTTTTAATGCCCTCTGCATGCACCGGATACATAAACTGAAAACTTGGTTTTTCTCTAGCGTGTCATTATACCAGCACTAACTTCATTAACACTCTCTCCGCTGCGCCTGAACTTGGAGCCTCACATTTTTGGACGTATGATGCCTGAACCTAGTAAATAAAGCCATTTTGACTTCAGAAAGTTTTATAATACTTCATATATTTCTTTTCTGTTATCAACCAGCATAAATAAATTACATTTTTAAATTATTTTTGACAGTTGTTACCAGGAAATAAAACTTCTTAAATATTTAAAATGTTTAAAAAACTTTTCTCTGAAACTGTTACCTTGAGAAGAATTTATTAAACTTTTCTTTATAGAAACTCAGACTGTTGAACTCAGTTTTTGGTCTGTGACCAGCATTTCTTTATATCGTACTCATTAATGGTAGTACTACATTTTGTAATAAACTATCTGAGGCTGTATTCTTTGAGTTATTGTGATTCAGTTACTACTCTGTGGCGTGAAAAGTCACTGTAAACTGTAGGTTTTATGCAGAGATTTTAAGACTCTTGCCATTAGGCCTTCGGTATGCCACTCAGGGTGAAAAATAATTAAAAGGCAAAGCAAAATAAGTTTTGGGTGAGAAGATATTGGTTAGAAAAAAATGTATAAATCCGGGGCTGGGTGCGGTGGCTCATGCCTGTAGTGCCAGCAGTTTGGGAGGCTGAGGCAGGTGGATCACGAGGTCAGGAGTTCGAGACCAGCCTGGCCAAGATGGCGAAACCCTGTCTCTACTAAAAATACAAAAAATTAGCTGGGCGTATTGGCGTGTGCCTGTAGTCCCAGCTACTCGGAAGGCTGAGGCAGAGAATTGCTTAAACTTGGGAGGCGGAGGTTGCAGTGAGCTGAGACTGCGCCATTGCACTCCAGCCTGGGTGACAGAGTGAGACTCTGTGTCAGGAAAAAAAAAAAAAAAAAAAAAAGATAAATCCATATTCTCATGCTTTAGTACAGACACAGTGCTAACAGCAAACAAAATTGAAAGAAAATGTGGCCACAGCACAGAGGCTTATACCAAGAATTTGATAAAGGTGGATGGAATAACTGTGACAGTAGGGATATGAATTCTATTAAAACGGAAAAATTGTCTAAAAAACCTTTTAAAAATTTTTGTTTTTTAAAAAGAAACTGTCCTTTGGCCATATAACTTGACAGCATTCTTCATTTTTTTTCTTTCTCATACAGTACATTTTATCTGTGTTGCTACAGTTCAAGCATGCTCATTCTGACCTCTGTGCTTTTCTTCAGAATATACCCTTCACCTGGAATGCCCTTGCCCTGGTCTCCGGGGCTGCAGATCCTCCTTTTACATGAATGTTTTGCAATCTCTCTGAGCTTCAGTTTTCTCATCCGCAAAATCATGGGGTTAAGTACATCTCTCAGATCTCTGATATTTTCCAGTCCTGAAATCCTGTGAGTCTGGTGGCACTCTTAAGCTGCTTGTAGCCATACTTAGCCCATTGCAGTTTCCTCTAGAAGTGACATCCTTAAGTATTGAGTACACAGAGGTCATTCTGATTTCTTTGAGCTCATGATCAAAAGAGTGCCAACTTGAAATTAAACAGACCTCAGTTTAAATCTCAGGTTAGATATTTATTTATTATTTAACCTGATTGCCTGTGGGATTTTTGTCTAGGTTTTCTGTAGATGTTTTCAGTTGATCTTTTTTCCTGGTGAATTAAGCAGACATCAGTTTAAATCACAGGTTAGGTATTTATTAGCTTGTGGCCTTAGATAATTGACTTCTCTTATTCTTTCCTTACCCATAAAGCGTAATACCACCATTTCCCTTGATTGGTTGTGTTAAGATGAGGTAAGGTATGTAAAGCACTTGGCACATTGTAGATTTTCATTAAAAAGGCAGCCATTATTATGACAGGGTTCCTTTCACATCTAGTTGTAGGATTCTTTGAAAGTGCTGTGCCATGTAGTGGAAAGAGCGTGTGCCTTGGAACCAAGGAGACCTGGGTTGGTTTCCAGCTCCGCCTCTCACTAGGCTTGTGGTTCTGGGCAAGTCACTTTTCATTATGTTTCCGTATTCAGTATTTCTGGATAAAGCAGCCTACTTTTAGAATTTGACGTAATGTATGTATCTAGCACAGTATCTAGTACTTTGACAGTGTTTGCACTTGTGAGTAGTAGCTGTTATTAGAGCTGTTCAAAAGAATGGATACATGAACTTATGTGAACTTAAAATGTTAATAAAAATAAGAGCCTGTTGTGCTCCCATAGGGGTACCTAAAAGGGTATGGACTGGGAAGTGAGAGTCTTGCGTTCTGCCCTAATTGAGGGTGTTTTTTTTGTCTAGGACCGTTGTAGATGGGTTTTAGTTCTTTATATTTTTCTTGGCTTGAAACAGTCATGTTTCCTTTTGAGACATGGGGAAGGATGAGAAACTGCATTCTCGGTATATACGTAAGCCATTGTTTTTAGCTCAGTTGGTGAGAACACGGTGCTGATGAGGCACCAAACTTCGATTTTGAACTGCAGTTGGGTTAGTTCAGCTTGGCTGAAGAAAACTTTCCAACTTTGCCCAGTTGTCTAGAATTTATGTCATTGGTTGTAAGGACTGAAAGTTTACCAAGCTTACCAATAATTCAACAGTCAGTCTCTGCTGGAAAGCGAATTCAGTGTTCTGTTACACTGTTAAAGGTAGTACAGATGGTCCGCTATTAGGATTTTTTGACTATAGTGGGAAAGTGACAAGCATTCAGTAACCTCAACTTGTGGCACTACCCTCAGCGAAATCGATTGTAAACCAAGGAGCGTCTGTAATTTCATCTTCATTTTTTAAAAATATAATGACTTGGGTTCATTCCCTTAATATAAATATGTTGGCAATTATGAGCTTTTTTTGAATTGGAGTCTCCTCCCTATGTTGCCCAAGCTGGTCTCTACTCCTGAGCTCAAGCTATCCTGCCTCACCCTCTGGGACTACAGGCGTGTGCCACTCTGCCAGGCCCAGTCATCATTTATCTTAATGTATAAAGAGTAACATTTAGTGAACAACATAAGGCTTTTGGTAACTATGTTGAATATTTATTTATTTACTTATTTGGGACGAGTCTTGTCTATTGCCCAGGCTGGGGGCAGTGACACAATCTCAGCTTGCTGCAACCTCCGCCTCCCGGGTTCAAGTGATTCTCCTGCTTCAGCCTCCTGAGTAGCTGGGATTACAGGCATGTGCCACCATGCCCTGTTAATTTATTTTGTATGTTTAGTAGGGGAGGGTTTCACCATGTTGGCCAGGCTGGTCTCGAACTCCTGACCTCAAGTGATCTGCCCATCTCGGCCTCCCAAAGTGCTGGGATTACAGGCGTGAGACAACGCGCCTGGCTGAATTTATTAATAGATTGTGTTTCTCTATTGTTGAGGTCCTTAATAGCAATGAAAGGACTTACCTCAAATTTTAAGTTTAAAGTTTCTTCTCACATACCAAGTGTTATTTTTCACGGTATTTATACGGTCTTGTTATTTCCCTTTGTCCTTAGCAATTGATAGCTTTTCTTCCCTCTTCTGTAAAAACAACCCATATTTTTACACTTGATCCCGACTTTGAATCTGAAACTACTTATATGAATTCGATGAAAGGTCACTCTTGTGCCTTGCTCTCTTCTCAAGGCTAAAATAAATTTCTAGAGATGGAAAGACCAAGCATTTTCATTACTCATATTACATGTGCTTGATAGGGTTTTTGTGAGTGCCTGCAGTGCCTGCTTGGAAAGTGTGCTTACAACTCAGTCTTTGGCAAGTTTATCTGAAACATCAAAGCTGTGCGTGAACTCAGGAGCAAATGTCAACTTCAATGAGTATCATTTTCAAAGATATATTTATCATGCTTTCCAGACATAAACGAATGTCTGCAGCTGGGCCTTAAAGTGGCAAGCTGAAATTCGCAGGAGCCAGTTATGGCAGTACGGATCCTTAATATGGAGCATAACTCATGCTTTGGGAAGTGTTGGCAGTTGAGACCCTAAACGAAGAGATTACTTAATATGGGATATTATTGAGGATTCTGAAGAGAGTATGTTATCGGAGACTACAAATTCTGTCAGCCATTGGGAGTGTTGAAGAATGTTGTACAAATAATTTCGTTAAGTAGAAGATGATTAGCTCCTTTCAGCTTTAGATTCTATGAAGCTCTTGGGCTGAGTACCATCTTAAGTTGTCTAGGATTGTATAAAGATAGAGATTATGGTTTCTGCTAATGACAGATACAAAGAAACACAACTTACAAACATAAGCTAAGAATTACATATTTCACATGTATCTATTAATGTGTATGGGTTCCCTCTCCCCCTTTCCCTTAAGTATTTGGGACTAATTTCTCCCAAATAATAATGGCAATTTTTAGAGCCTGTGTCTTAAAAAGGTAATTATAAAGCAAATTAATACTCAACAAAGAAAATGACCTATGCTAAGTGGAAGGAGGATCAAGAGAGAAAAATAGGTCTGAGTTCTTGAATCATTTTGCTAGGACACATCTGGAAGAAGATAGAGAAACTGTTATGGAGGTGGGGGGCTGATTTGTCTGTCTCATGTGGCTCGTAACTTTACCTCTTAGAAGGGCTGCTGAAGAGTTTTTCTTTTTTTACTCTGTTCCTCGGAGTAGAAATACTTTCTCTCTGTCCTTCTCACTCAGTCTCCTGTTTTTGAGAAAATTCTTTCTTCTGGATTGGTGGGTGGTATGTCTGGCACTAATTTTGGATAAGACCAAACAAGGTGGGTAGGAAGAGATGAGTGGGAAGACTGTAGGAGACGACACGTGTCCTTTCCCCTCTGTGGGGCTCACTGGTATGGTGAGTACTGCAAGTTTAAACTTGGCAAGCTCCGTTTGCTTAAATTTGTCTTTAGGAGCATTAGAGAATAGGATGGACAGTCAAGTTCAGTGGGCTGAATATCGGCAAACCTGCTTCTCTTGATTGCCCCTTACATTGGAATGGTGGTTCTTTCAGTTCATAGACCACTGTGGATCTGTAAGCTGTGGACTCTGCCCAGGACCGTGCAGTAAGCAGACAGTTTTGTATACAGTTGAGGAATTGGCCCATGGACTACTCAGTCTGTGGACCTCAGGGTGTAATTCCCAGTATCAATGTGTGTGGGGGTTATTTCACTATTCTTTACTATAAATAGTTTCTGTAAATTGCCCTTGGTATTTGCCTTGATGCAGATTCCAGAGGGGTCTGGAAAGCAAGTATAATAAGTGTAGGCCAGTATATAGGAAAAGGCTTTTCTAAAACAAGTGCCCTGTTGAGGAAAAGATGTTTCCTGAAGAAGATACTTCTTACACAGAGGCTGCTTATCCAGCTCTTGCAGAAGCTTATGTTGTGCCACTGTGCCCATTTTGGGTCAGTTTTCATCACAAAGACAAGTTGTTGTACAGCTACATATGATGTGTATAACTCTGGCCAGCATCTCTAAAGCTTCTCAGCTACCTCACCAGTGAGGTACTCCTGTTTACAGAGGAGATCAGGTGAGTGTGCAGGTCTGAACTTAACTACTGCATCAGGAAGGTTAGCTCAGAGAGCATTAACTGTAGATAACACAGCGAGACTATTGCCTCATATCTACATGGCTATGAGCAGACTGGGGATATGGTGACAGTGCTTGGAGTTGGCAGAGCTGCAACTGTAGATGGCCATAAGTGCTGCTCTGGAAGGGCCTAAGGATACAGTTGTTGAATGATTGTAAGAACAAGAGAAAGGTCGACTCTCCATATGGCAACCCTACAATTTGTTTATCAACTCTACAATAGGTTTAGTAGATAACTCCTTTGGAGCATGCTTGTAAGTTACTGAACTATAACCAAAGACCCCACTGGAAAATGTTTTGAATTGACATGAGAATTTGACATTAAGTAGCAACTTGGAGCATCAGAGAAGCCTCAAAAAGAAAAAAAAGTTAACAAGAAATTCGTGATTAGGTTGAAAGAGACATTCTACTTCTACTACCCAGAGAGCATAGATAGAGAAAAATGAGCACCTTCTATACCAATACCAGGACTTTGGCAGCTGCTGCCTGTAATGGCTGTAGGCCTAGTCCTCATGTACCGAATAGAGAAGGAATCAGTACAAGCTCAGACCCAGTTGATAAAAATCAAATAAAAAGTCCCTGTGGCTGGAGCTATATGGGTAATAGCTTTACCAGATATTTGTGTAGCCAATTATAGTTTATGGTGCAAAAGACTATAATCCCTCCACAAAATCTCTGAGAGTAAATGTTATTTTCATTTTTTCAGATGAAAATAGTAACTTTTCAGATGCAAGCTTATAGCTAACACTTGATTTTTGAGCTTTATACATATTATATGTCAGTTAAAATAGCTTTAAGGTTCTAAAAATGAAAGCTTATTTTTTTCCCTTTAAGAGGAAGTGATGTATTTTTCTTACATGCAGGGATTGAAGGAGTGTGTTATTTAATAGTAGAGCATTGGACTAGAGATTGGGAATGACTGCTTCTGGTCTGGATGCTGCCAGTAAGTGAATGTTACTCAGAGTCTCTTTTTTTCTCAGGTATAAATTGAGTCAGTCTTACAGGGATTTTTCTAGGATGTATCTTAGCTTCGCAGATGAATTTCAGCAACATTCCCAGTGGCTGTCAGTTGTTAGAGAGATGCAGCTGGCCCTGGCATTTTCAAATAAAAAGTCCTTGGCGCTTACTTGTCTTTCAAGAAGGGAGTTGTAGTGTTTCCCTTCAGAGTGCATGCACAGCACTTGATCTGTAGTCCCTCCCCTTTCCACCTCACTTCCATTCTGGTTTGGACCCTGAGATCAAAGTAACTCTTCAGGTAGACTGTTTAGTTCACTGATGCATCACAGGGCCTTGATTAGTGCCTGGCCTGGGAGATGTTTGTTGAATGAACGACTTAGTTTATAGGAGCTTGCAATCTAGTGGAAAGGCAGAAAGGTGAATGTGGAAAGGCCAGTACCTGTTCTTTCATTGAGATGCTATTGGAGGTTTGAGAAAGGAACAGTGTGCACAAGGAATAGTAGCTTTAGGTAGGCAGGGTTGGAATGGAGTGGGGAACTGTTTTGGTCAGTGAAGGCTTGGATGTTAGTGACTGGGTCTTGAAAAGTGACTCCTTCCCAAGGGGCTAGGAGAGAAGGCAGTGTAGGCATGTGCCAAGGCAAAGAGATGGGTGTAGAACAGGGTATGAAATATTAAGGAAAAAACTGTAGAATCTGAGGTTCGAGAGTTAGACCATCACCAGATGATGAAGTCTGGAATGCTGTACAAAGAATTTGAATTTTTCTGTAAATAGATGGTAGCTATTGAAGAATTTGAGGCAGGGAGTTACCATTATCACATTTGCATTTTAGGTAGATAGTACCAGGAATTAGGGCAGGAGAAATGGGATGAGAAGAGATGAATTCATTAAGTATTTAGGGATTGATGAAATCATGGCTACGAATGAGAGGGAAGAGTTGACAACAGTCCTGTGTTCAATTAGGAAGCTGGGTGTTGGTGGTGTCATTAATGAGGTAAGGAAAGCCGGAGAAAGAAGAGATTGGCAAACCTGAGTTCAATTTTGGACACTTTGGGTGTGAGGTGCTTCTGGTCTGCCAGAAGGAAGGTGTTCATATGGCAATTCAGTGTGGAGACCAGGCTTCTGGGATATAGGTCTTAGGCTTGAGCGAATGCATTTATTAATAGGATTTATTAGTTTTTCAACAGCAGTTAGAAATCAAGAGATTGGATGAGAGACCAGTACAAGAGCACATAGAATGAAAAGAGAATTGGTGCAGGCCTGCAATCTCAGCTATTCGGGAGGCTGAGGCAGGAGAATCTCTTGAACTCGGGAGGCGGAGGTTGTGGTGAGCCGAGATCGCACCATTGTACTCCAGCCTGGGTAACGAGAACGAAACTTCATGTCAAAAAAAAAACAAAAAAAAAAACAAAACACAGAATAAGGGCAAAAGACAGAATGTTGGGCCCCTTAGCATTGAAGGGTAGGCAGGAGAGGGGAAGCTGCAAAAGTGGTAAGATGTGACCAGACTCCTAGGAGAACCAGGACAGCAGGATGTCACAAAAGTTAAGGGAGAGGTTTCTGGAAGAGGGGAGTGGCCAGAGGTGTTAGATGCTAAAGGGAAGTCATATAAATAGGGCATTTTATAAATATAAAATATTTATTTACATAAATATCAGAAGTTATTTGTTTGGTCATTGGTGATTTCTATCAGAGGTTATTCACTGTTCACTGAGGGTAAAAGCCAGAAAGTGGTGAGTTCAGGAAGTGGAAATGGGAAGACTCTTGAGACAGGAGGAGGATCTCCCAGTTACTTGAAATGGAAATCCTGGGGTCTTCCCTGATGACTTCTGCTTTACCCCTACATCTACTCACGCGCTGCATGGTGATGCTGAGGGATTTTTGAGTGGGATCTTGAGACTCAGACTTTTTGGGTTTGAATCCTTCCTCTGCTACTGATAAAGTATCTGATCCAAGGCAAGTTATTTAATCTGGCTGTGGTTCAGTTTTTCCTCACCTATAAAATAGAGATTATAAAAATATCTAACTCATAGGCCTGTTAAGGAGTAAATAAGTGAAGTGCTTAGCTTAGTGTAGCACCTAGCACATAATAAGCACTCAGTGAATGTTAGCTATTTTAAATCCTAAATACCTTTTAAGTGTGTTCTTCCCTGGATTACCATAATAGCTTTTTTTTTTTTAAAGCTTATTAAAGTAAATTGTTGTAGAGTAATTTACATGCCATGAAATTCACCTATTTTAAGTTCACATTCCAGCCCTTTTTTTTTTTTTAGATAGAGTCTTGCTCTGTTGCCCAAGCTGGAGTGCAGTGGCATGATCACGGTTCATTGCAGCCTTGACCTCCTGGGCTCAAGCAATCCTCCCTCCTCAGCCTCCTGAGTAGTAATTCAACACTTGATAAATTTATTGAGTTGTGCAAACATCACTACAATCCAATTTTAGAATATTTTTATCACTCCAATAAGATATATTGTGCCCCTTTATAGTTAATCCCTATTCCCACCCCAGCTTTAGGCAACTACTTACCTACTCTATAGGGATGCTTTTTCTGGGTGTTTCATATAAATAGAATAGTTCAATATGTGGCCCTTGTGTTTGCTTCTTTCACTTAGCTTAATGATTTTTAGGTCTATCGGTACTGTAGCATATCTCAGAACTTCACTGCCCTTTATTGCTGAATTGTATTTGGTTGTATGGATATGTGAGATTTTGGTTGTCCATTCACCATAGATAGACATGTGTTTGTTTCCACCCCTGCTCTTATGAATAATGCTGCTGTGAACATTTCTATGCAAGTCTTTGTGTGGACATATGCTTAATAGCTTCTTAATTGGTCCTTTAGCCTCCTTCAGGGATCCTGCTTCTGTGCTTGTCCCCCTCCAATCTGTCCTCTACACTGTAGCCAGAGTGATTTTCCTAAAGTGTAAATCTGATCATGCCATTTCCCTGCTTAAAATCCTTCGGTAGTGCCCAAGTACCCTCAGGATCAAGTTTAAACTCTTTCAACTGAAGAGCCCACTAAGAATCTTCGATATCTACCTTCCCTCCCCACCTTCTCTTTCACTATGCCCCCTCTCCACTTCTTGCTTCAGCCGTTTATTCATATTGTTTCGTTCGTTCATTTAACATTCATTCATTCAGTTAACTAGGCTTAGCGAGGCTCTGGGAATGTAGTGATAGGACAGCCAAATCCTTGCTTTCATGGAGCTTTCTTTCTAGTGAAAGGCAGACGGTAAACAAGCAAGTATCAGAGAGTGGTCAGTGCTCTAAAGAAAATTAAAAAGGGTGACTCTGAAATCTGCAGGTCTGGGTGTTCCTCAGAGCCTCCGCTCTATTGCCAGCTGCCTACTTGATATCTCCACTTGGATGTCTAATGGTGGCAAATTCTGGTTCTCCTCCGTTCTTCAATGTGATTTTTCTCACCCAGGAGCACTTTTATCTTACTGAATCTCTTCCTTGTACTCATCCTTACCTTGTACATCTTCCCTAATCCTCTGCTCCAGCCCTGCCTTCAAAGCCTGGCTCCTTGTGCTGCCCAGTATGCTTTCTGTATACTTTCATTACATGCTGACTCACTCAGGTACCACCCTTCATGTTATATTTAAATGCCTTACGGTTGTCTGTTTATTCTGTTATGCTTTAAGCACTTGATAACTTTGAATACTCAGAGTCTAGTCTTGTTTCTGGCACATAGTTGATGCATAATGAAATCTGTTGAAAGGGTGATTGTATGCGGTTAGCTTTGAATGGGAGGGAGGGAAGGAAGGGGGAAGGAACACTTGCTTTCAGGACTAGAGGGAGGGAAGGAGCTAAGGCCCATTAATGCATAAATAAGTTTTTAGGATTGGGGGGGAAAGTTGTAGTTTAGATAGCATACATTTCCACAATGATAACAATTTCGTGCACAGTATAAAGTGAAGAGTGTAGTTATTTATAATGAGCAATTAGCAGTGCATTAGAAAAATAAAGGAGTAGTGCTGTGGGATGCATCTTGAAATCTTAAAATTATTCTTACTTCTCGTTTTATGGCTGTTAGATTCAGCCTAATTTCTTTAGGCCATTTGTTACATGTATGGATGTGGATGACTAAATTACCTGGATGTTGGACTGGTTTCACTCTTGCTCTTTTATGATTGATTTTGTTTTGATGTTGCTTTTCCAGCTTTCGGAAAATGTGATTGATCGAATGAAGGAATCCTCTGCATCTGGCTCGAAGTCTCAGCGGTATTCTGGTGCTTACGGTGCCTCAGGTATTGCTGAATTTTAATATTAGGGTTTTTAGGAGAAAAATTCTAAGTGGAAAAAGTTGACTCAGTAGTCAAGTTCTCTAGCATTCTGCCTTTCGTTATTTGGATGTTTAGCTTTTTATAAGGAATATTAGAAATCAGTTATTGGGGTTTCTTTTAAAATGTTTTGTGCTAAGAATGAATATTTTCAGTCTTTGGAAATTTTGTTTTCTCATTCCACTCCTGAATCCTTTACTAGGCTTTGGAAAGCTGCTTCATATCTTTTTGTATACAACAGATTGCCTATAGGGATACTAGAGACTTAGGAATAAATATTTATTTAAAAAATTGATCTTAGAAAATACTGATTTGCTATTTTCAAGTTGTGAAGTATTTCAAATGATTTTATCTTCTAATAAATTTCTCATAAGTTTATGAAAGATTTAGTTTGTCACAGTCAGTCTTAGTTATTGATGGAAATACGGTGTTAAATGAAATACATAAAGAATTATTAAGCCTCATTTTATCTGTAGGTCCTGCTGGATAAGAGACTTAATGCTGCTGCTTCTCCCTTTTCTCTCTCCTGCCACGTGTCTGTTTATCCAGTATTTACTAAGCACCAGCTATGTGTCCAGCACTGTTCTTGATACTGCCCAGTTGATGGATACTTAGGCTATTTATTGTGAAGTGACAGCAAGAAAATAATTGGGATGATTAATTTTGGACTAAGTGAGATTTTCCTGTATTTATAGAAAGGAAATTGAGAAAAGATGAGATCCCGCCCAAATGCCATTCACTTGGGCCAACTGTGACCCCCAGCCCCTTACTAACATTAAATCAGTAAACATGAATTGAGCTTCTGATATGTTTAGAGCAGAGGGTACCAAGATGAGTAAGAAAGGGTTTCTTGCCCCTTTGAAGCTTCTTGTTTAGTAGGAGAGTTGAAAAGGATTCACAGTTCATTAACGCTAGATAGAAAGTGAGCATGCCTTCCTTGTTAGAAACCCTTTCTTGGGCTTCTGGACCACACGCTTGGTTTTCCTTCCACCCTACTTGCAATCCTCAGTCCAGGCTTCTTTGTTGATTTCTACAAAGTAATCTTGTCCCAATTTATGGTTTTGAAATTATTATCTAGATGCCTGTAACTCCCAAAATTATATCTCTAGCCCTGACCTTTCCCTGAAATTCCAGACATTATAATAGACAGCTGCCTACTTGAAATCTCCCCTTACAGATTCCTTAACTTGATATATTCCAAATCAACCTTTATTTTCACCCCCATACTTGCTTTTCCTCTCCGTATTTCCTGGTAAATGGCACAGGTAGTAAAGCCCCCAATGGGAGATTCATTCTTGTTTTCTTTTTTTCCTTACTCCTTACATCAGACTGTTAGCTAGTCTTGTCAACTCGATCTCTAAAGCATGTCTAAATATGCTCCTTTTGCATCCATCTCCTCTGCTACAGCTCCAATCCAGATAGATAACCATCGTCTTCTGCAGAAGTCTCTTAACTGGCCCCCTGCTTCCCTCTTCCCCACTGCGCTATGCACACAGAAGTCATCACAATCTTTTGAAGAAGAGCAAATCAGGTGAAGTCACGTCCCAGTGGTGGCTCTCCATGGTACATAGAATGTAGCCTGAGCTGCTTCCCTGGGCTTCCGTCATATATCACTACTGGTCCCTATCTGTCTTTCCCACGTCATCTCATTATTTATCATCTCCCATCACCCTTCCTCTACTTATTCACTGTGACTGCTATCTTCACTAGAAGACAAGCTCCAGGGACCTTGTTCCTCATCTGTTTGTTCACAGCTGAATTCTCAGCTCCCTAGGATACTGTACCTGCTTCTTAGTAAGTGCTTATTATTGTTTGTTGAATTAATTTAAGGGCAAATCTCATTCTCCACTTTAAAAGTAGCCTCTTTTGTTCATTCTGGAGAGTTCTATACACTTAATTCAGGTGACATTTATTGAGTGTTTCTAAGATGCAAATAAGTAAGCCAGGTATTTTGAGAGGATGCAAAAATAGGAAAAAGATTTGTTTTTTTTGGGCAGATAAATAACGTGTAACAGGACTATAAGGAAGGTAGAAACATAGTATAAAAGAAACCTATAAGATACTGAAATTAAGTTTATCAAATATTTTGGCTGAAGAAAATGCCTTGTTGTACACAAACAAATGCTGTCCAGTTTATTAAACTGCCAAACAACTGCACTTCTGCTCACCTGGGCCTTGCATGTAGATACGAGCGTATATAGTGAGCACATCTAGCTGACCATAGATAAACCTTTGCTGCGCTTCTTCCTCAAAATGGTGAAACTGATCATGTCTACATGTATGAACTTAAAATACGGAAAATGTTAAGGAAGCAAATGGTTTGTAACTTTGTAAGTACTTAACGATGTGGAATAACTTTGAAAGTACTTGTGACATGGTATATGTTTTTACTTATGAATATTCTGTGCTATAACCATTGTTTCTGTAGTTTAATTAAAACATTTTCTTGGTGTTAAAAAAAGTACGATGATATATGGATACATTGAAGATTGGAATTTGTTTTAAAGTATAATTTGTTGTAGTTAGATTTTTTTTCCCGTACCTCCTGTGTTAAAGAGTTAGTGTGATGATGATGATGGTTCAGTAGTACTGTAATAATGATAGATGACACTTAAATAAAATTTATTATATGGTAGGTACTCTGCTAAATCCTGTATATATCTTATCTCATTTTATCCTTATAACCCTATGAAGAAGGAGCTGTGGTAATCCATTTTATGTAGAAGGAAACTGAGACTTGAAGTGATTAATTATCTTGCCCAAAGTCACACAGCTGGTGAGCAATGGAGATGAAAGTTACATTCAAGTTTATCTGACTCCAGAGCAAATGCTGTTAACCACTTTGTCTTATTTTAATGTGAATGACATCTTGTTTTAGGAAGGACGTGACAGAAACTAGTTGGAACGAAGGAGCTGCTTTTTAGTGATGTTCTGCTTGAACTAAGGAAAGAACCCGTTGTCTATAAGTGGTTGTTGGTTGTGCTAGCTTTTTCCCATATTGGCTCTCAAATAGTGAGTGGAAAAAGAGAAAATGTTTTCTTTCTTGGTTGTTTTGATACACTGAGAGAGTGGGCATGGGTTGGCAGGTTTTCTATGAGTGCCTGTAGGGTGTATGGCCTGAAGAGCATGCCACTGTTGTGAAGAGCTCTGGCTTTGCTGAAGGACCCATCCCTTCTCACTCCCTGTTTGAAATGATGGGGACCAGCCTGAGCACTGAAAGCTCTTAGAATGCCACCTGTGGGCCGGGATTGGTGGCTCATACCTGTAATCCCAGCACTTTGGTAGGCCGAGGTGGGTGTATCACCTGAGGTTAGGAGTTCGAGACCAACCTGGCCAACAGGGCGAAACCCTATTTCTACTAAAAATACAAAAATTAGCTGATTGTGGTGGAACATGCAATCCCAGCTACTCAGGAGGCTGAGGCATGAGAACTGATTGAACCTGGGGGGCAGAGGTTGCAGTGAGCTGAGATTGCACCACTACACTCCAGCCTGGGCAAGAGTGAGACTCCGTCTCAAAAAAAAAAAAAGAAAAGAAAAGTATGCCACCTTGTGTTTTGGTGGTCAGGTTAGAACTACACTGTGAATGATAGCCACTAGTCACATGTGGCTCTTAAAAGTTAAATGAAAATTAAGTCAATGATAAAATGAAAATTTCAGCTTCCAAGTGACACTCATCACATTTTATGCTCAGTAACTGCATGTGGCTTGTGACTACCATATTGGACAGCGCAGATATAGGACATTTCTATTATTGCAGACAGTCCTGTTGCATAGCTCTGGTCTAGAATACTCCAGTGTTTTTTTTTTTCTATCTGCACCATGATGTGAAAAAGACTCAACAAGGCTCTTTGATTACATGATTTTTCTTACCCATTCCAACCTAACCCAAGAAAAGAACTAAGATTTGGCATGCTATTTTGAAATGATCTTGCTTTAGGTTAAGAATGCAATTAGACTATGTATAAATTAACAAAGATTTATTCTTCTTAGAATTAAAAAAATAGGTTTGTAAAAGCAGAAAGCCTGAAAATTTATGTGCTTTTCTGAGTTTGCATCATTTAGGGGTTTTAGTTAGCACTCAATAATAGATTTCTTATGATTTAAAATTTAGATGTGTTATGAAATAATTTTTCAAGCCTACAAAAATGTATTGATAAAAATGTCACTTGCCTTTTTTACATTTTTCAGTGTGAAGTAAATTATATATTAAATGTGAGTTGAATTTTAAATATTTATTAAAAAGCCTTCTTTCTTACATCACTCTTGGTCATACTAGCCCTAGGCTACTCGTATGTGTGAATATAGGGCAGCGTATTTGATGAACTGAGAGCCCTAGGATTTCTTTATATAGTAACTAAATTTTGTCATAAAAATAGTTTTGAGAATATATTTTATACTGTAAGAAAGTGGATTCCTCTGAAGACTTTACTGAAACTGTTTTTGCTAAACCTCGAACCAGATCAGTGGCTCGTTGCAATAAGTATTTGCATATAAAGCTGTTTGGGCAAAATAATATATACTGTGTGACACACAGCAGATTGTAATGCCACTTTAATAAATGAATGTGCTGTAAAGAACTTAACTGTGTCCTTGCTGCCTCAAATTTTTTGCTGCGTTATCTCAAGTATATTGGTTTGCTGTTACACCAGATAATTTTCTTCTTATGCTGACATAAGGAGATGTCATTGCATATAGTTATAAATTTACCTTTTTATTAACATCTTGCATCTTTTGATTTTAAAAAATCAATTTCGGGTATTGATTTTTTCCTCTCCAACCTGATCTTTTAGTTTTTCTGGCTTATAATGAGGTCAGACCTCTCATGGTTTACCCTACCTACTGCTGAAGAAACTGTCTCCGAATCAATATGAAGAAACAGACAGGAAATGATATTAGGAGAGTTTTCTTTTGTTTTCCTAAGCTACTGGCAGCCAGATAAAAATGATGAATCTAGAAAAAACAAGAAAAATGACCTAACTTTTATTATTATCCTCACTGTGGAAGTTTCTCTGTAAATTTCTCGTCATTGTGAAAAATAAGAAAGATTTGCCAATTTGTGTTAAGTATATCACTGAGATCACTAAGTATTTGGCAGCCTTAACAAATTGCAGGAAACCAATTTGAGCAGGAAATAGCACAGCCTAAACTAAACAGCCAATTTTGGGAAACAGATTCATCTATAAGTTCTATGTATTTTTCTCCCGGAATCTGGTCCTCTTAGTTATTTTTAAACAGCTCTTTAAGGCTCATTTAGACAACACTGTAGGGAGAGTTCAAAGAAAATAAGCTGTGCTTATTCCTTTGACTTGAGTTACAAGAACTGAGTGTCTCAGTTTCCAACTTTTGATATATGAAACTTCGTTGATGCCGGTGTCTCAACTCTGTACTTTTTTTGTGTGCTTTTTTGTGGGTGTATGTACATTTTTTGTGTGTCAGGCAAATGGATGATTTGCCTGACAGTTCCTAACAGTAAGAAACGTAAATGCTATTGAATGAAAGGCATTAAATCTAATTCTCTAAGCCAGTATATTCTGCTCTGAAAAATCAGTCAGCAGTCTAGGGTTGAAGAACTCACATGTTTAGTTCCATCAGTCAACAAGTGTTAGTGTGGCAGCGATCTCTGACTTTCAAGGAATTATTAGTTTGGTCAAAGCATATTTAATGTTGTAGTGAATGAGTACTAGTTTAGTTGCTTCCTGTATTAATATTTTTGAGAAGGTGAATGAATACGTAAGTGAGATAGAATGTATAAGAGGTATGGAAAGTGCTTTAGGAATTTGGAGAAAGAGCGTCAGGAACTTTGGCAGGCAGGCCTGGTATCAGGGAAAGTGGACTTGAGCCAAACTTGGGGCTAAGGGGGACAAGAGGGGGGATAGAGTAGAAGGTAATTCCGGTAGAGTTAGCACACAGACCAGATTCAGATAAAGGTTTCGTGTAGAGTCTCATGGGTGAGGACAGGTTGACGTTAACGAGTTTAATTCTATCCTATAGGGCCTAGACAGCTACGGATCTGTTTCATCTCATTTTAGGATGCAAGGCTCGAAAATTACATTAGTTGCATCTTCAGATATACCCAAATATTAGTAACATTTTTGTTCTTAAAAATGCCATGCTGGTTTTCTTATTGATATTTTTATATTCAATAAACAAATCAGATTGGTAAGAATATGCATGTTCTGCCATAATACTAAATAAAGCCATTTTCATCTTCAGTTAAGCAAAGAAGCAGACCCATAGCATTTTTGTTTGTCCATAATTGGCCCTATTGCAAGAATAAACAAATAATAAAAGTTGCCCTCAACGGCATGAGACAGTGTGGCAGTATAGGGTATAACAGATGAGTTCTGAGCAGGGAGGGTGAATGAATCAAGTTGGAAGGATAAGGTAAAGGATGAGTTAGTTGGAAACTAGCAATCGGGAAGGTCAGCCCCTACCTGGTCTAGGTAGAGTGGCAGGGCAGAGGACTTGGCTGGACATGGTGACTGTTGCTCCATGGATGGGTAGTGGCAGCCCTTGACTCACGCTTCAGTCCTTTCTCCCCAGGCCTAGGGCACCTTTTCTTTGTGCTACTTGATTCATCTCTGTGTTGGATTTATTTCTGAGAATCCAGAAAGCGTTTAGGCTGACTTTATTTTAAAATGGAGATGAGGGCGTAGTAAACTTCCTTTCTTGTAATAACAAGTCATTGGCAATATGGTTTGTAGTCTGTGGTATTTTGGAACGGTCAAAAGGGAGTCACACGAAGGAAGTGCTGCAGTGGGACAGCGAATGAAACGTCAGTGAGTCACACCTTCCTATCGTTTTCTGTGACTAGGAACTTCCGCCCATCGATTTCCTAGTTAACGGAATAACCGCTGGCTTCAGCTGCTTTTTATTATGTTTTCAGAGGCTGCTGCTCTTGTGACTGCAGTAGCATGATTTACCTTGCATTGGTGCTTCTAGGTGGTATGAAATCAAGTGAGCCGGACACTTGCACCTAAGTTACTAGAAAGCAGCAACTGTTTTGTTAGGTGCGTTGTATAATGTAGATTAGAAACATGGTAATGCCGTAGATCAGAAATATAGTAATGCCGTAGGTTAGAAATGTAGTAATACCTTCCACAGTACTCAGCAGCTGGAAGTTAACTCAGGAGTGACAACCTAGTCATTTCAACGACAGCAGGGAAAAAAAAAGACACTGTTTTAAAGAAGCTCCCCATTTTTGCTGCCATAGATTCTGGACACTAACTTTAAATGGAATTATGGGATAGTGGATTGTATTTTCTCAGAGAACAAGTGTTGTTATTTGGCATAACCAAGCAAATCATTGATATCACCAGAACTATATTAAGAAAACTAGATAGAACAATGATAGAAATTTTGTAATCATGCTTCTAGATGTATAACATAAAATACAGCATTGGTTATACAAGCAAAGCTAATAGAATATAAAGCATAGGACATATACCTGTGAATACTAGTTTTGATTTAAATATCATACACTCGTTGTAAAGTAAACAATATGAACAATATTTTTGCCTTTCTTGGAATTTGACAGACTTGAGAGCATCATCTGGATGGCCCAGATCTCTTATCATAAATTGCCCAAGGGAGTTTCAAAGGTACATTTTCCTATTGCAAGCACAGAGATTCAAAATCAATCCATTGACTTTTCAGCTGTCAACCAAATAGTAGGTTATTGTTGTTGATGATGATGTTTTTACTTGTTAAAAAAAAAAAAACACACATTTTAAAAACTAAGGTCTGACCCAGCATTTCATTTCTTTCCTTTACCCTCCCCTGCCTCCCTGGTTTATTCAGACTCACTCCTATAGTGCTCTGTTTTAGGCCAAATCAGTGCTACCAGGGAACAGTCAGTGCTTTTAAGTCCCCCTTTTAAACCTTCTCTATCCCCAGGGCTACTTGACACTTTGTTGATAGCTGTCACTGTACTTGAGCGTTCCTTGAAAAGCCTCGGGAACCCATGTGAATCATTATAGTAAGGTTCTCCAAACTTTGTCACAAAATTGCTGTGGCATGCTTATGACAATAGTCTGGTCCTGCGTGCCCCGCTTCCTCTGAATGAGTGGGTAATTGAAATATGGGTTTTAATTAGCCAGCATCAAATGATTGGAGCTTGAAACTACTTTTAGTTCCAGGGTAGTCATGATAACTCATGTTACTATAAAGATATAAGGTGTTTGGAACATCTCACAGATCGCATGGTGGGCAAGTACACGGCTGCCAGAAACCAACCCCTGTGTACTCACTGTGTTGGCAGGAGTTGCTTCCTTTTGTCAGCAGAGTGAGTGCTGCTGCTTCCCTCCTCACTTCATGTACATGCACCCTGCTCTTTTCTCATAGGGCTTTTTTTTTTTTGGCTTGTCCACCCCTATCATTATTACAGTCCTGCAAGGGTCACTCGTAGACCTTGTCTGTATTTGATGAGTAGCAGTTGAGCCCTGCTCTGCATTTCCCATTTTATGATGTTAAGTTTCACAGTTTCTCCCATTTCTGGTGTCATTGCCCTAGTCTGGCCACCATCGTCTTTTTCCTGCATTGCTCTAACAGTCTTTTGCTTGGCGGCCCTGCCTTTAGTCTTGCGTTCCCTGGTCTATTCTTACTGCAGCCCTAGTTTCTTTCCAAAGCATGAAACCAATCATGTTGTCCCTCTGTTAGAAACCCAAGGCCCACCACCCCCACCCTGCCTTCCTCTTAGGATGCAGTCCAAATCTTTCCACATAGCCAGCAAGGTCCTGTACACTCTGTCTCCTGCTCTAGTCTCTTATGTCATCTGGCACACAGACCTTTGTCTCTCATGTTAAACTTAATCTAGTCATACTGAAATTCTTGCATATCCTCAGACTTGTCCTTTTGGGGTTATTTATTTTTGAGTCGGAGTTTTACTCTTGTTGCCCAGGCTAGAGTGTAATGACTCGATCTTGGCTCCCTGCAACCTGTACTTCCTAGGTTCAAGTGATTCTCTCACCTCAGCCTCCTGTGTAGCTGGGATTACAGCCACCTGCCATCACACCCAGATAATTTTTGCATTTTTAATATAGATGGAGTTTTATCATGTTGTCCAGGCTGGTTTCGAACTCCTGACGTTAGGTGATCCACCCACCTTGGCCTCCTGAAGTGCTGGGATTACAGGCGTGAGCCACTGGGTTTTTGACCATGTTGTTCCTTCTGTCTGAACACTGTTCTGACTTCTAGCCCCGCCGCACCCCATCTGACCTCTTACCTGCCTTTTATCTGGCAAACTCCTGCTCATTGTTCAGATCCCTGCCTAGAAACCACTTACCCAGAAAGCTTTTCCTGACGCCCAGTCTGGGTGAGATGCCCCTCCTGTGTGGGCCCGTGACACCCTGAGCTCTTCTGTTGTAGCACACATCACGTAGTGCTGCCATTGCCCTTTACACACCCTTCTCCCCCAAATCCCGCAGCTTCTATTTTCTCATCGGTCCTCCCAGGACCTCCTCTTATGGCACTTCCTTCTGCACTCCCCCTTGCTTTGATGCTGACCTTTCCTTGCTGAGGTGAGAAGCCGCTATAGGACTGTGTGTGTTTGCTGCAGGTAAACGCTGACCTGTTGAGGCCAGATGCCTAGGCAAAGCAGGAAAAGAGGAGGTCTCAGGGTCGAGGAGATTTCCTTCAAGAACCATTTCCTCATCTTCTCAGTGTGGACTTTCCAAGTTGATATCGTTTGGAAGAATTTTCTTTTGTCACTAATTCTCCTTAATACTGATCTTTGTAATAGTATGTACTTCATTGTGTTGTAATTACATGTTCACTTGTGTGTTTTTCCCATTTGATTATGGGCCTTTGAAAGAAGTGAATGTATGCGTCCCATGTTCTATACACTCAGCCATAGTGACTGTTTTATAAAGTTAGGTGCCTAATAAATGTTTGCAGAATGCACAAGCTAAAGCAAATCAGATAATGAAGGCTGGTACGTACAAGTGCCTGTGTTCACTGAGGCAAGGAGGAAAAGGGGTCTTCCTGTTAGGTGGGTTCCACTGGGCATGGGTGTGAGTGTCTACCAGGCTCCTGGTGGTGCCTATGCAATGCCAGTTTCGGGTCTCAGTTGTAGCGGGCCCAAGGAAGCCCTTTTGGAAGAGGCACTTTCTTGAGCACTATCTGGGGAAATGTATGAGTTTGTGGAGGAGTGGCTAGGCAGCAGGGCTCTGGATTTGGAAACACTGATGTGGAGGTTCATGTCCTACTCCTAGTTAATAATTTAGTTTAGAAAGGAAATCATCTGTGTAGACTTGCCAAGGTTTGGTGAGTGCTGAAGTCAGTTGGGATTTTCCCTTCTCAGACCCTCCTGCTCTCAGTTCCTGTTACCCTCCTTGCTTCCCTTCTCCATTGGGTCGAAGTCAATCTGACATTAGTACCTTTGACCCTGGAATTTTAGGTCAGGAGTTTTAGGCGAAGTTTGGTTAGGGTGTCTAGGGGTAGGTCCCTATCTTGGAAAAACAGGTCTTACCCCTGGCTCCCTTAACCCCTTGCTCTCTTACTGTTGTCAAAACTCTGGGACACTTGACAGTTGAGTTTCTCTTCACTGTGTCTTCTCCTGTGCGGCTGTTCTCACGCGGGATCTCAACTTCTCACTTGAGGATTGTAACTTATTTTCTTCTTGAAAGAGTGGTGTTTCCGCCATCACTCATTTCCTCAAGCCTCTGAGGCCTGCTCTTTGAAGTCTGGGGCCTTTGGTGTCTGGAAGCCCAGGAAGATTGCAGTAGGGGTTGGAAGGAAGGCCCAATGCTTGGGCCAGTCCTCCCAGTGTGGGGACAACTGGAAGACCAGGGAGCTGGCTCAGGGAGCTTGGGGAGCTCCCTGTGTGCTCAAATACACAGAACTGTTTGAGCACTAACTAATAAAGATTCCAGAAAATGTCTAGGATTTGCTTTAGCTTATATCAGTTTTTACCCAGTGCTTCCTTTTCACCTGATCTCCATGTGCTACAGCCACAGGGAATGCATATAACGATGTCAGATTGGCTTTGCTCTGCTCTTCATTTGGTAGTTACACTAAATTCTTCAGATGCAATTTGCTTTTTGATTGACATGGTGGTCATCTCATGACTTTAAAAAATAAGGTAAAATATTGATTGCTGTATGTCAGTTTTGAGAATGGACCTGAGAAATGAAAATCAGTTACTAAAATCGGGATAAATTTGATTTAAGTCAAAAATATTAAAGCAGAATTAAAGGTCAACAGCTCCCCCCAAAACGTGATTGTTTTTCGCAGCCAGCTAGGTCATGGATTCTGAATATCATCCATATAATTATTTAAACAAATTATTTTAACAAAATACCCCTAGCAGCCCTCAATTTGTTTCCCTTATCGAAACTTGTGCTTTTCAGTGTTGATGGCTCAGGCCTGTAATCCCAGCACTTTGGGAGGCTGAGGCAGGAGGATTGCTTGAGCCCAGGAGGTCGAGCTTGCAAGCGTACTATGTTTGCATCCCTGCACTCTAGCCTGGTGACAGAGTGACACCCCATCTCAAAAAATAAAAAAAAAAAAAAAAGAAAAAGAAAAAAACTTGTGCTTTTAGCAAGAAGAGATGGCTTTAACTGTGCATGCACACTTACAGTAAAAAAATAAGGCCAATCACCTGTTTTCTTTTTCCTTAGTAGGAAAAATGAGGCCAGCTAAGCAGCGTTTGTTTAATTTTGTGGGACCGCAAAGATATTCATTGAGCACAATATGTTTCTTTAATTTTTCTTAATAATGTTGTCTTTTCTGGGAATCTCATGGGATTCAGCCCATATACTGCTTTTGTGACATCTTTTAAAAACTTTTCTAAAAATGTTGCTTTAATATTCTATCTCAGAAACTTTTGAGAGTATTATAAGATTATGGGAAGTTATAATCCTCATTTCATGATTATTCTTTGACCTTTGACATATTTTATTGGCTTTTTAATAAAAAATCTTTTAAAAAAACATGGACTGTATAATGAAAAATTATTTTTGCTTAAGCTTGATAAACATACAAATAATACATTATTTCCTCTAATTCTTTTTTCCTGTTCTATTAAACATACCTCTACTGATATAGCCACTAGTTCATCTTTTTTGCAAAAATGACGTTTGCAAAAGTGATGAAGTAAAACTTGTTAAAAACAGTGGTTTTTATAATTGCTTATGATTGTTTATACGACTTTGAACTAAAACTTTTTTTTTTCTTTTTTTTTTTTTTGAGATGAGTTATTACTGTGTCACCTGAGCTGGAGCACTGTGGTACAGTAATGGCTCACTGCAACCTTGAACTGTTGGGCTCAAGGAATTATCCCCTCTCAGCCTCCTGAGTAGCTGGGACTACAGGCAGGTGCCACCACACTGCCAATTTAAAATTTTTTTGTAGAGACAGGATCTCGCTATGTTACCAGCCCAGGCTGGTCTCAAACTCCTGGATTCATTCCATCCTCCTGTCTTGGCCTCACAAAGTGCTGGGATTACACATGAGCCACCGAGCCTGGCCTGACCTGAAACTTTTTAAGGCTATGTTGTATTTTGATTGAGAAGTACCTTTTTCTCTCCGTCCAGGTAAAATTCTTTTAGTTGAATAAAGACCTCTCTAGTTCCCAGCCCAGTAGCATCTGTGATGTGCCTCAATAGATATGACTTAAACCAGGTGAACCAGACCCAAGTGCAAAGGCCAACTGAATCATCATCTGTGTTTCACTGGCAGTAATGTAATGTGATTGTGTGCTTTCAGAAATAGGGTTACAGAGAAAATTAACCCCACTTCTTCAAATGGGAAATGGAAAGGTGGTAGTTAAATCACCACTGAATAGGGAAGACAGAGAGAGAGAGAGACAGAGAGAGAGAGAGAGAGAGAGAGAGAGACAGACAGACTGTGTGTGTGTGTGTGTGTGTGTGTGTGTGTGTGTGTGTGTGTGTGTGTGTGGTGTACGTTTAGTGTTCAAAGAACTTTTGCCATTTAATAGTTGTGTGATCATGGGCAAGTTGTCTCGTTTTTCTCCGGAATAAAATGGGAAGACTAATGCCAATTTCACACGGTTGTCATGGAGACTAAATGAGGAAATATATAGGTGCTGAGTGAAATATAGCAGGTGATCAATAAGTATCCCTTTCTTTTTTTCTTCCTTAACATAGAAGCATCCAGGGCCACAACTTCACTGCAACCTTTCACCTGCTGCACATTGACTCTTGCCAAGGGAACTGCTTTCTGTGTATCCTCTTTGCCTTTCACTTGGTTTTTTGTGCCCTTGTTCCAACAAACATTTGTTTATTTATTTATTACTGGCTATGTGCCAGACACTGTACTAAGTGCCAGAGTTTCAAAGATGAATAATGCAGAGATGTCATGGAGAGCCACAGGTAGCATAGAGGATTGACTGACGACTCACTCTGCATGGGGAGTTCAGGGCAGACTTCATGAAAGAGGTGATGATGATGTTTGAGCTGAATATTGAAGGATGCATAATAGGAGTTTACCAATCAGACATGATGGAATTGGTTGTGGAGGTAAGGAGAAGGAGAAAGGGCATTTTTTGGGAGAAGGATGATGTGTGATGATGGGTACAGTGATGTTATAATCATGAAGGGCTTGGTGATTTCTGCGAATTATAACTAGTTATACTTATTTGATAGATACGTACTTGTGGGAGAGGAGGTTACAAGGAGTAAATATGAATTGAATAACAAAGCTAAGGAGTAGGGATTTGCTTCTACGGTAAATGGCTCTAACCCTACATATTTTTGTTTTTTTGAGGCAGGGTCTTGCTGTCTTACCTAAGCTGAATGCAGTGGTGTGATCATAGATTACGGCAGCCTTTACCTCCTGGGTGCAAGCAATCGTCCCTCCTCAATTTCCTGAGTAGCTTGGGTTACAAGTGTGTGCCACCACCACACCCAGCACACTTTTTTTGTTGTTGTTGTTAGAGATGGGGTGTCACTGTGTTGCCCAGGCCTCTAACTCTTGGGCTAAGTGATTCTTCTGCTCAGCCTCCCAAAGCACAGGCGTGATTACAAGTGTAGGCCACTGCCCTGGCTCTAACCTTACATCTTTATACTGTGTTTAATTAGTGTGTATGTGTGGGTATGGTGGGGGGGAGGAGTGAAGGAGAGAGATCACTTTCAAAGTTGCCTCAACAGAACTTTTCTTGATTCTATTTGACTTCCTCTAAACTCACATGACATTTTGTCTGTATTTTTCTCTTGGCAGTCAGTATTTTATATATAGACACCCACATATAATTATATATGATTAATTATAATATAATTAAATGTAACACAATTATGTTATCATTAATTATAATTAGATATATAATATTAAAGTTACAATAAATACATAACAATTATAATTAACACAATTGTATTATAATTATAATTAAATATATAGCAATTATAATTAATTATAATCAAACATAATACAACTAATTATAAACATATAACATAATTATATATAATATTTTAAAACATTTTTCCCAGGCTGGACTCAAACTCCTGGGTTCAAGTGATACTCCCATCTCAGCTTTCCAAGTAGCTAGAATTATAGACGAGTGCCACCATACCCCCTACATTTTAAAAACAGTTACTTATTTATAACTGTGTTAGCACCTTTACTGTACATTAAGATCCTTGTGGGCAGAAGACATACCTGACAGCCCCTGGTTCCTTTGTGACCCATATGGCATCTGCCTGACCTGTGGAAGATGCTCAAGAGATACTTGACAACGGAATGAATGAATGGACAGGCCTGTGAGCATCCCCAGCTTCGTCAGAATACTTTTGACTTCAAAAACATGTTTGATGAAAGCACTCAGTCACAAAAGACCACATACTAAATGATCCCATTTATAGGAAATGTCCAGAATAGGCAAATCTGTAAAGAGCGGAAGTGGTGTTTGCCTAGGACTGGGTGGTGGTGTTGGTAACGAGGATGGGGAGTCACTGCTGATGGTCACACAACTCTATGGATACGCTAAACACCATTGCATGGTATACTGTAAATGGGTACATTTCATGTTATACACATTTTATCTCGAAGCTTTTGAAATACTTTTGAAATCTTGTCATTTTTTAAAAAAGTATCTTTAAATGCATTTTTTCCTGTTTTTATGTTTACTGTATACACATAGGGACTTGCATTAAAATATTTGTTGTTATTTTTTAAAATTTGGACTGGGAGCTCATAGCATGAGCTTCGGGACTTCATTAACCATTTCAGAGATGTAAGGGAGTGTGAGAAGGAATTCTTGTGAGCCTATGCAGAATGACCTCATTCTCTCTGTCAAATACTGCAGTAAGTTATTTTAGTATTAGCAGAGTGGCATTGTTGGATATATTTGGACAGTATATTTTTACGTTTCGAGTCGTTGAAGAAGTTTGTCTTCTACAATGGGAGTAATATATTGCTTTATCTAAGTAAAAAGGCATAGCGTTGGCAGAAGCACAAGGAATGGTGCTATTTTTGTCACCTTCAGAATGGAGAGTTAGGTATAGTTTGTTTTTAAGCCTATTGATCTTGTACTTCTCATTAACAGGTGCTTTATTTTTAAACGTATGTTTTATGTTAAAATAGCATTAATGCACTTATGAAGCCATACTTATTAATAAAACATGTCCCTAGATAAATTGTTTAATGTGGTTTTCTTTTTTCTTCCACATTGTGGTGACTCATGGTTTCTGAGTTGATGAAAGAGCAGGGAGCATCTATTTCTTGTGTGTTCATTCATGCAAAATTTTGCCCTCTTAAAAAATGAACAAAGACCATAGCCAGAAGGTATTTATCATGCAGTCTAACCACAAGAAATCTTGAATAAGATCATCAACTAACTTAAATAAAACAGTTATTTTCTAACACTCTATCACCAGAGTCATTCTTTAGAACACTTAGCATTATTATGTGTGCGTTTTTCTTTTTCGTATAACTGCCAACTATCTTGAAGAATAGGATGCTTCAGATTAATATCTTGGAAGGGAGATACAATCTACTTGACCCTGATTTAAAGGAATAGTGGAAGTGGGTAGTTCTTCACCACAGATGTGATTGTTACTAGGGATTCTTCATAGACTCTGTCATAGCAAAAGTATTGTATTTGGTTTCTCATGACATATCCTGCGACTAGCAGAGTGTTGCTCAGTGGATCGGCTTGGGGCTGAATCAGTAGGTCTTTCCAAGTATAAATTTGAATGCTTACTAGACCAGAGAGAGGCAGAGGCCTCAGGATTGGGTGGGAGATTCTCCGAGTTGTCGCAGATAGTCTCCATCCCTCCTGTGCATGATCCAAGAGTTTGCTCTGAGACACTGAGTGAATAAATGGCCAGCCAGCACTGTGGTGAAGTGGGAGGAGCATGAATATTGATAGATATTTAAGCCCTGACCTGACGGAGCCCGGTCTTTAGCTTTGCCTCTTACTGTATTTGTGATGTCCAAAAGTGACAGGAGCTAACATAGCTATAAATAAGCAACTATTAAAAAAATATACACAGTAGTGACTGCAAAGATAAAAATACAGACAAAATGCCGTGAGAATCTGGAGAAACTTTAGAGTGATAGGTGGTACGTGCTAAAGCTGCTACTCTTTCTTGGGCAATCCACATTATGGAACAAAGGGATTCAGAATGCATTTTCCCGAAGAAAGAATGGGCACAGATGAAATAATGATGGTAGAATAATTCTTCAGGCTTATCATGGGATTTTGGGCTAACTTGGAAACCCAGATAGCATTTCACTTTTTAATGAAGAATATGCATATGAGCTGTGGACCCCAGAGGAGTTGGCATGCCTTTCCGTAGCTTCCGGTCAAGGTTGGCTCCTGCCTGTACACGTTTTCTGTGTATCTCATAAGAGGGTTTGAAATATCAACTTTGGATTCCAACATTTGAGTTTAGTTATTGTCTCTATGTAGTTTTGGTTAGAAGCAGACATTTGTGTACATACAAATGTATGTCTTTGTAATTGTGTTTGTCACTTATGAAAATACCGTGTCAACCACAATTATGTTAATATGGGCCTTTTAACAGTTGGTTAGTCACTGAAGTTTTCTTGCAGGACAGGCTAACGGGAAAGGCAAGCTTTCTCTTACTTGCTGTTTGCCCAGGGCTGGCATGGCTGGACAGTGAAGTGAAGGGATTGTAACAATTCACTTTTATAATAGTTTATATAGTTTTGGTTGGCCTTTGTTTATTCACTATTTCAAGTATGATGGTGGTGGTTTTTTGTTTTTGCTTTTCTCTGCTTCAAAATTATCAACGATTGCATTCCTCTCCTCTACTAAACTTTAGGAAGGAGGGAGGATTTGATACCTGCACATGGAAATACTTTGATGCTGTGTTAGGTCATTTTTCAGGGAGTGAGAGGCCAGAGTCTGTGAAGGTCTGTTGTTGCAGAATGGTTAGCACAGAGGCAATTGGTACAGTAAGGGAAGCTCAGGCTTTGGGACCAGCCAGTACTGAGTCACCATGGGGCTCTTTATAGCATTGGAGGCTAACCTAATGCCTAGAACATTGTTGAATCAATAGAGACTAAATTAGCATGATATTGGATTGCTGACTAGAAATACTTCTAATGCAACCTTATAACCAACTGGCCATTTTACCTTGGATAAGTTTCTTTATTTCTCTGGGCCTTAGTGTTCTTATCTGTCAGATGGTGGAATGGACTGTTATGTCTAAGAGTTCCTTGATCGATTCTGAGGTTTTTAGATAAGAACCATTTTAATTCATCTTTGTATCCTAACACTGCTATCATACTTGGACAAAACATTTTTTGAATGAATGATTACATTTGTAGCTATAGTTATATAGCTACATATAGTTATAATTATGAGCTTATTTGTATATGTCTGTGAACATTTACAAAAGAGAATTGTCTTTTTTTTGAAGTTTATCCTCAAGCAGCCTGAAATACACCTTTATCTCTAAATATTCATTCATACATATACATATGTGTGTGTATGCCTAGATCTAATATATAAAATTTAAAAATTAGATAAAAAATACATAAAAATGATCAAGGTACAAGAGCATGCTTTTAAAAAAATCTATTGCTTTAAAAGAATTTATTTATGTTTCATTATTTGGATATGATGCTTAGAATAACTTCACCAGCAGAGAAATGCTGTTGGCAGCTTCTAGGTTTAAACAAAAACACTCCAGAGAATAAGGGAAAAAATAGTAATTAAAAGGGTACTGTCAAGGTTGGTAGGTCTAAATTTAACAGAGCAGCTGTGTTTTGGTTTGGAGGGGTGTGTGTCATGCTGTCTCCACACGCTGTTTGCCTGCCCTGTTATGAGGCAGAAACATGTTACAATGGAGATAGAGATCCTGCCTTCTGAAATGCAACCTCAGGAAGTGGCTGCTTGAATGTTGCATGCCCCCGCTGGCTTGCAAGAACCTTGTCAGTGTTTGGAGAATTTTAAAGTTAGCAGGTGTAATTGTTAGGCTTTCTGGCTTGGCTGTGGTCTGTTTCTGAAGGAACTCTTCATGAACATTGGACAGCATTCTCCGCGCTTGAAGTATTGTGCTCTGTTGCATTTAAGATGCCAGTAATTATAAGATTATATTACTTTTTTTTTTTTTTTGAGATGGAGTCTTGCTCTGTCACCCAGGCTGGAGTGCAGTGGTTCAATCTCGGCTTACTGCAGCCTCTGCCTCCTGGGTTCAGGTGATTCTTCTGCCTTAAGCCTCCTGAGTAGCTGGGATTACAGGCATGTGCCACCACGCCTGGCTAATTTTTTATGTTTTTAGCAGAGACAGGTTTCATCATGTCAGTCAAGTTGGTGTCAAACTCTGGACCTCAAGTGATCCACCTGCTTCAGTCTCCCAAAGTGCTGGGATTATAGGCATGAGCCACTGCGCTTGGCCTGTTTATAAGATTTTATGTTCCGCCAAGAAATAACCTTGACAGTTAAGCTGTGATAAAGTGCTCTCTTATCCATTAGAATATTCATTTTATGTTTATTGGAGTTGTTCTATCTATGTTCATAGATAAAAAGGAAAATTTAAGTGAAACAAATTGATAGCAATATTCTTGAAACTTACATTCAGAGTCCACGTCTTCTGAATCATTTTCTGTCTCCATATTGTCCCTGTGAGTGTATTTTTCCCATACTATCACCCCGTGTGCCACTAAGAGTGCTAGTAATGCAGCAATTATTAAAAAGAGTGTTCTCTCTACCCTGGAATTTTCTTCCAAGCTGCTGACTCTTATTCTGCATTTTTTTTTTTTTTTTTTTTTTGACACAGTCTCCTCTGTTGCCCAGGCTATGTGCAGTGGCAAGGTCTTGGCTCACTGCAATCTCCACCTTTCGGGTTTAAGCAATTCTTGTGCCTCAGCCTTCCGAGTAGCTGGGATTACAGGCATGTGCCACCACGCTACTTTTTTGTGTTTTTAGTAGAGACGGGGTTTCACCATGTTGGCCAGTCTAGTCTTGAACTCCTGGCCTCAGGTGATCTTCCCACCTCAGCCTCCCAAAGTGCTGGCATTACAGGTGTGAGCCACCACGTCCAGCCCTTCATTCTGCATGTTTTGATGCTACTGCTTTCTTGATCTCACATAGACAATGTCATGACCTGTATTATGACTACCACTTGGCCCACGGTGACAGGAAGATACCGTTGATATCAGAGTTGAATAAATGTGCACCTTAGAAGTGATGGCATGTGGCAGCAGTGTGCTAGCTGTAAAAGGGACTTTGACCAAGGAGCCGCTGTTCAGAGGTTAACAGTGGAACTGTGGTTTATGGAGTATTTTCTTTATTCTAAATGGTTAACATTGTAAGTAAGCTACTGTTTCACATTCAACCACTGTTACTCTCTAATTGTATTAACATACAGTTCCCTTTTCTCTTTCATGGACAATCTTATTGGAGAGTTTAACCTGAAAAGAACAGCCCTGCTCTTTCTGTTTTTTTGAAACATCTTTCATACATCACACATACTTTTCTTCTCAAACATTCATAGTGTGTATAAGTTACAAGGAATACAAAAATGAGTAAGGCTTGTTGCTCTCAAGGTATTGGTGGCTAAATGAGAAATGGTAATAAACATCTCTAACAAGAACACAGTATAGTCTTCAAAATAGGATAAAATTATTGGGTACTGTTTACTGTGGATTTATTAACTTTGAGTCTGGTTTCAATAAATTAAAAAGTCACTTGTCTAAAAATATGTGTATTATCTTGAATTGGCTTTGAATCAGATTTCTTTCCCTTTAGAAGCTATATGTGAATAATTGATTCAAAAGGATACGATCTGTAGATTATAGGATTTATGGCTGTTAATATCCTAATTTGATCGCTGTTCTGTAGTTATATAACACATTGTCCTTGTGTTTTAGAAATTACATTGGAATATTTAGGAGTAAAGGCATCATGTCTGCAATTTACTGTCGTGTGTTTCAGAAGAAAATATTATTGTGTGTATGTATGTGTTAATGTTTGTATCGAGAGAATGATCAAATATATCTGGTGAAATGTTAATCGGAAAGTTTGGGTGAAGGGTACATGTGGATTTTTTATAGCATTCTTACAACTTTTCTGTGGTTTGAACTGATTTTAAAATAAGAGGTTATAGAATTGAAAAGCTATTGCTAAGATATCAGACGTCTAGTACTTTTAAATCAACACATTTATTTTATGTGACTTTAGGGCAAGTGTGTGCATATTTTAAGAAAAATTCCATTCTCTTGGCAGAAACTTGCAAAATGTCTTCAACTCTGGTTCCTTGCTTTCAGACACCCCAAAGTGCTTGCTCTCTCACTTTGTAGATTTATGTATCTTTTGCGGCCGGCTTGGGGGGAGTATTTGCACATATTTTTCTATGTTACTGTTGTTCTCCAAATACTCTATTACTATTGTGTCTGCGAGGTTTTAAGTTATTTTGGGAGGAATTTCCTACACTTACCCTTTGATAGTGCTTTTCCAATTATCTATGACTAGCTATTTTGATGGGTTGATTTATGAAGGCGGTCCCTTTTGTTTATTTCTAAAGTAGCGCTTGTGATCCCTGCTTCCTTTCTGCCTCTTTGCCCCTCCCTTATTTGTCACTCTTCTCCTCACTTCTCTATTAGGCCAGATTAATCTTTGGAATTAGTAAAATCCTGCCTCTTGCAGGAAGCCTATCCTGATTATCCTATTGGAACTCTGCTTACTTCTTAATTTGCCACGTACTACACTGAGTTTTGCATAGTTATGTTTTATTGTTTTATATTATTTTCAATGATGGATTAAAATTATTGTTGTTTTGTAGTCACTTAAAGTTATATGTGCATTTTATTTTCCCAGCCCGGAGTCTGAGTACTAGCAGTTATAAGCAGATATAATCTACTTTTTCCCTCTTTCTCTGAATTTATTCCCATAGCTCATGGCTGTTTCCACGAAGCAAGTGATTCTGTGAGTGTGTATTTCTTACTGGATCCAAAACTGAAGCCACTGTCTGACTTTCGGGATTATCTGTATCTCCTTTCTTCCTTTTTATCTCTAATCTCTGAGAATTAAAGATTTTTTTTTGTCTGCATTAGCTGTGATATTATTTTCATAATGTAGCCAATTCACTTGCTATTTTTAATTCAGAATAATAAACTGGATTTTTTTAAACCTGTAATTAGGTATGTGATTGCTTAAACATGTGAAACATATTTAAGCAAAAAACATTCCAACACAATTTATAAATGTGTTGTTCTCTGTGGTAAAGTAGTGAGACTGGTTTTTGCTTGAGGATATACCACATTTGCATCTTAAATATAACTGTTAATATTCTCTTGTTGATTAAGGTAGGGTAGCTTTTCCTGAGTGACAGAAATGTAGATGATTACGTGATGAGTTGTAACTCTTGAGTTTGGTTCATACCTGGCTTGCCATTTTGGCGTTTTGGATTGTCTTATGAAAATTTTCTGAGGGCAATACTATTTTTTATAGAGTTAGGATTATAAAACTGTAAAATGTTCTCTTTTACCTTTTTCTTGCCTCTGAAACATTTTTTGGGTTAAATTCTTTAAAAAGAAAAGTCCCGTTGACTGCGTATGTGCTATTAATTCTAGCATCGTTTCCATGATCTGGCATCGTCTAACATTTGATTTGTCCTTTTTCATACATTAGCACATCCCAGCAGCTCGTGGAAGCATTTGTGAATGAGGAAACTGAGGCTATGAGAGGTTAAGTGACTTACTTTAGACCACAGGTCACAATGTCTGGTGTAAGTTTGTGTCTTCACTCCAAACCTGTACCTTCTATTGCATTAGACGTTCTTAATCTGCTTTGTGCCAAGATGCATTTTGGCATTCTGATGAAGCCTATGGATCCATTTTGCTTTTAAATACAAAAAATACATAGCATTACAAAAGAAATCAATTATATATAATAAAAGCCCCAAGTTTGTAATACACCCTGACTTAGTAGCACATTAAATAAAATGACCTGATGTTGAGTATATTAACTACTGTTATTTCAAAATAGTGATGAGCATGAGTATTTGGAATGTCTAAAACTATTGTAATGTGTTAGGAAAATGTGTGATTTCTCTTGGTGACAAATCACAGGTACTGTGGCTAATGCTATTTAGTTTTAGGCTATCATTCATATTTGAAGGAAATGCCCACTTAGTGAAAATAAAGATGCATTTTTTTTTCCTATCCAAGTTTACAGATCTCTTGAATTCCCAGGTTAAGAACTACTTCATTAGACTATACTGGTCTCTCTTGTTTATAAACATTTATGCCACCTGCTGGATCTGCTCTTAAAAACCAAATAAACAATTACAAAAGCAAAAATATATACAAACAATAAAATACCTCATTAAAAATGTAAGATTAATGGCGTATGTATTAGTTCTTGCACTACTATAAAGAAATACCTGAGACTGGGTAATTTGTAAAGAAAAGAGGTTTAATTGGCTCAGAATTCTGCAGACTCTATTGACTGATGATTCTGTATGGCAGTATCTGCTGGCTTCTGGGGAGGCCTCAGGAAACTTACAATCATGGCAGAAGATGAAAGGGAAGGCAGTACATACCTCACATGGCCGGGGGAAGAGGAGGGGCGGGGAGAGGTGCCGCACACTTTTAAATGACCAGATCTCATGAGAACTCACTATTATGAGAATAGCACAAAGAGGGCAGTCAGCTCCCATGATCCAGTCACCTCCCACCGGGCCCCACCTCCAACACTGGGGTTTACAATTTGACATGAGATTTGGGTGGGGACATATTTCCAAACCATGTCGGCATATACATATGTTGTGAGATTCCAGAGGGTAAAAATTAAAATTTACTTAATTTAAAATGGTTAGAACCTATAAGTTTAAATTGTGTTTCTTAGTGTTCTAGTCAGTTCTCTGCCTACCTCTCCCCTAAAGATAACATGATCATATCGGAGTTTGTTATTTATTTATTAAAAAGCCTTTGCCTTTCGTATTTCAGCTTCTTTTGGGCAATTTGTTTTAATGAGGGTGACTGACTGTCGTAGAGAGTTTGAGTTCTTCATTAGTGGTGGCTGGTAGGTAGAGCAGAGGACAGGACCTGAAATAGAAGGGTTGAGTGCTCTGAAATGTCATGGCTCTCCTGTGCCTCATGTAAGCCCGAAAACGTTTGTTTTATTGCCTTTCATCTGGTCAATCTAAACCTCTTCATCAGTTGTCAGGCTTGATAGCTTACATGTATTGTAGTTGCTTCCCTCCTTACCTAAAATCTAGTTTACTCTTTCTTTTATTAATTAAAGGGGAAGCATTCACTTAAAAGCATTTTATTTCCTCTGTTAGGTGGGGAATAGGTAATCTGTTTCTTCTAAACTGTTAAGCCCCTCTGTCTGAGTTGCTCCAGAGATACTAAGTAACTTGGGTGGTGTTGACAGAAAAAGCTTTGGGTAGGGGGAAAAAACTGACCGAGCACATTTACCGCTCAACAGGGTTGCCATGCTGCTCTAACCCCACAGCATCCAAGAAGTACGTGCCTTGCTTTCTTCAGGCCAGCGTCCTGGATCAGAGCTGCAGGACTTGGGAGGCTGTGCCTTGGCTCTGCTGTCAGCCTCGTCTCCCGCCTGGTGGGGAGGGCTGCAGACTTGTGTGTGTTTCCATGGAGCTTCCTGGATTTCCTCCCCCAAGTTTGCCCTGAAGACCCATCCAGTGGACGACTCTTCTGCCATATGCATTCTCTCCCTCTACTCTTTCCAACCTTGAGTTTTCTAATAATTACCAACACTTTACAGTCTTTTTTGTATTTCACAAAAATAGTTTGCAAAAGCTTTTGGCCTGAATTTTTGTAACAGTTTTTTTTTGTTATAATAGGGCTGGAGAATACTATTAACTTCTGATTATCTGAGGACAGATTATTTTAAATTTGGCTTACAAATTGAATGGTACTTTATTTTCCTTTAGTACTTCTTGTATTATTATTATTGTTATTTTGGGGTAACTATTCTCCCCACTCATTAAATTTATTTTGCTGCATCCCATCAGGAAACTTGCAGAACCTAAAAACGTTAAGTATTTATTCAATTATAGGTAAAGTTCGAAAGAATACAGGTATGCCTAGACTGGTATTTTGCTCCATTCCCAACTGGGGACTTAAATGACAATGTTTTGGAGAGCACATGCTGTTAAAGGCACTAATGGAGAACATTTTAATTTCTATTAACAAATCAACCAATGAAACAATTATTTAAGTATTTTCTTTCAGTGCCTGCTGAGTTTTGTGATTGTGTAGAGATCAGGCAAATGGGCTTCAGCCCTTCAGTTGCTTTATCCACAGTTAGTGTATCATACATGCTGCTACCTGCCATGATGATTAGACATTTACATAGTTTAAAATTTTTATTCATAGTCATGTAGTGTTTAATTTATGCCCATAATAGATTATCGGTAGAAGTCTGGAAACATAGGGGACACTGATGCTGAAAAGCAGGTTAATGAGCATCATAAATGTGATGATGCCTCTGAAAATTAGCGTCAGGATGCTTTTCACTAGATTGCTAAAATGTATTCATTTGCTAAAATGCTCATATAGCACATTGGGGTGTGTCTTATATTTTAATACTTAATCTTAGAGAGATTGCTCTGCATTTACTGGGGATAAAAACTATCCTCCCTCAACTGTATTTGCATTTGCAAATAGTGCCCTGAAATCTTTTATCTTGTAATTTAGAAATAAAACCCAGAAGTTCTAAAATCAAACCAGTTGATTTCCCTAAGTACAAAATGTAAGAATTCTGAACAGTAGAGCATGAAAGGGGATTTTGTCTATTTATTTATTTATTTTTGGGATGGAGTCTTGCTCTGTGGCCCAGGCTGGAGTGCAGTGGCACGAACCCATCTCACTGCAACCTCTGCCTTCTGGGTCCAGTGATTCTCCTGCCTCAGCCTCTTGAGTAGCTGAGACTACAGGCGTGCGCCACCACGCCCGGCTAATTTTTGTATTTTTTAGTAAAGACAGAGTTTCACCATATTGGCCAGGCTGGTCTCAAACTCCTGACTTCGTGATCCGCCCCCTTTGGCCTCCCAAAGTGCTGGGATTACAGGCATGAGGCACTGTGTCCAGCCTCTACTTTTTTTTTTTTTTGAGACAGAGTCTCATCCTGTCATCCAGGCTGGAGTGCAGTGATGCGGTGTCAGCTCACTGCAACCTCTGCCTCCTGGGTTCAAACGATTCTCTGCCTCAGTCTCCTGAGTAGCTGGTTGGGACTACAGGCATGTGCCACCACACCCAACTAATTTTTGTATTTTTAGTAGACATGGAGTTTTGCCATGTTGCCCAGGCTGGTCTGGAACTCTTGACCTCAGGCGATCTGCCTGCCTCAACCTCTCAAAGTGTTGGGATTACAGGTATGAGCACCATGTCCGGTTGATTCTATTTTTGAAACTGTAACAGTTAAGTCAGTTTTGCCTACATTTAAAAATACTATTGGTCAACAAATGAAATATAATATACTATCATTTTTGAATTTTTTTAATAATTAAAGGCTGGAACAAGTTGAATTTTATCTTGATATATTACAAATGGTATAAGAAGATTATGACAATAAACTTTGTTATTAAGGGTTGGGTGTGGTGCTTTATACCTGTTTCCCAGTACTTTGGGAAGCTGAGGCAGGTGGATCGCTTGAGCTCAGAAGTTTGAAACCAGCCTGGGCAACATAATGAAACCTCTGTCTCTATAAAAAATACAAAAATTAGCTGGGTGTGGTGGTGCACACCCGTGGTCCAGCTACTTGGTGGGGCTGAGGTGGGAGAATCACTTGAACCCTGGCCGTTGATGCTGCAGTGAGCCGTGTTTGTGCCGCTACACTCCAGCCTGGGTGGCAAAGTGAGACCCTGCATCAAAAAAAATAAAATGCCCACCCTCCAAAAAAATGAAAAAACAAAAACAAAAACAAACAAACCCTAAACCACTTTATTATGATCTTTGTTAATAATATTAGTTATTTAAAATGTTTTAAGCTTAAAATCACTTATCATGTAACATACAAGTTACAGATGTTTAAAAATATTACCAAAGGTTTCTTAAGATGGTGTTATTATGAGAAATGCAGTTGTCGATTGGAATGTGTAGTGGAGAGAAGAGCCTTTGGGTAGGGACATGAAACACCTTCTTGATTTCTGCATCAGAGAGTGGTTGTATGAAAATGTGTACACACTGGCACAGACTGGAGCCAGCTTTGAATGATTTCTGCAGTCTATTGGCCTTTCCTGGTCCCCTGTGTCATTGCAGAGTTGACTGTAATGATGAGTGTCACCCAACAGGGATACCAAGCTCCCTACGTCTTTCTGGGATAAGGATGGTTTGAGCACAAGGTTGCCATGGTTGTCTGGAGGCAGCAAGCAATATAAGACTGCCTCAGAATGTATTCTCTTGGTATTAAGCCTTGCAGGTGTGTCTTTGTGGGTATTCAAAGGGAAACCTAAGATAGTTTCTTTTAAGAGAGAATCTTAAGGACATGCAGAAATACTACTGCAGTGTGATGAAGAGAAGTCTTTTTAAGATTGTAAAAGTATAAATATTGCTCATAAAAAAATAGATGTGTTTCAACCAAGTTTGCTTTTAAGTGAATATGTATAAGTGGATTATAGTTCTCCATTTACATCTTTTATAAAATTGGACATGCTGTACTGTAAAAAAAAAAGGGACCCTGGATATTATTTGCATTTCTTAAGAATGTGGCAATTCTGTCATTGAATGCTTAAAAATAATTAGTTTCTTACAGAACTTTACACTAATGCTAAAAACATTGTCAGCACCTCTTATGTGTTCGTGGTTTACCTAACTTATGCCCAGGCAGACTGCTTTAGACCTGAACCATGTTTATTTTTTAGCTGATAGTTGAAGTCCTCATAGGGCTGTTAGCATATCAAAGGCAGTATTGAATCAGAGCAGTTGTTTGTTTTGGGTCTTAGAAATTCCCAAAGTTTAGTGGCAGAACATAGAATGGTGGAAGTGGGTTCTTAGATGGGTACAGCCAGGACAGGGTGTTCTAAATCATGTTCAAGTTTTGTGTATATGACTTGAGTGGGTGGAGATGGGGGAATAATGAAGTTATGACTCAATCCGTCCTTTCATTTCAAATTTTGCTTAGTGGATTTTGAATAAAAGAAAACCTGCGAAAAAGGAAGATTTAGGAGGATTTGTATTGGACCCTTGCTGCTATTATGCAGAACGCTACATGAGAAGAAAGAAGGAAAAATAAATCAAGAGCATTGCTTTACTTACTCAGCTTTTCAACAAACATCGGGATAGCTGAGACATTTTTCAATAAGATTTAGCTTTCCAGAAAGGTGGTTGAGCGTGAGTGAATTATGAGTATGTTGGTACTATGAGTGTTAGATTATCCTTAAACAGGAAGTAGATGACTGGATGGAGACATGAAGAATTAACCAGAGTAGGAAAGGTAATTTAGTCATTGATGTGCCATCTATAAGTTCCCTGTTATTTGAAATTTGAGTGTTATTTGTATAAGGATTTGGGTAAAGTAGGTTTATGGGAACTAAAATGTAATCTAGTGAGGTACTGGTATTTATCAGAAGGTGACATCATTCTCACAACAATCCTATTACCTGCATACTTGTGTAATCCCCATTATACCAGCAAGGAAACTGAGTTATGGGGAAGCTAATGAACTTGGCCAACAATATACATAAACACATGGCATGGCAGGGTTTTAGGTCGAGGCATTCCGATTCTGCAGATGACCTTCTTAGCTGCTCTGCTGTGATGACATGGGCAGAGAACCACAGTTTCAGAAATATGTTTACCGACAGGGACACTTGAGGTGATCTAATTGATGGCCCTCATTTTAGAAATAATAAAACGGCTCTTCGACTGCGATTCAATGGCTTGCTTTATGGCTTACTTTCCCTGGGATGGACAAAGCATTTTAATGGCTTTTTAATTTCCTCTTATTATGCATTGCTGGATAGTATGGGGGGTGAGAGATCATCTCCGACCCCCCCTTTTTACCCTTTCTTAAGTGGGCTCTTTGGCTGGATCTGCAGACTAAATTGACAGCAGGAATATTAACAAGTGAGAAGCATATACATCATCTACATGTTCATGGGGATCTTCACCAGAGTGAATCCGAGGAAGTAACCACAGCAAGATGCTTGTATACTTTTTTGACAAAGAACAATACATTTGAGAAGAAATGACAGGACAATAAAATTTGATGACGGTCAGTAAATTTTCTGGGGCAGTTACTGGTATATATACAGGGGTGTGTAAAACTAGTGGAAGATAAGGGTTACTTCATTAAGTATATTCATTCAGGTCCGTTGCAGCCCCACTTCTCACTGTCTGGTGGTAAGGGTTGTTTTCTTACCCTGGTACTGGAAGGGCACCCCTTCCAGAGGACTCTGGTTGGCTTACTGCTTGCAGGAAGAGACAGGTCAGCTAGCCCTTTCTGAACTCCAATTGCTCCAATGTTTTCAATTTGAAATAGTCAGTATGCCATCCCGGCATATTTTGGGATGGCGTATCCTTCACTCCTTCAATAGGGATAGTGAGAAAGTGACTTTCCTGGGGCAAGTATAGGCTTCTGCTCTGAAGTCTCTTCCAGCTCTTGCAAGTATCTCCGACATAGCTGGTTTTTAACTTTTCTGTCTTCTAAGACTACATGTTTTTGAGGCTGTCCCTTGATTCTGCTGGGTCTGATCAAGGGTAGAGTTGGACATAGGTTTTATTAAGATACGTGGGGTCGAATATAGGTTCCAATGGAGACCCTAAGTTAGCAGTGGCTCAAAAAGTTACAATTTTATTTTTCTCTCATGTAACGTTTTGGAGAATTTGATGATTCCCTAGTGTTGGGACCCAGTCTTTTCTGTCTTAAGCTCACAGCTGTCCTTGAGCCTGTGTCATGGGAGATGTCTCTGAAGCTGCACACACCCTGTTCATTCACATTTTTTTTGGCCTGAACTTAGTCACCAGGCCATTCCTAACTGCAAGAGAAGCTGGAGGATGTAGCCTTCCTTCTGACCAGCCATGTGCTCAACCACAAATTGAGCTTCAGTTATTTGGAGGGAAGAAAGAATGCTTTGTAGGCTGCTGCTTGGGGCAGCCTCCACTGTGTTATTTGAGATTCATGATTTTCCTTGGATTCCCAGATAAGAGTGGAAAAGAGCATAGTCAAGACTTCAAGTGCTGAAAAGGTTGGTAACTCTGACATGCAAGTTCTTTTCAAAATAGAGCTGAGTTATGCTGGAATATTTTGGTTGCAAAGACTTCATTTTCTCACCTGTCTGAATTCCTGTTTGGATTTTAGTTACTCTTGATTTATCAGCATGGATGAAAAATTGAAAAGGCTTGATATTTTAAAATTATATCCAAAATGGCACAGACAGCGTCTGAAGATTCCTTTTGCTCCTATAAGGAATGAGTAATTTAGTTTGATTTTTCTTTAAATCCAGATAAATAAGGTGATTAAACTCAAGATAAAGCTGTAATATCTCTTATTGTGTCCTGCCATTTGTCATTGCTACCCTGTCTTGAAAGCTTTGTGGAAAAGTAATGGTTTTGATATGTATTATTGAGATACAATTCCCACAAATAGGTGTCTAAATTCTTTTCGTCTTAGCCAGTTGATTGTGGCATGTGCTTGGACTAAGCAAATTTAAAAAAAAAGAAGTTGGGTTGTTGAATAACAGCTTTCCCTAGAGACACCAAAGTCCACAAAACCCCAGTGAGAAGTCAGATTCCATTTTAAGGGGCAAGCTAAACTTTGATATGCATTTTCTATAAAGTATAAATCTAATCAGCAAGCAAAGACCATTAAATGTTTTATTTTGCTAGTGGCAGCAAAAAATGTAATGTTGGCTATAATACACATTTACAGTTGATGTTATATTTTCAGTTGTATGGAATAAAATGAATAGATGTCTGTCTATTTCACAGCCAAAATGGACAGTTTATAGAGTGATTTTTCTGAAACACCCCAATATGTGGTGACTTTTTGTAGCAGTGACTGCTGCATGTAGGAAATGGATCTCTATAGAACTTTGCTATTATGTTGCAGTGTATTTGTTGGATAATGTAGAAAATGCTACCTGGGGTTACCTTTCATTTCTTATATCTGACTTAGCTTGACCTCAGCTGATGGCTTAAGTCAGTGGCCAAGAATGTTTGATCAGCTGTCCTTAGTAACATATATCTTTCATCACATTAGGATGATTGGTGTTATCAATTGAAAAATCTAAATGGAAGACAAAAAATTAAATGCTACTTGAGAAGCTAGAATGAAAAGGGAATATCTTGGCTGGTAAGATTTCCTCTTTCCTACCTGTATTCAGTATGGCCATGAATATCCTTTTGGAGACACTTTGAACTGCATTGTTTTCAATTACAGAGGAACTCTTCAGTAAATAGCCATTGTTGTATGGTGTGCTTCTTAGATAGTGTACATAAGAAACTGTGTGCTGTAAATTCTGTTACCCAAACGTTGTTATAAAGGTGTATGATTGTATTTTTCTATAATATATAGGTGTATGTTTGTAATTTACCTTTTATGAACACATAGTCTTATTATAATGGTATATGGGCAGGACATCTGTGGGGTCAAAGGAAAAGAACATGAACTAATTTTGTTTTATTAAATTCTGTGCTACTCGCTTTTAGGTACTTTAATCCCAGCCAACTCTCTTTTGGTATAAATGTGATTTGAACTTCTGTTAGCTAAACTGATATACTATATAATGTTCATGATTTAATTGATGAAGTTGTTTTTTAAAAACAGGAATTAAGCCTATTTATGCATTGTTTAAAAATAACTTTTAAATGATTATGAAAGTAAAAATGTGTTTTTGGTAAAAACCACAATTAAGTATAAAGAGAGAAGTGAAGATGATCCATTTTTCCCAAATATAAAGGTAATCATTAATATCATTTTGGTATATATAATTCCTGGCCTTGTATATGTATTTCTTTCTTTTTCTTTTTTTTTTTTTTTTTTGAGACAGAGTCTTGCTCTGTCACCCTGGCTGGAGTGCAGTGGCATGATCTTTGCTCAGTGCAACCTCTGCCTCCTGGGTTTGAGCAATTCTCCGGCCTCGGCCTCTTGAGTAGTTGGGACTACAGGTATGCACTGGCTAATTTTTGTACTTTTCACAGAGACGGGATTTTACCACATTGGCCAGGCTGGTCTTGAACTCCTGACCTCAGGTGATCCTCTTTCCTTGGCCTCCCAAAGTGCTGGGATTGCAGACATGAGCCAAGGCACCTAGCCATATGTATGTATATCTTTGCGATGGGGTCATATGTATGTATTTCTTTGTGATGGGTTCCTTAGGCTTTTTTTAGTACTGTACGTATAGTAAACAAAATGAAGACCAAACAGTATGTTCAGCCTGCTATCTTTTTACTTACGAGAAACTTTTCATGGGGTTTAAAACATGTTTTTTAATGTTAGCATTGTATTATATGACCATTTCGCTGTTTTTGGACATGGAATTTGCTTCTAGCTTTTCATTGTTTTATATATAAAATGCACGTTGCTGTCCTTCCTTGTCTAAATCTTTCTCTTTGCCACACAACACCTTATGTTTCTTAGGAGGAAAACTTAATAGTCTTTTAAGCTTGTGATGAAAATGAATTTTAGAAAATACTAGATCAACATCAGTTTTACTTTACCCTTTGGTCTCATCATCATTCATCATATTCTATTACTTTAGCAGTGTCCAAAGATAATGAAAAAGATTCAGATAAATTCTTGTTACTGTCAGATCAAATTCATTTACAATAAATATGTGAATCTTGATGATCAGAAGCTAAGATACTTATTGAACCTGGACATCAAGCCAGATCGTAAATCTTTATGAAAATGCACCACAAATTTTTCTTGTTGCGTAATCTTTTCTGTAGGTTAAAAAAAAATTACAAACCCTAGCATGTTGACATTCGGAAGAATATATGGCTTTAAACAGTCTCTTGCCAATTATAGTACTGACTCAATAAAATGTTATACATTTTTAGTCAGGATTTTCAAAATAAAATGCTGGTGGTTCTCCAGTTGAATAGAGTTTCACTCTGTTGATATAATGATGTTCATTTTTGACCTGAAAATACCTCCTGATTTTATGGCATTTCATCTTCAAGATAAACCTTATTAGTAATTTATAGATAAGAAATAACATCAAGGAAGGTAGTCAGAAGAACAAAGGTCTCTGTAAACCTGACTTTTTTATTAAACACATTTTACCACGTATGCTTTTCAATGAGCTATTTTTCTACCTATTTAAGATGAACCAGATATGACATATTTCTGTATTATGTTTCAGAATCCTTTGGTGTTTACACCCCCAACACCCGCACAGTGGTTTAACTGTAAAATGAAAGTCTTGCACGTGTAACATGTTGTAACATTCTTACTATTTCATTGGCTTGTTTGAAATGCATAGACATTTAAATGTGAGCATTTTATACTATTCTTTTAAAGATTTTTAAATATTACATATGTAGAATGCCTTATTAGATTAATTTCTTGCTATTAAATTCCCTATGAAATACGTTACTTGAGATAGAAATGTTAGAATCATTTAAAGGTGTTAAAACATGCATTAAAATCTTATTCATTTGGATTCATTTAATTTACAATTTGTCAGAAAATTAGAGAAGATTTATGTTTACTTACACTAACAGGATGGGAGGGGGGCATGGGGTGAGAGTTGGGGAGCGTTTGGTAAGAAAATTGCCTTAGAGGAAATCTCAATTACTTAGCGAATTATTTTATGAAATCATCATGTATGTTGGATGTTACTATTTATGGAGAATAAGTTGGTGCTCTAATTATTAGTTTCATTGAAACAGTTCCCCTAAGAACCCTACCTGATAAGACTTTTAAGACTGGATCGAATGCTGAAAGTACTTAAAAAGAATTATAGATGCATTTCTTTGAAAGTATCATATATGTTTAGATTTTACTCATTTTTGCTGCCTTCTTACCATTTATTCTAGATAGTTTCATATTATACGCTTTAGTGAAAGCTAATTTATTTTTGCTGTTTATAGAGAAATTATTTCTTTCTACACCCTTGCTTTCTTAATTTCAAAAAGGAATCTCTGAATTATTATAAGTTAATTCAGGATGAGTAGCTGTAAATTCTTTTTTGTTTTCCTTTACTATAAAAATGATATGGCCTTACTGAACTCTTTGTTCAGTATTAATTCTGATATTGTCACATATGAAACATATAGTTTTAAATGGTTAAGTGCTATCCAATGTAGATAGTTTTGTTGGGAAGTGTGTCCAGCCTGAAATAAATTGAAATTGTTCTCTTAAAATACAGTAATCTGAAAATGTGAAGGCTTACAGTTTTTGGGTAGATGAGTTTTAATCTGTATCTCTCTGGCGTGTGTGTGCATTCTTGTGATATCAACACAGAGACCTGGAGTATTTAGGCTGCAATTTGTACCCAGATTTTCCATTTCTATTAAATTAGTAATGGACCCATCATCCCTCTAGCACATCAGGAGAGAAAAAAAAAAGTAGACAGTTTGATGACACTAGCAGAAAGTAATTTTGATTACCCTAAGGAAAATTAAGATGATCTTTATAAGTGGACTGGGCAAAATGTGGTTTTGGTGAGAATGGAGCTACAGAAAGCTAGTAATGTTTGGGAACCTTAAAGCAGAGATCATGTTGGGGGAGGATATTTTGGTGTCATCCACATGTTTATGTGTTTGAAACATCCATACAAATAGTAGTAGATTATTTGTGACTATCTATGGTCATGCAAACCATAAAATAGCTAGGTTTCCCATGTTTTCTCATTCATCAGGGTGAATATTTTAGCCCTGTCTAAAACAGTGGTGCAGACGGCACCACTTCAGGCACTTCAGGAATTTGAGGGAAGCTATGGTGTTAGGTGGCATGGATAGGAATCTTCATGGCTGGCAGTGCCTGGGGATAGTTTCCCATCTCAAGGAATTATCCTGTGCCCCCCAGCTTCTAAATGTCCCATCAGAAATTCATGCAGCTGAAAACCTGTTTACCTGGCCCAGAACTTAGTTGTTTTATATGTAAACAGAAAGTATGTTTTGCATGGTTTCAAAGTATACTGAATTTTCTAGGAGTGCAACTACCGCGTAACAATAGCTATAGCTTTTGCGTTTGTGATGATGTAGCACACAAACCCAAGATTCAGACTTTTATTATGTCTACTAGTGTAGTTATGTTTGAATGTTTGCGTAATGAGATGCCATTATTTTATTATAAATTAGCTTCTTTTATTTCTTTTTAAATATTACACTTGGGGCATTGTATTGATTACTTTTTTTGGTCGGATTATCATCTGTTTCATTTCAGGATAGTGAAGGGAGCATTGCAAAACATATTTGCTATAAAAAAGCGGAATTGGGTCTGATAAGAATGAGAACTACTGGTCTGAATGGAAACGCATCTTTTTCGTTGCTGTTTTATGTAGTCCCAGGTATTCTGAAGGATTTATACCCTGAAACCTCACATAGCACATGGTGTAAATTACAAAATGAAATGCTAGATAAGAAGGAATTCCATCACTTTTCTCTATATAATACTGATATTAAGGTGATCGTTAGGAATGTAATCATAATAAATGTTTTTTACTATTCCTTTCAGGCTAAATTTACTGTGAATAATTTATTTTACTTTTAGAAAAAGGGTTAAGTACCTTCTTGAATTTAAGTTAAAGACAGCACAATGCTTTGGTCTTGAAGTCCTCGTGCACAGTCTTGTGTTTTAAAGATGGTAAAATCCGCTGTTATGGGCTAAGTTATAGAGCTTCCACAATGTTTCACAGAGAATTACTTTTGTTTTATTAGAGGTTATGACTACCTATGAATACATTGAAATGGTGTTTTCTAACACTGAGTGGTGATTTGTTACTTTAGGTGAAGGGAAAAATAACGGCTGTAGGTATTATAATCTGGCTTCACAAATGAAGATGATCTAATTATCACAATGTGAATTAAATAAAAAAGCTCAGGATATTGCACTATAGTTTAATGAAAAATATTATACCAATATGTTTTATGCTGCCTCACTGTTTTAATATATTTGAACTCTCATAAATAAAATACGAATTAAGCATGGGTGTAAAATCTGAATTGCTTTATTTAAAACTTCCCAGGAGAGGCCATTTTTCTGCAGTGGTTAGCTAGTGTCTTAAATATGTCCTTTTTTGCATCCTCACCCTTAATGGGCTATAAATGGACTCACTGGAGCCCAGAGGTTTGACTATATGCGATCTCCTCACTACTTCTACTGTCTAGTAGTAGGCCAGTGTCTAAGAACAGGACTCTACTTTTCTTCCTTACAAAAAGGACGGTAATTGGTTCATGAGTTTAGTTTTCATTCATTCAGAAGAAAAGTCTTGAGGTTGGGGTTAGCTGAGTTCCCAGGGCAGTAGAAAGTGAGGTGGTTTAGAAGATAGATTTTATTTTCAGACCTTTAAATCTGTTATTTTCCTTGTGCTTTGATTACATGCAAAGATAAAATCTTGCTTAGAATATAGTGTTGGTCAGAGTTTAAAGAATTAAATGTCTTAGTTGATTTTAGGAAGTTTGATTAGTGCATAATGAATTTGGGGATTAAATACAGTTATATTGCTAAAAAGTATGCACTCTACTTCATAACAATAAGAAGAGGGAAGATTGATTTATGAATCTAAGTATTGGAGTGGTATTTGACTTTCTCTTACCAAAACAAACTCTTTGGGTAAGGACATTAGCCTTGATTAAAGCTTTTTAGCACATGAAAAGGCTTGTCCACTCTTCTTTTACTGTCGTAAAATATTCTTTTTATAAAATTGTGCTATGAGCCTGCCTCAGGATGGCAATTAGGAAAGTAGACTGGAGTATAATATATATTAATTGTTGCTGTACATTAAACAAGCAGATCTTTCTGAGTGTAATTGTATGTTTTATTCTCTAAATTCCTTTTGAGAAACAACAACTACCATTCGTCAGTATAAGTTACTTACAGATTATCGATTATGGATGCCCTTCAAATATGTACAGAATCCAATGTTTGTGAAAAACATCTTTTATTAATAATTCTTCCATCTCTTTTCTTCTTGTTTCATTTCTGAAACGTGTTGAAGGGAGGCCTGTAATTGCTGCCTTCCATTGTTCTCCTCCCACTGAACGGAGGCTCAAGAGATCTGATTTCTGCGCACTCCATGGGATGATAGGTAATTGTAAGCCATGTGCCAGATCTTCCTCCTGTGCCCAGAGTAGACATGAGTTCACTGAACCTGGGCTTGGCCTCAGAGTCCTTCTCTATACCGCAACTCAGGCAGCTCCTGCCAGTTGATCGGAATTGGCACCTGAGATGAAATCTATTTATCATTCCTACACTTGCTGTCTTGGTTCATTTCTTCCTTTTCATTCCATTCCTTCTTTGCCCCTAATGATGTTCCTTTTTCACTCCCCTCCTTCATCTGATGAAGTTTTAAGGCCTATCCCTTAGCCTTTTGCTTTTTTTCTTTACGCGTATTTTTGATGCATTTTTTTTTTTTCCAGGAGAATTCACTGAGCTCTGATCTGTAATAGTCATTCCCAAATCAGCATGTCAAGCCAAGTCTCAAATCAAATATGAGCTTCAGGTTCAAATATCTAATTGCCTACAATTTCATGTGGTGATTCTACCATTACCTTCAATTGAACATGCCTTAACTCATTATCTTTCTTCTCCAAACAACCTCTCCATCTTTACTTAATTGACCATCATGGGTATTCATTTTTTGGCATGGGTGCACCTTTGACTTCTTTTTCTTTCATCTCTCAGTCAGTCTCAGGTGATCATTTTTTCCCCATGAAAAATATTGAATCTTAGACTCTATCTTCATAGCAAGTCTCCTACTTTAAACCCTCCTCACCTTTTGCCAGTGGCTGTCAAACTTCTGTGTGCATCAATGTCACTTGGAAGGCTTGATAACACACAGATGGTTGTACCTCAGCCCCAGAGTGTTGGATTCCTTAAGTCTGAGGTGGGGCTGAATGAAGAATTTGCACCTCTCACAAGTTCCCAGAAGATGCTGCTGCTTTGGGGGGAAGGCGGGGTTACACTTTGAGAACCACGGGTTGCCTTATGCTTTCCCTCCCAGTTTACCTGCAAACCTTTACCAGATTACATTTCCCGTAACACTCCATTTCATTGCATTATTGCCATTTTTTCCCCAACTGTCCAGGATGCCCTATTTCTTAGTATTTCTTATTTAAAGTCCTTTGTAATTTCGAAGACTCCCTGCAATTTAGCCTAATTTACCCTTCTGTTTTTACTTTTTACAAACAACTTTTTTTTGGTTTCCTTTTCATCCACCTGCTCAAGTTCGACATCCTTAACTACAGCTGACCTTGATAAGTTTCCTGAATACTGAACCTCAGTAGCACAATTTTACTGACTCAGACTGGAATCTCCTTAATGGTAGAGATCATTTTATGTGTCTTGATCTCTCACGAAGCCTAGTGTAGGATTATGTCAGTGTGGATGTACTACCTAGTAAATTGATTGATTCACCTAATTTGGAGTCAAACTTGCTTTGGAAAAAACAATTACAGAAAATAAAAATAACTCATGTAGTTGATTAGAGCATGGAAAACTGCGCTTCAGCATTGAAATGGAAACTCCATAGCCAGGGCATTAAAGCTGTGATGGATACCTGCTTTTCTCACCTTTGTAAACAACACACTGTCATTAGTGATGGCTCCAGATTTTTTTGTAAAGGAGATTCCAGAAGAAGCAGCTTAGTGGCTGTGGTGGCCACTACCTTTCATTTCCAGCTTGGTCCTCTATGCGTTTCATGACTCCTGAAGAAAGCTTTAAATTTGGCCACACAGGACTATTTGAATGAAATGGAAATGGGTATGGATGGTTTGTGTACTTCATTTAGTTTGGAGAGTTAACAGTATTTTATAGTTTTATCTCCAGTGAATAAAATATAACCATTTTGAAATAACAACTAAAAAATTAAGCTATATATCGTAAAGCAGTATCCAAAGATAATTATTATTTTTTAATTGAAATTATAGATCTTATTTTCCTGGAGGCCTTGTGAGGCCTTGCAACCTCACAAAGTATTCAGAGTATTAGGACATGAAATACTAAATATGTCTGATTCTCAATATTGGTTTTGCGAATTGTCTACTTAAGATGTCTAAACTGTAGAATACGAATTACAAGCTTGTCTCTTGCTTTACAGCTATAGCCCTGGATGAATGTTTTTTTCCACATGGAATGGAACATGGATCGTTTCTGTGGGTGCTTATTGTGAAGCAAACAATAAAATGGACATTATTTGCATAATATGCCGTTCAGATTAGAAATTTACAAAGGTATATAAATCCTGATGAAGCGATAATGCTACAAAATAAACCATTAACTTGATGCTTTTAATGTTTAGGTTGCCAAACTCTTCCTAACACTTTGCCTTCTGATACAATATTTATGATTACAAATATGCAATGAGGAATTTTCATTCTACCATCTTCATTAACTTTAATGTGTAAGTAGCCACAGTTACCCCTGCCAGGTAGTAGACAGATGGCATTTGTTTTGAAGGCACTCTTAAGATACATTATCCTTACAAGATAGTGAAGGTAACTGTCAGCTGAATATTCTCTTTGTGCGTGTTTAAATCAGGTTTATTTGTCTGCCAACTAAATGGTGCTACAAATGGATAATGGCAAACTGTTACATGTTTATTTCTAACCCTTGAGATTTATCCTAGTCATCTTTTAACTCTTCTTCCAATCAAACCCTGTACCTTTTAGAAGATAAGAAGCAGGACAAGATTTATCCTGTAATCTGTGCTGTGAGTCATTTAGCTCTAGTATGCTTTGTGTTGTATTTCATTGATTGCATGGATGCTTTGATTATTATTTTTCTAAACAATAAATGCTCTTCATATTAATGAATTTACTGAAATTTTAAGATTAATGGGCATTGCTATGGAGCTGAAAATTTAATTTGGCTATATCTTATGGTATAACCTTTTGCTTAACTATCTCAGTCCTGGGATAATCAGAGTCTTTATCTAAAATCTGCTGCTTATATTATGCAGGTACATATATTTATTTTGTTCTCATGGAAGATCTTCATGGTTTCTCTTTAGCGTGTTTAAACTAGTACGTAGACTTTACAAAATTGGCCATGACCTATGTCAGCAAATGGTAAAACCAGAAAGAAAAATACACTAAAGGAAAAATCCCAAAGGAACTGATATTTCTCTAAGAAGCAAGCTATAATTTTTTATTAAGCAACTTAAAGAGATTGTTTAAGAAATACTGCAATTTATGCAAAGAAAATGAAGGAAAGGGGAATTGCAAGTGGGAAAAGTTGCAAAGGAAATTAGTATGTTCATTGAGGTTCAGGGAATCTATGTATGTTTCAAATCATGGTTGCATTTGCAGTCTTCTGTTTTTCATAGTTGGTGAGTTCAAGTCCTTCTGCCTTTTGGAGTCATTTCTGTTCACCACTCAAGGATCTATGTAAAATGTATAATTATGTTTCCCATTCCATTCCCTCTCTTCATATCTCTAGTTTAACCAGTTTCTGTAAACACAGGAATTTGGGCATCACCTGTCACATAGAAGAAGACAGGTGATGTGTATTGAATTCATGCTACACTTTTTTTGACAAATGAGAGTTTCCTCACTTTTCCTAAGAATATTCAGAATCAAGTATAAGTTTAGAAATCTTGGACTTTCTTATTTGATCCTGAACTCAGATTTATAGCCTGGAAATTTTGGTGGCTATGGGGATCAGAAGATTCCGAGGTAAGCCATAAAGAAGACCCTTGGACTAGCCAAAACATTTGTTTAGAATATTGTTTAGTAAATACAAACAAGAAGTGGTTAGGGATCCAGAGCTGCTTTCAACTATCCAATTATTTATTATTTTCAATAATGGTTTCAAGTCACTGGTTTAGGGCACACTTGCTATAACTAAGCAATTGCAATGCTTGGCTTTTTCTTACATGTTTTCATGTTCAGTGTTTATATCTGTAACTAATTGACGAAATGCCAGTGTTTGTGTTTGTTAAGATACATTCGCCATTGAGAAAGAAATTAAAATGGTTTCTGAGAAAAATTTTAAAAAGTACAGGATATACAAGTATGGGAAGAAAACATTCTTTTGTCTTAACACATTTTTAAAAGGAGAGTATGTGTGTATGCAAAAACCATGGAACCATACTTACTGAACTTGAAATAGTTTTGCAAATTTCCTTGGCAAATGGGATTTATATGGCTTGAACATTTTTTTGTTTTTACTCCTTTTCTTGCTTCACAAGCTTTGCCAGTTCCCAAAGATTTGCTTGGAAACTCACTGTGCTAATAGGTAAAGTTGGCCTTCCTTGTGCTTCTCTTAAACTAGCCCATCCTGAAACACTGACCTTTTAGTTTAATAACAGTTTTATTTGAGAAAATGTTCAGATCCTGGGAGCTGAAAAGAGTGTTTTCAGAAAGGCCATTTTAAATAGTGGTCTCCAAATGCTGTATCTTTTTCTCTCATGCACTTTGGGTCAGACCTATCAAAAGAAATACAGTATTGCTTTATGTATTCTATTGATTTAAAAACAAATAACATGAAGCTTAGATTTGCTCAGAACCCATTACCACACCGGTTTATTTTCCTGCCTGTGCTTTGATTTGCTATTTTAGATTTTAAACTCTTTATGCCAGGTCATGTTTTTATCTTCTGTTATTTTAACTTCTCATTTGTAGCTAAGGTAATTACTTTTTGAGTTGTGTCCTTGGGCTTGACCCAAAATTTGTGTTTGTTTTATTTTGTTCTTTTCTGGAAATAGGTAGGACATTAGAAAGACAGCTGTGCTTGGTTCCTTTATGGACCAAAAGTGATGTCAGCCAGCTGGTCACTTGGACATGGCTTTCTCAGTGGCCACGGTAGCTTTCCTGTCCCTTTTATTGCTGCTGTTTTCCTCTTCTCACTTTTTTCTCTCCTGTCATGGCATACCTAGATGAGGCCACCTGTTACCTGTGTCTCTTTCTTACCTCACCACATAGCAGGTGGCAGGGCTGATGATAGTAGGCAGAAGGGGATAGAGAAAGAAATGGCGAGCCTTGTCCAAGCTGCATTTTCTTCACCCCAAAACACTTTCTCTCCACCTTCTCACCACATGGCTTCATGCCCGTCCACCCAGCTGGTCACCGTTTGATCACATTGGAATAAACAGCTCAACGCTGATTTGCGCTTTTCCCCTGGTAGGAAGATACCCCTGTGTCATAGGCATCAAGTGTACTCTGAAGATATGACATTATGCCACGTGAAATAAGCCAGACACAGAAAGACAGATACTCTTATGTTCCTTACCTATATGTGGAACCTAAAACAGTTTAACTCTGAGAAGCACAGTAGAAGAGTGATTACCAGGGGATCTGGGATGGGGAAATCGGGAGATATTGATCAGAGTACAAGCTTTCAGTTATAAGACGGTGACTTTAGTTAATAATTTTTTTTTACTTGAGATTTTATAAGAGAATGGATTTTAAGTGTCCCCAGTGCTCCCCACCCCAATGGTAACTGTGTGGTGCTGCATGTATTTGTAGTAATCATTACATGATTCATTTCAAATAATCACATAGTTCACCTTGAATATGTACGATTTTTATTTGTCAATTATACCTTTGTGAAGCTGGAAAAACCGAACTGCTTAATCTGTTTTCTGTTGCATATAACAGAATATGTAAAACTGGGTAATTTATAAGGAAAATAAATTTGTTACTTAATGTTATAGAGACTTTGAAGCCCAAGGTTGAAAGGCTGCATACGGTGCAGGTCTTCTTACTGGTGGGGATTCCTATAGAATCCCTAGGTTGTGTGGGGGCATCACATGGTGAGGGTGGTCAGTATGCTAGTCCAGCTCTCTCTTGTTTTTCTTTCTTTCTTTTTTTTTTTTTCTGGAGCTGGAGTCTTGCTCTGTCACCCAGGCTGGAGTGCAGTGGCGTGATCTCGGCTCACTACAACCTCTGCCTCCTGGGTTCAAGCGATTCTTTTGTCTCAGCCTCCTGAGTAGCTGGGATTACAGGCACATGCCACCAGGCCCAGCTGATTTTTGTATTTTCAATAGAGATAGGGTTTCACCAAGTTAGTCATCCGCCCACCTTGGCCTCCCAAAGTGCTGGGATTACAGGCATGAGGCACTGTGCCTGGCCTTCTTTTTCTTTTTAAGATTCCCACTCCCATGATAAACCATTAATCCATGCAGGGATTAACCCATTCATGAACTGTCATGACCCAGTCTCACCTCCTAAGGGCCCTACCTCTCAATACTGCCAAAGTGGGGATTAAGTTTCCACAAGAGTTTTGAAGGGAACAGATATTCAAACGATAAGCACAAACAAAAAACCCAAGACAAGAAAAAAAGGTAAGATAAAATTTTATCATCTTTCTTAGAATGCTGATCTCAGTGTGTCATAGTTAGATTCTGAGGTTTTACAGAAGCCTAGTTTTAATTGAATTAAATTAAATTGAATTTTGATTGAGAATCTGATTGAATTTTGCCTGGGAAATATCTTGCTGTTTTAATTTGAAGGAGTCTAGGAGAGGCAGCATGCGTTTACATAGGCCATTTGACTGTGAGTTGATCCTAACTGGTATGATCAGGTCGTACTAATTATGTTAAATATTTGTCTTAATTTTTGCTACTAGTGGAGCTATTGGCTGTATACAACTTGAAAAAAATTTAGTGTCACGTTGTTTTACTTGTTTATGAGAAGTAGATGAAAGTGTGAAAATTATTGCCTTGTGGAGTGTATAGTCTAGAATTTCATAGCTGACAGGTGCACCCATATGTCATATTTTTAGATGGGGAAACTAAAATTCAGTTAGATTAACTGATTTATCCAAAATTTGGCTAGTAGAAAAGCAGACTATTTGGACTTTTTGTGGAGCTCTTACTGCCTGCAATTTCTCTGCTTTTATTTTGATTGTTTAAAAATCTTTCATTCTGAAAGAGCTCTGATACCTGCCTGAATGCAAACAGAATTCTGTTCTAGGGGTTTTCTAGGTTTTGTTTGATTCCATCAAAGTAGAGACTTGTGTATTTCTCATGCTATAGACTATGAAGTAAGAGAGAGGCAAAATGGAAGCATGGTATGCAGTTGGAAGGGACCCTAAACACCCATTTAAGAAAAGGTTGTCTTGCTCCCCAGAGAGGTTAATCACTTTCCCAAGGTTCCTCCAGATTGTTGATGGCCAAACTGGCATTAGACCTTCAATAGTTTTTCCTCTATTCCCTGATTCCCTGTACAGTGTTCTTTTTATTATATTCTTTCCTTTCTTCCTTTCTCTCTCTTTTTTACAGCTTATTAAGATACATTTAGCATATCATAAAATTCATTTATTCAGAGTGTACAGTTCAGTGTTTTTTAATATATTTATAGAGTTGTGCAGCCAGCACACAATCTAGTTTTAGAATATTTTCTGCCAGGCATGGTGGCTCATGCCTGTAATCCCAGGACTTTGGGAGGCTGAGGTGGGCAGATCACCTGAGGTCAGGAGTTTGAGACCAGCCTGACCAACATGATGAAACCCCATCTCTACCAAAAATACGAAAATCAGCCAGGCATGGTGGCACATGCCTGTAATCCCAGCTACTTGGGGGGATGAGGCAGGAGAATCGCTTGAACCCAGGAGGCGGAGATTCAGTGAGCCGAGATCGCACCCCTGCACTCCAGCCTGGGTGACAGAGTGAGACTCAGTCTCAAAAAAAAAAAAAAAAAAAAGAATTTTTAAAAATATCTTAAAAATAAATTCCATATCCATTAGCTGTCATTCCCTATTTCCCCTTTCTCCTACCCCAGTGAACTACTGATCTACTTTCTGTGTCTGTGGATTTTTCTGTTCGGGACTTTTCATATGAATGGATATAGTTTGTGACTTTTGTGTCTGACTCCTTTCACTTAGCATAATGTTTTCAAGATTCATCATGTTGTAGCATGTATCAGTACTTTGTTAGTTTTTATGGCTGAACAATATTGTATTGAATGGATACACCACATCAGTTTCTAGGCATTTAGGTTGCGCTTTGTTTTGGGATATTGTGGCTAATGCCACTATAAATACTCATGTATAAGTTTTTGTATAGACATGTTTTCAGATTTTCTTGAGTATATATGATTAGAATTGCTGGGTTATGTGGTAACTCTTTAGCATTTTGAGAAACTGCCAAACTGTTTTCCACAGTGGCTGAGCCATTTTACATTCCCACAAGCAATGTGTGAGGGTTCCAATTTCTTTGCATCTTCACCAACACTTGTTATTGTCTTTTTGATTAGAATGGGTTTTAAATGGTATATCATTGTGATTTTCGTTTGCGTTTTCCTAATGACTAATGCTGTTGTACATCTTTTTATGTACTTATTGACAAATAGTTGTGTATTTTCTTTGAAGAAATGCCTATTTATACCCTTTGCCCATTTTTAATTGGGTTGTCTTTTTATTGTTTGTCTGTAAGAGTTCTTTATATATTGTATGCTCTATCTACTTGCATACACTGGATATGAGTCCCTTGTCAGCTGGGTATGACTTGCAGATACTTTTTCCCATTCTGAGGGCTTTTTACCTTCTTGATGGTGTCATTGGATGCTGCTGTTGCACTCTGATAGTCCACAACTAAGAGAAATCATCCTTCTGATCTTTCAGATATCTTCTTTGTTACTAACCCATGTCGGTGAAATATTTAAAAGGGTTTTTGCATTTCCTATTGTAAATAGTATTTTTGCATATGCTGTGGGACTAAGCATTTATAATGTCAAGATTACCAAAAGAGACACTGTTGCCTAATTTTCCATCTAATAGGCTCAACCATCTGAAATAAAACTTAGGTCCCATGGATATTCCTAGATTCTCCTGAGTGCTTCGGTGCCTTCTTGTTCATAATTTTGGCTAGTAGGTCTCTAGTGAAGAGGAGTTAGTTTTTGTTTATTTCTTGTGGAAGGCTCTTAAGGAAGCATGCGAAATTTGTCCGTTTTATTTACCATCATAGCTGTAAGAACCTTTATGAAACATACCATACACAGTCTTCTAATTGGAAAGACCAGATGTATTTAGAAAGCTCCAGCTGTGTTCTCAGCACTCTTCTGTGTCTCTCTCCAGCTGCTGACGCTTGAATTTGAATGACATGTATTCCAAAAAATTTTCATAAATGACAAATGCCTTTTTTCACAAATAATGGAAAAATGAATGTAACTACAAATGATTTTCTCTTTGTAATACATGATTTTGTTAGATGTTTAATTGCTGAAGTGAGAAGATTTTTTTTTTTTTTTGTCATTTCCCCCCTAAAGTCCCTTCCTGACAACCTCTCCTCTCCCTACACACCACTGTCAGACTTTAATGTTAGGACATCATCTTAAAGAACTGGTCCTTACCGATTCAGTCCCCACTGTGCAGTAAGCACTTCCTTGAGTTTGTTATAAATTTTGGCAGGAGTGGAAATCTAGGTCACCAGGGAACTCTTGATTAAATTACTCCTGAAGTGTACTAATTGGTCTTTTCCACAGTGCTTCAGAAGTTCCACGGAGACACTGGCCACTTGGCAAACTTTGCCCATTCAAATCTAGTCTCAGCTGGGTTTTCTTGAGTATTTTCTCACTTTTGCTTTTAAGAAGTCACCTGTTTTATCTCCTGCTCTTTATTGATTCTAGTTTCTGATGAAGAATTGAAAAGAAGAGTGGCTGAGGAGCTGGCATTGGAGCAAGCCAAGAAAGAATCTGAAGATCAGAAACGGTGAGTTTTGTGGTATCAGAGAGAGGTTTTGGTGGACTTTTCATATTTATCAAATATTTTTAGAGAAGTATGATGGTAATAAGCCTCATTATTTGTGTATGGCTGAACCTCAGAATGTGCTGAACACATGAACTTGGCCATTTTCGGGTTTAGATTGTGCCTCTTAGAGCCTTATGTTACCTGCTTCCCAAAATTGACTGTGAATTATCATGATATCTCTTGTATTGGTTGCTTGAATATGGAGCCCTGTTTTCTCAATATATGAGAAGGAGTTTTTGAGGATTCTCCAGGAACTTCCTAGTTGATCAGCGAATGTGTTCATGATTGAAAATTATATTGCCTGCTACAGGCACTAAAGTAAATATTTTGGTCATGATGAATATCATGTGTGATACATAGTGCCTGGATTAACAAATAGCACTAATTATTATTCTGTTAACTTAAAAACATTAGGATGTTACAGATATAAGTAAGGTTGGAAATAAAAATCCTGTTAACATCCTCTGAAGTTAACCCCTTTTTAACATTTTATTGCTTGAGATTTTTTCCTCTGCACACTCTTCCATCTTATTGTTGCCATTATTAATACTACTACTAACAACCCCTAAAAGAATGTTCACTGAAGTGTTTTTGTAACAGTAGAAAATTGGAAGCAATCCAAACTGACCATACTGGGAGACTGACCGAATGAATGACAGTACATGCCTGCAGTGGAATACTAGACCATCAGTTAAAGCCTTGTGTGCTGATTCAAAAAGATGTTGACGAGCTGTCAACTGAAATTTAAAAAAACCACCATAAATGGATTTTTTAAAAAGCATCGTTTTTTTAAAAAAATGCACCACTTTTTGAAGTTTGAGTATGTACTTATTCATAAAAAGATGGGAATACATTTTAATCTAAGATAAAGTGCTTCCCATCTGTACTATTTCTGGAGTTTTCATATAGCTTAGAGAATTATGCTTACATGATCATGTGAATGTCTTTTTACTGTGAGCACCAAACGCATGCTTGCCACCGAGCAGATGCTTAGTCTGTATTTGTTTTGTTTTGAACTGCCCGACCGACTATTTTGCCTGAGAGATCTGGAGGTAAGGGATCTTTAAATTGGACTGTAGTCCTCACTGGCCGTAGAAACTTCACTGTATAATTTAACCTCTTGGAGCCTTAAATATTTCATCTTTGAAATGAGGGTGATGAATAATTATTCTTTAATATTTCTTTTGACAAATTGCTAAGCTAACTCCCAGTTTGCACAAAATAGACAGAACAGAGTATGAATTTTAGATTAAGAACGCCATTTTCTCAGGAAATAGAGAAGGTTCATGGCTTACGATTTAAAAAAATCAAGATGTAATTGGTACTGCCAAAAAGGTCTGCGTATATTTCCACAGTTTTCCATGGAGTACTTTATAATTATTTAATTGGCTTAGGTTGATAGACTATATAATTAGATAGTGAAGTTTAAATATTCAAAAAAAATTTAGATTACTTTCATTAAGAAGCAAAGACAATATGGTAAAATGTCTTTGAAATTTTGTTATTTTTAATTGAGTTTTATTTTAATAGGGATTTTTTGGTTAGATTCTCATATTTACTTTGCTTATTATATTTCACATAGGATTTTTTTTTTGGTCTTCCCTTCTCTCCATATGGTGCAGGCTTTTTGTTAAAATAACTCTCACTGTAGTTTTTTTTTTTTCTCTTCATTATTCAGCTCCCATTTGCTCTGCTTTGGCTCATAAAAGGGAAAGGGCAGATGAGATGAATAAAAGGTGCCAGTAAAAGCCAATTTCATATCTCAGGTGGAATGGGGTTGGCAGCCTATCTATAACCTGGACCAATGACTATTGATAAAGAATTTATTTTCTGTCACCTTTAAGGAGAGCAGAGGGTGGCATAGCCTTTATATTATTTTTTTCTTTTTAAAAAATGTTTTGTTTGAAGCCTCCTTCATGAAAACTTCCAGCTGTCAAATCTTGGCAAAAAGAAGTGTGTGTTCATCTATATGATAGTTCTTAAAAGAATCAATAGCTATTTTTTTCTTTTTTTTTTTTCTACCAGAGAAGAAACTTCAGAAGTAGCATTAAGAAGGTTTTGTGTGCAGTCTTTTGGCAGCAACTTTTTGGAGTCACAGAGCATGTATACATTATTGTAGGTGTTGGCTAAATTGAATAGAGATTTGTAGGCAGTTTTAGAAAATGGCTCCTCTTACCTTTGTGCTGTTCCTCATATAGTATGTGCCCTGTACCAAGTTTTCTCTTCCTCCAAATGCACACAAACCTGTTGACCAGTTCTCAAGCACTTAATATCTGGACATAGGCATCCACATATGTTTTGAAGAAGCTTGTTCGACGAGGACTTTGGAATTAATTTCAATTGTGATATTTTCCTTTATAGACTATCTACTATCATGTAACCCTTTTTAAATGGACATTTTAAAGCAGTGAGAAAAATAGAGTATGGTGAATCCCTAAAACACATGCCGCAGTTTTAACAATTCTGGTTTCATCCATGCCTCTAGTCACTCTACCCATGTGGTGATTGGTGAGGAGAGGTGGTGTCATTTTTAACAGGCAGGTGAATTTTACGGCAGAGAAATATTCCAAAATGTCTTCTATCAGCATAGTTGAGATAAGCACTTTGTTTCCGTTAGATGTGTTTAGTTGGAAAATTGAAACTTAGCTCTGATTAGCATAGAAAGCAAGGAAATTTCTAGGAGCGTAAAGAATATATAGCTCAAAAGAAACAAAAGGAAGGCTAGAGAACCATTAGCAAGGGGAGAACTGGCTATTTCTAAAACTGTGCATAGTGAGGAAATAGTTCCCCAGCAGGAAATCGCGGGGAGCATTCCATGAGGAGGGAGAATGGATGCTGGGTGGCTAAATTTCATTGCATGCCACTGATTTTAAGATTTTGGTGTATTCGATGTACTCTATGAAAAATATTGCTGCCAGTTTTAACACAATACTTTTATCTCTCGGGATTTTCTTATTGAACAGTTCATTAACACTAATTTTGAATTTTTGAAAACATATATGTATATTTGTAAGAAGGAAAAAGTAAGCAAAATAAATTGATTAAGGCAGTGGTTCTCAGCTGGGAGAGCATTTGGTCCCCAGGGGACATTTGATGATGTTTGGAGACATTTTTGGTTGTCATAACTTGTCAAACGTTATTGGCATGTAGTGGATAGAGACCAGGGATGCTGCAAACATTCTGTAATGCACATGACAGTCCTCACTTACAGCCGCTACCCGCTAACTCCTGGCCATTCTTCCCTCACCAAAAAAAGAATTATTTGGCTCAAAATGTCAGTTGTACCAACAGCGAGAAACCAAGGGTTAAGGTATTCTTCAAACCCGCCCATGTTGGATTTAATTGTTGTGGATCACTTCTGGACTTATGGTTTGATGTCTTTGTTTTTCCACACAATATCATACTCTATGCCATCAAAACCTTGGTGACACAGCATTCCTTAAAGGATTGTTCCACTCTTGTTCCTGGAACTTTTCCAAGCTGCTGACATCAGTTCTGCAAATTTTGATGCTTAAATGCAAGCCATGACAACTGCAGTGGGACTGCCGCCTGGCAGACAGCAATTTTCACATGCTTTTAGGTTTGTGAAAACGTGGAAAAATATGTGTCCTAGAATTGATGAAATGCAGTCCGTATACACTCCAGACCACATAACATTTGTCAACTTGGAATGACTTCGCGAGTGTCTTGCTTTACCTTCTGCTTAATACAGAAACCTTTTTTCAGCATCTGTGACCGGTAGGGCCACACACATTTAGATTCCATTCCAAATCATTGAAACTGACGATATTTCATTAGGTCGTCTAAAATTTACCCCAGCCCCTTTAAGTCTCCACTCCTAAATCTAATGCAGAGGTGGCATACTTAAAAGTTGCCTTAGAGGAGGTTTCTTACTAAGTCCACAGTGACAATATGGTTACTAATTATAAGCACGATGACTATATATATTATATTTTCAGGTTTAGAAAACACTTAGATATGGACTCCTAATTCATTTTATCATAGATTTATCCTGTCTTATGGGGATCTTAAGTAATTTGCTTCCACAAATCATGTACCCACAAATCGCTGATATATTAGTCCACACACTAAAATTGTTAGGTTGAATTCGAAATCATGGTTTTGCTTATCAAAACATCTAGTAGACAGAATAGTTGCTCCGCCTACCCAGAATCCAGAGTAAATGCCTCTGTCAGCAGTCTGTTTTTGCTACGACACTCAACTTTGTGTTTGGGTTATAGCTGACCATATTGTGTTGTAACTATGTAGGCCAATATAGCAAGGGCATAATATACCACAGTTTGAGTACAGAATTTTAAATTATGATTTACTTCTTCCCGTGCCCTACTTCCAAAAGTCAGTCTTTGACAGCAAGAAAAATGTGACTACTTCTGACCTCTGACCTTTGGCATTTGAATTTCACCTCTTTACCTGTAAAGGCAAGTGAAAGTGTTTCAGTTTTAATAATTTTATTTTTAAGAAACCAAGAAGAAAGGGAATAGCTACTTGATGTTGGAACTAACTGTACATCAACCAAGATTACTTGCTTGCTGTTTTTAAATGGACGTTAGTTGAGATTTTCCCCTCACTTTTAGTTATTTGGAAAGTTACATTAGATTTGTGAGATCTAAAATAATCAATTTGGTTTAATAAGTGGTTTAATAAATTAGTCATAAATTTCATTAGCCATCTGGGTTAGAGTATAGTGTAGTTTATTTATTTTTCCATTGATAGCATTATTGATATCATCAAATAAGGGCTTAAAATTTATTTGTACCTTTTAGTTTCTCATAGTATTGGTGAAATTTAGAGGGATGGTACCATCTGTTTAAGTTCATTATATATGATAATTTAGCTTGATTTTATTATTACATATGTTCTGTCTCTGAAAAAAGCAGAAAGAAAAAGGCAAAAGAAAAAGCAGAAAAAAGGAGGAGGAAAGAGTCCTGAAACAGACAGTTTTTGTGGGTAGTGTCATGTTTAAAACACATAATACAAGAAATCATGTGCCTGGGCGCAGTGGCCCACACCTGTAATCCCAGCCCTTTGGGAGGCTGAGGCGGGTGGATCACCTGAGGTCAGGAGTTTGAGACCAGCCTGACTAACATGGTGAAGCCCCGTCTCTACAAAAAATAGAAAATTAGCTGGGCGTGGTGGCACATGCCTATAATCCCAGCTACTCAAGAGGTTGAGGCAGGAGAATCGCTTGAACCCGGGAGGTGGAGGTTGCAGTCAGCTGAGATTGAGCCACTGTGCTCCAGCCTGGGCAACAAGAGTAAAACTCCGTCTCAAAGGAAAAAAAGAAAAAAGAAATTGCGCACCTAGCACAGCACATTTCACATAGTAAACTCTCACAAGTGTTTGTTCAATTGAATGAATCACTGCATCTGGAAAAGCATGATAACTTTTTTTCTAGAAGGTGCAGTTCTAAATTATGTATGTGGATATATATATATTCTACATTATATTAAAATAGAAAATTATACCTTTGAAATTGGCTACTGACCAGGGACTATAGATACTTGTCTTATAAATCTTTATTTTAATTTAGTGTAGTGTTGAATGCTGTTTTCCTATCATAGACAGAAATTACACAGTTATGAAAATTATATACCTTCAACCTGCATGTAATTTCTAGGTATATAGAAGTTAAAAAAAAATTTCAGGGAATGAGTACTATTGATAACTAATATTGATCAAGGCTGATAAAAGCATAGTTTTAAAGTGATCTTATGGGATTAGTTAGCAGTCAGTATATCCTCAATGAAGTCACAACTGACACAGGCAATGAATTTCACTTGTAATTTATAAATAGTCGCAAAGAAGGTTATTGCAGAAATTTGAGTTGCAACCCTTCAGTGACACACACCTGATGTCCAGGTGTAACCTATGCCATCCTGCTGTGATGTGAGCATATTTCCCAGGCTCATTAGGCTTCAGCGGAGGTAGTAGATGGTTTGTGGGCATGATTTCCAAAATATTCCTTTATACAACATTTAAGAGATCCTTTTGTAGTATACAAATCCCACTATTTTAGGTTATTTTTCCTCATTAATCCTATTTTTGCCGTTTCTTTTTTTTTCATGCTTATTGCATTGCCGTTGTCTTATAGTCATACTTGTCCATTTGATTCTACTTAACAATTGATAGAAAGACCTAACCAGTTGTGAATGTAGTCGGAGGAACACATCCCAGTCACCCAGTATTTTTCACTGGAAGATGACTGGAAGTACTGCGTATGTACGGGGGGGTAAGTCAGCTTTTTTATAACCAACAATTGCAGAACTTTGGATTTTCCAGCTCTGTTTTATTCTCATCTTTTTATTTCATTTTCCAAATCCAATTTTCTTTCCTACGGATGCTACACTGTTGTAAGTCCTTTGAGAAGCTATTTTTACATGTTAATATCAAACCTGGATAACCAGAGTCAATTTAAGCATGCCATAGACATGTAACTTCTTTACTGGTGATAATAGCAGCAGTGGTATTTGACCACTTCTTGTTCATGTTTCTTTTGACAGTAATTATAGTGTTTTCTCTTGTGAAGCATAGTGTTTGACGTAATTTGTGCCAGAGTTGATTTTTGCATTTGGAAGTTCCTAGGAATCGGTTTTTTAGTGTTCGATAGCTGTAATAGTCTTGTCAAAGAGTCTCCATTACTTGGAACAATCCAGTTTTACTACTTTGGTCTGGGGATGTGGAGTTGTAATGTACTCGGTAAGTCATTTATTATTCCTTACATACATGATTAGTGTTTATTGTCCGTGTTGTCACTGATGTATAAAAACAGATGACTGAGTTAGATACAGGTAGTGTTTTTCAGCAGAGCTGGATTAGAATTGGCCTGCCACATATCCCTACTCAGGCTGTTGCTGAGGTGATAGAATCATACAGGCTCTCATCATTACATAAACATTTTTCAAAGGGAATCCAACATGGAACCCAAAATACAGCTGATTTAAGCGCTGTCTGGTTAAAGCTAGGACTAGGGACTTAGAGCTATGTCAGCCCCTTTTCTTCTTTTTCCTTCCTAAAGATCCAGGAATCATCTTTGTAGGCTCTTGTGCTAACTGGGGCTTCCTTCTAGAAAACTTTGGTCAAGATCATTTTCTCTCCAATTTGAACACTTTGTGTATGAGGAGTGTACCTTCCTCATCCCAGCAGCATTTGTTAGATAAACTCCATTCTGCTTCTCTTGTAAAACGTGGGTGGACAGCGGCCTGTTGTCCATTTCCTTAGTCTGGAAGTCCATGTTTATGAGCAGTTGTCCACAGAGGCTGGGCCTAGCCCTGGCTGCTTCTTAATCCTGGCCTTCTGGAAGCCATCTGCTGGTCCTGTTGGTAATACTGTGTTAGGATCACTGGAGAAGAGTGTGAGGTCCTTCTGTGCAATATCTGGAAATACTGGAGAAATATTCAGAGAGTCCCTGTTTCCCCTCCTGACCTTCATAGCTTTGCCAGTATAGCCTCGAGCTGAGAAAGAATGTGGGCCATATAGTTGTAAATCAAATGTAAATTTCCTCTCCGGTTTATAATACTTCCAAACATTGGCACCTTTTCCTTTTTCAGTAATAACCTTACCTTCCTTCTTTTCTTGGTTGGAGCAAACTGTTAAACAGGAGTAGCCCACCTTAAATTTCTGTTTAATACCTTATTGAGAGAACCACATTCTTTTGTATCCCATTCTTATTCAGACGCCATTGTCATTTGTCTTTGAAAACTTTCCTTACAGTTTTATGCAGACATACACATAGAACATGCACACTGGAGTCACATATAATCTGTGAAAATGATTTCAGAGTATAGGACACATATGCCCAACTACAATGTCCAAAAATTAACAAACATAGGGGTCATCTTCTATTTACTGTGTGCTGAACACTGTTCTAAGCATTTAATATATTTTCATTCATTTCAACTATAATAACGTCTCTATTGGGTAGGCATTACTGTTATCCTCATCTTATAAATGAGGAAACAGAGAGGCTAAGACACTTACCAAGTGATAGAGTTTGGATTTGCGTCCCTGCCCAAACCTCATATTGAAATGTAATCTCCCAATGCTCAAAGTGCGGCCTATGGGAGGTAATTGCGTCATGGGGGCGGTTTCTAATGGTTTAGCACCATCCCCCTAAGGCTGTTCTTGTGATAGAGTTCTCATGAGATCTGGTTGTTTAAAAGTTTGTAGCACCCCTCTCCTTTCTCTCTTCCTCCTTCTCTGGCCATGTGAGATGTGCCTGCTTCCTCTTGCCCATCTGCCATGAGTGTAAGTTTCCTGAGGCCTCCCCGGTGCCTCCATGCTTTCTTTATAGCCTGCAGAACTGTGAACCAATTAAATATCTTTTCTTTATAAATTATGCAGTCTCAGGTATTTCTTTATAGCGATGTAAGAAGAGGCTAATACACCAAGGTCATATCTATGAAGTACGCAGTGGGGCTCGGGTTTGAATCCAAGTCTTTGCATTTAAACACCCTACAGTATTACTTTCTGTGGAAACAGGGAATACCTTCCTTAAAGTCTTTCATTGACAGTTGTGGGAAGAAGTATCAAACATTTAATTAGATTTTCTCTTATAAACCTTTCACAAATTAAATTCTCTTAAAAATAACCTCTGTTTTGTGCTACTGGTTATAAGCTCTAGACAGCTGCTCTGTACAGTATTTAAAAAATTCCTTTATCTTAGGACCAAGATGTCTTGATAATCTGTCTTTACAGTTAATACTCTTTTTGTTATGTAGGCGATACCTGACTTTTATTTATTTATTTATTTATTTTTTGTGATGGAGTCTCCCTGTGTCGCCCAGGCTGGAGTGCAGTGGCGCAGTCTCAGCTCACTGCAATCTCTGCCTCCTGGGTTCAAGAGATACTCTTGTCTCAGCCTCCTGAGTAGCTGGGATTACAGGTGTACACCACCACACCCAGCTAATTTTTTGTATTTTAGCAGAGGCAGTGTTTTGACGTGTTTGCCAGGCAGCTCTCAAACACCTGACCTCAGGTGATCCACTCACCTCAACCTCCCAAAGTACTGGGATTACAAGCATAAGCTACTGCGCCCAGTCCTATACCTGACTTTTAAATGCTTGTTTGTGCACATTTTCAGTGACAATGGCAGTTTAAATTTCTCATGAGTTCAGTTCTTGTTAGCTTAAGATTGGGACAGTTTTCTTAATAGCACAGCGGGGAGTATGTGGAAACAGCTGGTACCCTGCCTCATGAACTTTAGAGATGAGGATCTGCTGCTGGTCAGTGAGGCACATGTGTGCTCACTGGCGACTTCCTGAGTTCAGTGTAGCAACTTGCTCACTTTTCATGGGGCGGGGGGCGGGGGCGGGGGCGGTAGTTTCTTGGAGTTAGGAAGAAACTAACCCTTTCTTGGAGTTAGGAAGCGCTAAAGAGGTGCAGGATTTACTTTAATAAATGATTGCAGAGGGGAAATTTTTACATTTCTCCCTATATTCATTCATAGGTCTTTTTTTTTTTTTTTTAAATGAGACAGTGGCTCATTCTGTTTCTATAGTTATGTTGCTTGCTATGCTGGGTTTTTGGCTTGTAGTGTCTGTTGTTACTATTTATTTGGCTTTTGTATGATAGTCAAAGTCATCACATTTAGTCTACAAACTTAGATGTTTTGAAATCAATTAAAAACTTAGCTCCTGGGACAATTTGCCGTTGGAACTAGAATATTGAATTTCCCTGTCAAAATATTCAGCTGCAATGGGAGCAATTGCTAGTTATATGCTATTTACAATTGCCTCCTTACATAGAAACAATCCGATTCCTTGAGGCTGCAGCCATTTCATTTGGAAGGTTTTCTCTTCTTTTCTTCTTTTTTTTTTTTTTTTTTGTTATCCCCAAAATCATTTTAGTGTGATTTTGGTGTCATGTGTGAAGCATTAAAACAGAGCTTAACCATGTAAATATTTCAATTCATGATTTAAATTCAAGTTTCTTCACAACTTCTCAGAATGGATCTTTTAAATTCCTTTTTTCTTGGTGCCATTTTGTCAATGTTGATTTAGATTAAAACAAAAATCTCAAGAAAATTCGTAAATTACAGTGCATTTTTACTTCCTGATGGGGTTGATGGATTAAAACCAAGTGATACCAAAAAAAGTACTCCCCAAAGTCAACTAAAACCACTAATGTAATGTTACAAGGGTCTACTAGTTAAAACACTCTATGCAGCAGAGTTTCTGCAGCTCCTTCATTATTTCTATAGAACTAGGTAGGTTTGACATAGAAAGATCATTCTTCAAACAACTGAAAACATGGAAATTGTGTTGGTTTGTTTAAAAAAAAAAAAAGAGAAGAATATTACCAGGGAAATACATACCTATTAAAGGCACTCAGTTAATGCAGATGAATCATTTTTTTCTCTCTCCTTTCCCTTATTCTTCCCGCCTCCCAAATCATTTATACATTCTTACCCTAGGTTATTTATAGTTTTGTTTTTTGAAACAGTGAGCATGTTCTATAATGTGCTTTTTTCTTCCCAGTCATATATTGTGATCTCTCTTCCCATGTCGGCATATACAGATCTCAAGTAGACCGTCTATCTGATAATAAATGCCATTTAAGAAGACTTTGCCTAAGAAAAGTAATATACTGATGGTAATAATATGGAATAGTAGTAACTAACAGTTTTGAATACTTCCTTTGTCCCAAGCACTGGTCCAAGCCCTTTACTACACATGTAATTATTTAACCTTTACAGCAGCCCTAGGGGGCAGGTTCTTACCTGATAGTCTCCTCACTTTGCAGATGAAGTGGCTGAAACACAGAGGTCACTTGCTTATAGCCACATAGCCAGAAAGCAGAGGAGGTGGAATTTGAACGCAGGCAGTCTGCATCTGGAGCTACCATACTCACCATCACTGTATTAGACTGTGTTTCAGAGGCTAAATTATTTTCCAATCCAGCAGTCATGTTACCTATTATATGTCTGTTTGAATGCTCTATCTTTTTTTTTTTTTTTTTTTTTTTTTTTGAAATGGAATCTCACTCTGTCGCCCAGCCTGGAGTGCAGTGGCATGATCTTGGCTCACTGCAACCTCCACCTCCCGGGTTCAAGTGATTTTCCTGCCACAACCTCTGAGTAGCTGAGATTACAGGCACCCACCAGCACACTGGGCTGATTTTTGTATTTTTAGTAGAGATGAGATTTCACCATGTTAGCCAGACTGTTCTTGAACTCCTGACCTCGGGTGATCCACCTACCTTGGCCTCCCAAAGTGCTGGGATTACAGACGTGGGTCATTGCTCTCAGCCCTTACTTCTTTTGATGTGGGTTACTGAAGGTTTACTCTTTTCTTTTCTTTTTTCTTTTTGTTGAGACAGGGTTTGGCTCTGTGCCCATGCTGGAGTGCAGTGGTGTAATCTCAGGTTATTGCAACCTCTGCCTCCCAGACTCAAGGTATCCTCCCATTTTAGCCTCCCGAGTAACTGGGACTACAGGTGCATGCCACCGTTCCTGCCTAATTTTTGTATTTTTGTTAGAGGTAGGGATTCCCCATTTTGCCCGGGGTTAGTCTCGACCTCCTGTGCTCAAGTAATCTGTGTACTTTGGCCTCCCAAAATATTGAGATTACAGGTGTGAGCCACCATGCCTGGCCTGAAGGTTTATGTTTTATAGGTTTTAGCAGTAAACTATGCCTTAATTATGGAGCTCAATAAATAAGGAATTTAGTTTGAAAAGAAATTCACAAATGACTTTTTGGTGTTTTTGTTTTCTAACCCACATGACTATGTTTTGAAATAAAACTGTCAAAATACTGCAAATGGTGGGTAAAAATTAATATTACTGTAGATTTTGCTGTATATGTTGGAAATTGTGCATTTCTTTATGAATATATCTGTCAGCTGTACAATTCAGTTTTTATAGAATTAAAGAAAAGAAACCCAAGTGAGTTTCACTAACTTACGTTATTTAACCCTACATAGGTTTGCCTTAGAAAAGCTCTCTCGTCAAACTACTGAAAATGTGAATAATGCTAATCTAACAGAAAGTTGACTCATCAACTTTCTGAGGTTGCAGTGAGCTGAGATTGTGCCACTGCACTCCAGCCTGGGCGACAGAGCAAGACTCCATCTCAATAAACAAACAAACAAATAAATGCCAGGTACAGTCTATGTAACAGAAAGAATATTAACTGTAAAGACAGATTCCCAAGAGAGCTTGGTCCTAAGATAAAATAATTTTTTAACGAATTTTGATTCTTGATCATTCCAAAGTAATTATTTCTACCTTTATGTCCTTGTTTTCCCCTTTCTCGTGAATTGGCCCTAGTGTCTCTGCTTTTAAAATATGTTAGAAATTCTTGACCTCTCACCATTGCCAACCCTGCCTTAGGCTAAGCCAGTGGTTCTCAGCTGCAGGAGATTTTGCTCCCTTCCCCATTGGACTTCCGGCCATGTCTGGAGACCTTTTAGGTTGTCCCAACGTTGTGGGTACCGCTGGCATCTAGTAGGTAGAGGCCAGCAGTGCCGTTAAACATCCTCCAGTGCACTGGTCAATCCCCCTACCACAAAGAATTGTTCTGTTCAAAATGTCAATATAGCTCTGAGGTCAAGAAACCCTGGCCTAAGCCATTACTGTTTCTCATTTGTACCGTTACAGAGTCACCTCCATGAGGCTATTCTTGTCTGCCAGATTCTGTTTTTCACAAAGCAGCATTAGTCTGCTTTAAAATTTTGAATCCTGTCAGTTTCTTTGCTTAAAACTGTCTAATGGCTTTTCATTAGGTTTAGCATAAAGTCCAAGTCCTTTTCTCCGACCTTCAAGTCCTCTACCCATTGTTACACATTTACAAACTCCGTTACTTGGACCTCCTATCTTATCACCCTCTCATTGGACACTTCAGCCCCTTCGGCTGCCAAACCTGTTTGTGTCTATAGCTCCTTGTCCAGAATATTGGTACTTCATAATTTGCACGACTGACTCCCTCTTACTATCACAGTTCTTCTCAAATAGCCCTACAGAGAGGATTTCCCTGATCATTTTGTCTAAAATAACTCTTCTTTCTTTCCTGTCCTCTCATCCTAGCTGCTTTATATTTCTTTATACTATTTTCTTTTTCTGTTTCTTATCTGTCTTCTGCACCAGAATATAAAAGTCTATGAGGGCTGGGCATGGTGGCTCACACCTGTAATCCCAGCACTTTGGGAGGCCGAGGCAGGTGGATCATCATCTGAGGTCAGGAGTTCAAGACCAGCCTGGCCAACATGTCGAAATCCTGTGTCTACTAAAAATACAAAAATTAGCCGGGCATGGTGGTGGACACCTGTAGTCCCAGCTACTCAGGAGGTTGAGGCAGGAGAATTGCATGAAACTGGGAGGTACAGGTTTCAGTGAGCTGAGATCGTGCCACTGCACTCCATCCTAGGTGTAACAAGAGTGAGACCCTGTCTCCAAAAAAAAAAAAAAGAAAAAAAAGAAAAGCAGGCAAAATTCATTGTCAGTCATATAGTAGGTACCAAAAAAGAATTACTAAATTACAATAATATTTTACTCTTGTGTCTAAATGCATTAAAATAGTATAGAATTTGTCCAGAAGTCAAAAGCTATAAGAGAATCATCATATGACAATAGCAGCTGCCATTTAATGACTGTCCACTGTGTACTGTGTATATATTTGTATATATTAGCTCTGAACTCCCCAGGAGGGCTCTGAATGAGGCCTGCTTTGGCCTGTATTGTGGCCTATAAGACGATGCCCCACATATTCTTCTCCAGGATCCGAGGCTAAGTGATCATCGCTCCGCCATCAAACTGGGGAGCAAATGGATGTGGTAGCTCTGCCCTTTGCAGGTTTATTTTACAAAAGCAGCTTGGAGAGATAAAGTACCTTGCCCTGACAAAAGGCAGCATCAGGTTCAAATCCAGTCATCTTTTACTCCAAGCCTTGTTCCCAACACTTCTTCAGATTTTCATAGTGCTTAGGAAGTGACTGTGATTCATGTCTTCCTGTTGAGTAGGCTTAATTGGCTTTCATTTTTTGATACGAGGACTGCATTCATAACTCCGGGAGCAGTGTTTTTTTGATTTCAGGTCCTGTCCTAAGACAGTTGCTCTGTTTCCTTCATTTTTAGTGAGCATTGTCTGAAAGTGGAAATCTGACAGTATATGAATATCATCTAAGCTTTTGGAATAGCTAGCAACATAATCAAAATTTGAAACTACATGAACAACATATACTATATTTTGCACTTACATTTTACACGAGACTGAACCGGAGCATATTTTGTGTAAGTCTCTAAGCCTTGACTGTTGGGACAGAAGTCAGGAAGCCTCTGTGTCTCTGAGCATATACTTCTAACCCCGTGAACCCTGTGAAAGGGATTCCAGGTGTCCTTTGAACATTTGGTGCATTAGATTCAAGAGGTGCCTGGCGTAACATGGATTTGTATCTTGAAACTTTGCATTATTTCCGTGGTTTCGTGACAGAGTTTTTTTGTCATAATGTGAAAGATCATCTTTTCTCCCCTGGTCCTCCCCTCGACCTCCCTGGCTCCTGGGAATCGGGGCTCTCTCCAGGCACCGGGGAAGGCAAAAGCCCAGAGCTTCCTGGGATGGCAAATTGTTCTGAGTTGCAGTGTGTTCCTGTGCTTTTTTTTTTTTTGGACACAGAGTCTCACTCTGTCACCTAGGCGGGAGTGCAGTGGTGCCATCTCAGCTCACTGCAATCTCCGCCTTCTGGATTCAAGCTGTTTTCCTGTTTCAGCCCTCCAAATAGCTGGGATTACAGGTGCACACCACCACGCCTGGCTAATTTTAGTGTTTTTTAGTAGAGACAGGGTGTCCCATGTTGGCCAGGCTGGTCTCAAGCTCCTGACCTCAGGTGATACACCTGCCTTGGCCTCCCAAAGTGCTGGGATTGTAGATGAGAGCCACCGTGGCCAGCCCTTGTACGTTTTGAGTTGAAGATTGTCTCTTCCTTCGTAGCCTCTTGTATCTGTCCTCCCACTCACTACCTCTGTGTTTTGGTTTTGGTTTTTGTTGCTATTGTTTTTTTTTTTGGTCTTTTTTGTTTTTTCATTTGCCGGCAGCTTGTCGTAGGAATGACACATTCTGAGCAGAGTCAGCTTTAGACAGCTTTTTGCAGACAAGAACAACAAATTCACCAGTCAGGGAACAAAGTGAGAGAAAAATGAAGAACGATATTAGAAAAGAATCCTTTGGGAAGCTGCACAAAAAACGTTATATTAAAATCGATACCAGGGCTTGACCTTTTGTGGTAGTGTATATTTTAAAGCCTCCTATTGATTCTCTTTTAATAACATGTTTATTCTAGTTTACTGACATAAGCCTGCAGAGAATACAAAAAGAAAAGATCAAATTCTTTATTATGGTGGCCATTTAAATTTGTCTCCGACATTTCGTATGGCTAGTGTTATATATGTACGTACTTAACATATTCTTGTGCATTGTAGGACTTTGAGATGTTATGAAGGTGGCAAAGGGGATTTTTATTTTTGTTGAAAGTACTCTCAGCCTTGCTGTGACATATAAGTGTATCTCCTTCCCTCACCACGAAATTGCTTTTTTTTTTTTTTTTTTTTTTCTTCTGCATGTGTGTAGAATCCAGAAAAGCCTCATTTTGATTGATTTTTTTTTTCTTTTAAAAACCATCGATAGCTTAATCTGCTGAGTCTGGGAACATTTGGTGACAGTTCTATGCATAAAGACAGCTGTCTTTTACTGCATAACTAATGGCAAAATGTCAAAGAATAGGAAATTTTCTTACCTGACCCCTTTGATCACTCAATCTTGTCGTTCCAAAGACAGAAATATTTATTGCTTTTCACCATGTGGGGCCATGCACATTTCACTTAGGAAGATAGTCATCTTAAGGATGTTGTCCAGTCATGAATTGGTGGCACTATTCTTATCTCCTCCAGTTTTTTCCATTAGGAAAAAAACCAGAATCAATTTTCTTACTTCATTCAGATGATTTCCCCCAACATAACGGATATTAAGAGATATCCAGAATAACAGGAAGGACTTGAGCGAGATACCTGGAAAGGTTATCCTGTAAATGGCAAATTAAATGAGATTCAACCTGTAGAGCATCTTGCTAATAGGCTTGGGGATAAATAGGATGCTTGGATCTAATTCGTGGTTTTAATATAATAGTCCTGTTGTTTATGGGACATCTAATATCAAATGTAGAGAAGCCAGACAGTAATTCCAGGAAGGAGGTAATGAATTAGAGGACATTTTGAAAGGGCAAGCAAATTAATCAAGAAGCTAAAGAATTAGGAAGTTGGGATACATGTATTGTAGCATGCATGGGAGGAGATGGGGAGGCTCGGCAGAGATGCAGCAGGGCATCCCTAGGAGGTCCAGAGAATGGCTAGTTTCTCTCTATCCTTGTGTCTTTAAGTGTTGGAGGGACCTGGAGTCAGCAGCCATAGTGGTGAGACTGCTTCCTTTCTGCACACTGCTGGTGGGGGGCTGGCTATTCCTTAAGGATTGGTTCCTGGGCCCTGACCTGCTTGTTAGGGTCTCCAAAGGTGAGTGTCAGAAAAAGTAGCTTATAAGTAAAGGTAAAATTCAAATAAAACTAAGATTTAAAACTCTCCAGCTTAGACGTCAGGTTAACTAATCCCATGGCAGAACTGAGTTATATGTCCAAAAAGAGACTGAGAACGAGATGACAACTAGAGACAATCAAGTGGGTCTCTTCTAGTCTGCCCCTGCTTGCTTCTCTCTTACCTTGTCCCGCTGTGAATTCTCTATTAGCCTGGTCTGCTTTTCTGTGTTTTATCATCACCCCACCCATAACAGCTTCCTAGTACCGATCAATATAGATCAAAGTTAAAATCACAAGGCACATGATAGTAATAAGTGTTTTTTCTAGTTACAAATAACTCACACTGTTTAGAAAATTAGAGAAATGCAGCTAAACAAAGTAAAGAAAATGAAAATAACCCATAATCTCAGTATTCACACCAAACCACTGTAAATATTTTGGTATGCAGGCATATACACATGGGAAAAAATTACAGAAGTGGTATTATATTGTCCTGCTGTTTTTATTGTCTGCTTTATTTTTGCTCATAATATATCGTAAAAATGTTTTGTCATTACATATATAACTTCATTGTAGTTTACCATTAGACATTTAGGCTTCCAAATAAATGGTTCAGAATGTTTCACTCTTATGAACACTCTGCATTGAATATCCTTATTATTAAATTTACACATATCCAGTGTTATTTCCTTAGGGTAAATCCCTAGAATTGGAATTACCAGGTCAAAGGTTATACCAAATATTATTATTGTCAAATTGCCCCCAAGAAATTGTGTTACTTAACTTACCACCAATATGAATCCCTTTTTTTCTCACTGCAAACTTTGGGAACGTAGTAGTTAAACCAGTGTTCTGTTATGCCCATGTGATCATGGCTGCTCATAACTGTTTATTTGGCTAGTATTTTCATTAATTTTATTTATTTATTTATTTATTTATTTAGAGACAGAGTCTTGCTCTGTTGCCCAGGCTGGAGTGTGCAGTGGTGCGATCTTGGCTCACTACAACCTCTGCCTCCCGGGTTCAAGTGATTTGTGCCTCAGCCTCCCGAGTAGCTGGGATTACAGGCATGCACCACCACACCTGGCTAATTTTGTATTTTTTTTTCTTTCTTTTTTTTCAAGAAAGAAAGAAAAAGAAAAAAGAAAGAGAGAAAGAAAAAAAAAGAATGAAAGAGAGAAAGAAAGAGGAAGAAAAAGAGGGAGAGAGAATAATTTTGTATTTTTAGTAGAGATGGGGTTTCACCATGTTGGTCAGGCTGATCTGGAACTTCTGACCTCAGGTGATCCACGTGCCTTGGCCTTGCAGAGTGCTGGGATTATAGGCATGAACCACCGCACCTGGCCTGTTTTCATTAATTTTAGATGGGTGGTTACTGGTGGGATAAAATAGTCTTTCTGTGTTAGTACTATGAGAGTTTAGATACTTTAATTCTTGCCAGATCATTTGAGGTTAATGTTAGTATAGTTTAAGAAATACGTAACCTTATTTCAATAATGTTCTTTGTTAGCTGTCTGTACATACAAAGTCCTGTCACTGAGACCTATATGTAGCTGGCTAAATACAATAGATATGCAATAGATGAGATACAGTTTAGCTGGGAAGACTCTAATTGCCCTGGAGAGGACTCAGTATTTCTAAAATTGCCACAGTAGGTCTGGCCTAACTGTGATTTAGTTAACTGGTCAATACTACGCCATATCTGTAAATGTATAATTGTGCCTTAAGATCAAATGTCAGAGAAGAAATAAAACAGCCTGTGACATTTCTGGCTTTATAAGTAAAACAATACCCTCTACATCATACATACTAAATAAATATTTGTTGATTATTGAATTTGACCATTCCTTCATTTTTTTGAAGGATAACTTGATGTTTACCTTTTGCTTGTTACATACAAAAAAAAAAAAAGGAAAATCAAATAAATTTGTGGATTGAAATGAAATCTACATAAAAGTATAAGCTATATAATTTTTCAAGCCCAGAGCTCAGTCACTGAGTTTTGCTTCTCATAGAAGCAAAAATTATATAGCTTTTACTTTTATGTAAAAATTATATAGCTTATACTTCTATGCTTTTTATTTCTTGATTCTGCATACTGACCTGATTTTTAAATTCTTTTTTGAAATCGGCACTTTAAAAAAATGTTGATCTTAATTCTGAGAAAATAAATAAATATGTTGCTAGATCTTTTCTTGATCTCACACTAATAACAGATGCATAAGTCTAGCTCCTTGTTTAGGTTCACCCTCGAGTGAGGATATTGGGAGAGATACATGCACTTCACCCTTAAACCATATGATGCTGATTTAATATAACGAACACACAAATAAGCAGTTTAGAGATGGAAGAGATTTTAGGTTTGTTTAATAGCAAAAATAACCCAGAATTGGGATCAGAAGACTAGCGTCTGGTCCTGCCTCTCTACTTATTAACTGAGCAGAGATTAATCACAGTTTCTTTAAGCTCAGTTTTCTCATATTTAAAATTGTAAACAATTATAAAAGCACTAAATACTGCTTCTATTCTACTTTTTTGTAAAGGTCAACATATTGAAATAATATATTGAAATCGCATTGAACCTATATACTTTCATAATAGTGGTATTTTTAATACCCAAAATAAGAATGATTATTATCACCACAAATACTTTCACTATAACTATTATCTCTTGAATAAACTGGTTTGATACAAATGTTACATCAGCAGTGTCCCAAACACACTTTTTTTTCAGTTTGCCGTACCATGGTAATCAGATCATTGAACTCAAATAAAAAGTACCTACATTTGAAAATTGTCTTCATTGCAAAGTATTATGCTATTTAAAAAAGTTTGCCCTCTCTCCTTGCCTACTGCAGTTTCCCCTTCACATTGCCTGTCTCCTCTCTTATCTTTTGTCAGCTACTTAATTGTTTCAGTGTCTTTGGTTATTGTCCTGTTCTGACTTTCTTTGGATATACCACTCCTGGGCTCAAGTGATCCTCCCGCTCCTGAGTTTCTACCATGGAATTAGTTAACCTGACCTCTAGGCTGGATGGTTTTAAATCCTTGTTTTATTTGAATTTTACTTTTATTTACAAGCTAGCTCTGCTGTCACTTAACTTTTGCTTTTATATCTCACCTTCGCAGTTAGTCCTATCTTTTGTGAACTCGGAAGCCACTCTGGTGTTCTCCTCGGGTAGATGACTGATAAGATATATGGAAAAACTGATGGATCTGGTTTTGTTTTGGTAATTCTTACCCAGGAGCACATTAATTCTCATATTAAATCTTTAAGGTCAGCTGGGCGCAGTGGCTCAGGCCTGTAATCCCAGCACTTCTTTGGGAAGCCAAGGCGAGTAGATCACCTGAGGTCAGGAGTTCGAGATCAGCTCTGCCAACATGGTGAAACCCCTTCTCTACTGAAAAAAGAGAAAAAAAATTAGCTGAGTGTGGTGGCAGTCATCGGTCATCCCAGTTACTTGTGAGGCTGAGGCAGGAGAATCACTTCATGGCGGAGGTTGTAGTGAGCCAAGATTCCAGTCTGGTGACAAGAGCGAAATTCCGTCTTAAAAAAAAAAAAAAAAAAAAAAAATCTTTAAGGTATCTTTTAGGTTCAAAATTCTAAGTGTTGACTTTCTAATGGAAATTATTTTCATCAGGACTCTCCAGCATGGTTGAAGTTTTAAAAAGGGTTAATGTTAGGGTTAAATTGATTTATAAAGGTGATGTCATATGTTTCTTCTCAATCTGTTTTTATCCTCCTCAATGTATTTTTATCTCAGCAGGTATGTTTGTAGTAATAAAAGAGGTAGGCTGGGAAGTAGCCAGTCAAAGGTGGCAGGTCACTTTGGGCAAGAGCTGGAGTCAGCATTGAGCCTCAGCAAGTGTAAAACCGAAGACTGTGTAAATTTGAACATAGCAACTGTAAATTGCAATGCATTGCCATAGTAAGTAAAAAGAAGTGAAATTGGTATTTACAACCAAATGGTGCTTTTTCACTGTCATATGTGATGGACAGTGACAAAATTATCATCTCCTCAGCTATCCCAGTTTTGAGTCATGCCAGATCTTTAGTTTTCTGTGTCTCGTATAGATAAAAATAAAGGCTTGATTGTGGTATTTGTTATTCTTGTTTGCTTTTAAAAACTAGTTGTCTATCTTCTTGTCTTCTTTTGGGATTGACCCCAAACCCAGTGAGGTTAATTTACTATTGGAAGCCCATTTTTACAGCACATAGGCCTCAATTTATTTTAAGAGCATGTTTGCTAAGTCTGTGCTGCTTTAGCCCTGTAAACATGAGTCTTAAGGGAATTTTTAAGAATTGGCAATAGTGGGAGTTTCACATTCTGCTAGCACTCTTCTGCAAGTCATGTTTCACTTTCTGAAACATTTATCTGAGACACTGCCTTCTGAGGTTCATCTTGATTAATTTTATATATATGTATATAGATCCTTAACGCTTTCAGGATTTATTTTTTGTAAGTGATCTTATTTGACCTGATTGGTTGCTTACATTGTTTTCCACCCCATTTCCTTTCTCTTAGGCATATATACATACTGCAACTCCTAGAAATTCAAATACATGTTTTATTTTTCAATAACTTGGGCATTTCATTTCACCCTGGAAACTGTAATCAAACTATATAACAGTGTCACTCATTTTCATTTTTATTCTTGCTCGATTGCTATTTAAACAAATGGAAAGTTAATATCATTGCAACATTTACTGTGATATGAGTGTATTGTACATGAAGGTTTCAGGAGGTGGTCATTATTGTGTGACATTAAATGGAAGAGCAGTTTTAGTAAAGGTTGCATAGATACTTGATTAAAAAAAGAATTTGTAAATGTGTTTCTATTTAAATAGTACTCCCATTCTGAGTTAATTCTATTAAGGGAAGCTAAAAATGAATTAGAAATTAAAGCAATGTCGTAGCCTCAAATTGTCTTTTTATGTGAGAGATCTTATTATTATTATTATTTTTTGTAGTGCTTACCTTCACCCAGGTTATCTCTATAAGGAATGCTGTTTGTAAACTGTTATGAGCTTCAAATAAAATTATTTTTGTACTGTAAAAGCCTAATTATCAAGGATTTCTACCATTAGCAAATATCAAATCCACCTAAATTATCAGGAAAAAAACCCAGGGGCCAAAAGTTAATGTCTTTTAGAGATAGAGAGATCTGATTTGAATGCCAGCTTTGTCTGTTAGAAATCTGTGATCTTAAGTCAGTAACTTACCCTTCCAGAATTCACTTTCTTTAGTTAGGAAGCCAAGTTCATAAGAATACCTACCAGATAAGCATGTTTTTCAAATGAAGATTAAATAAGATAATGTACATAAAGTGGCTGGCACACATTAAACTTTTAATTCAAAATGTTTATTTTTGCAGAGAACTCTTTTCTCTCTTTGAAGTGAAGAGCAGTAGAGTGTGATGGTTAAGAGCGCGGTCCTAGGAGTCAGACCACTTGGGTTTGAACTCCAGCTTCATGGGTTACAAGTTCTGAGACCACTTAGTAAATGACGTAACTTTTTGAGGACTCAGATGCCTCATCTGTGAGATAGAGGACAATAATAATAACTCTGTGACCTCAGGGTTACCTTCAGGATTGTTCTGAGGATCACATGGTCCATTCCAGGTAGAGTTCTTAGTATAGCATGGTGACTCACACAGCATCAAAGTAAATGCTAAGTAAAAATGATTATCTATTGTATCCATCTGTGTATTCATTCATTTCAGAGAATTGTTTCCTAGTTGTATACTGTTAAAAATATGTCTGCTGTCTTCTACATGTGCCCTTTTTCATTTCCTCTTGCCTTTATAAAGAGTGTAAAAGATCTCGTTGATGAAAATGGAAGAAAAACTAGCTAAGTGAAGCTAGGTGAGCTTTTTCTCTTTTGTAGGAACCACTGCTCCTTTCTGCAAATCTATGCCATGTGTAATTCCAAAAGTGCTAAGTGAGAGAAATAAGAAGACGTTTTTTTTTCTTACCAGATTTACAAGTAATTAAAAAAAAATACCAACTTAGCTGTTCGTTTGAAAAATATTCCTTCTAGTTGACATAAATTTTCACTTTGCTATTGGTGCTAAATGGTTGATTGTTGTGTATTGCTTTTTAGCTTGCTCAGATAATCATTTTCAATGGCTTAGAGACCCTCTGTAAAATCCAAGGGTCTCTGCTGCTGAAATGTTGCAGTGTTACATGTGAAAGAAAGGGATAACGTTGTGTTTGGCTTTTAAAAAAGACATTCTGAAAGGAGACCCAGATGGTTAGCAGTACCCAACTCTGCTAATGTGGTTAAAGCCCTGAAATGAAGATAGTCAGTGGCTTTGCACACAGATATGTGATTTTGCGAATTCTCATTTATATGCCGGAAGGTAACATGCACGGATTGAGGTCATTGACTAGCAGGTTAAACACAGGCCTTGCAGAGAGAAATTAAATCATTTTTGGTGAGGAAGATGGCATCTAAAGCCACACCTTTAGATGCATACACAGCTGTATGTTATGAGATTAGAATGGATGAGAAGTTGTAACATGTACCTCTGTATTGCTTTGAAGTTTTGGAAGAGAAATACCTAACTTGTGCCTAGCTATGACTTTGAGACTTAGTGTAGCTCTGTGCTATCCTGTGGCCACAGGTGACTGTTAAAGCACTTGAAGTGTGGTTGGTCCAAACAGAAATATGCTCTAAAATATATACCAAAATAATTTGGCCTGATTCTTTCTTACTTTTCTAATGTAGCTTCTAGATGTAGTTTGCCTTATATTTGCATTAGTCAGTGCTGCTCTAATATATTCCATTGTATTTAAGCATAAGACAATTGCATGAAAGTGGCAACATCACTAAAGTGAAGAGAGCTAAAGCACAGTGCCCCATCTCACTCCCTGGTGGTAACCATCATTAATGATTTTTTGTGTGTTCTTCCAGTCATTTTTCTAGATATTCTCTTCTTCCCCTTAAGTGTGTTGTAAATTATAGAATACTCTTAAAACCTTCTGTAATTTAATAGCGATTTCTGGATTGGACTGGGTAAAAATGTTCCAACTGAATATCTATATGCCTTTTTGTCTCAGTTATTCATATTTGAGAAAAGTCTAATTACTGAATCTGTGTACCTTTACAGAGATACCGCTTTTACCTGATAGGATTAGGATGGTGCTCAGGATGAATTAATTTTCATTGAAATTATAGCATCAATTCTTTTAAATGGTTTAACAGAAGAAATTGACTCTCACTGATTCTGGTGGCAATTAAGGTCTCATAGTAAATGAAGAATATTACCTGTTGTTGGCAAAAGTATTAAGTTTTCTCCAGTGTAAATTTTTAAGCAGTTTTGTTTCTCTTTGTTATTTTTTATAATAATTGTAGATAAAATTGCTGATCTGATAAAAGTGGGATAGATGAATTTAGTAGCATTATATAATGTCAGGTTATATAAAAGGAAATATATTATATTTGATGGTAGAATCCATCTGATTTTTTTAAACATAATGCTTTGTACACTGTTGTAAGCACATAATAAATGCTCAATAAATACTTTAACTAATGCTTAAAACATGTAATGTCAAATTGAATAACAGAGCATTGAGTGTCACTGACAATTTCCTTTTCTAAATTAAGATACTTTTTGACCTATCAAAATATGACATGAATGAAAGTTTAGACATTAGAAAATATTTTACCTATAAATTTATGCTTGTTTTCCTCCTTTATAGAAGTAGAAAAAAGCAGCATTCAAATTGCCATTTTCTGTTCTTTTTATTATAATAACCATAATGAAAATTCAGTAAAGAAAATAAAACTAAAGCAATATCTTCCTGAAATGTTATAGATGCTCAATAAACAGACTTTTCTTTGTCTTTCATACTGGTTAATGGTTTTTGTTTTACCTAGTGCTTAGCAGTATTGTTAATTGTATTTCACAATAATCATTTGATATAGAGTATACTATTAACCATTTTCATGTGAGAAAACGAATGGTTTGGAGATGTTATAATGATAAATTCAGTATGTGGCAGAGTAGAGTCTAAAACCCAGATATTCTAACTCTAGGTTATATTTTAGTGATTGCTGAATGGCCATTGCGAACTAGAAATGCAGATAAATATTGGAAATTGGGCCTTATCCTTTGAATAGTGGTGTTTGTTTTGAGACAGGGTCTCCCTCCGTAGCCCAGGCTGGGGTGCAGTGGCGATCATGGTGCACTGCAGCCTCAACCTCCTGGGCTCAAGCGTGAATAGTGTTTTCTTCTTAAAACATTAACATTGCTAAAATTCCAGTTAGGAACACTTCAAAGCCCTTTCTTCACAGCTTTGTGATTTTGGGTATCACTTAACTGATTTGTCAATAAATCCTATTCTGCTTGCTGTTCTTACGATAATTTTTAAGACGGGATTGTTTGCAAATGAGGCAAATCCAATAATGTGTGCAGATTACCCATCGATTTGATTAGATTTACTCATTGAATAACTTTGCTGTGTGATACTTTAGATTAGATACTTCCCGTAGTAGAAGATGTGGAGACAAGCCATTGTTTGATCTGAACTTGCTATTATTACAGTTTCACAAATTTTTAAAAAGAGGAGTAATCAAATTGACATGTTGATGCAACTAGCAGATTTGATTCCTAAATGTATTTGAAGCTAGACTACCCAATGTTATTTCTTGCACTAACCTTATTATTATTTTTTCCACCTTTGGCATAGACATGTGAGCTTCTAGTAATTTAAAATTTCTGATGAATGACATTTGATAAATGGCGTGATCCTATGAATACTGATAAGCACTAGAAATTCAGTTGGTGAAGCATCAATTTCACACCTGAGACCCCAGCTCTAAGTTTAGGTTAAAGGTTTGCCTGGCGTCCGCAGTGTTTTTCTCGGGTCCCCTGATAAGTGCAGTCATTCCAAACCACATTTTTCTTCTGCATCAAATCCAGGCAGCACTCTGAATCATTAAATATTAAACCTTATATTCAAGAACATTATTCACTTATTAATATTGCATTGCAGCCTAAACTGCATTGTTCAAAACATTTTAGGATGTTACGTAACTCTGTCAAAGTACATTAACAAACTTAGTCATGTTGAACTAAGCAAAAAAAAGACAAACTGCAACACATACGTATTATACAGTTGAATTTTTGTATAGGAAGCATTTTGCGTTGGGATATTTGGAAATCACCGTGAAGATAAAATGGATTGCAGTGGAAGCCAGATGTAATGAATATTCATCTTCTGTGTAACATCTGCTGTACGTCTTAATGAAATTTATAGTTATCCCTGAAATTTTTCTTCCTTGACAGTATTTATTTTAAAAATTATTTTAACTGAGAGTTGAGTATAAGTTGATACCATTCTAGCTACTTATAAAATGGCGATATCTGATGCAGGGACCGTTTTTCAGATCTCCATGATAGCTGTCATCTCCACAGAATTGAAGTTAGACCTCCTGTGAACCATAGAGTAACTGGGAAACTTTTGATGTTCACAGAGTATGAGAGTGATCGAGTTCAAGCATTGGTCTCTGACAAAATTTGTTCTGGATTGCTGTGAATGCATTTGGTCTCTTGCTGGTTTTTTTTTTTTTTTTTTTTTTTTTTTTTCTCCACAACTCTGTTAGTTACAGTGAGAAGCTCTTAAATTCTTCCTATGCAGGAAAATGGTAAAAGCATTTTTTTGTGTCTAAAATTGTTCTTTCTTAAAAAAAAAAAATGAAAATCTTTTTCTGGTGTGGTAACGAAAAATTGAAACAGCAAATTCAACTAGTAGAAAGTGTAAAACTTCACAACTGATGAGGCGGTAGCATCCTTTTTTTTTGGTACAGTAAGGGTCATGTAGCTTATGAGCTTTATCTGAAGTAGGTGAAATATTGATTATATTTTACTTTAGTGATCACTGACACTTAATGGATTGGAACTTAATAAGGGGGAGGTAGTTTGATTTTAAAACATCCTTGATCACCTAGATTTTTGGAATGGAGGACAGATGGATTTTCCTGTGATATGTGGATCAAAAATCATATAGGCAGCCCGTGGGCTCATCTTGAACACCTACAGCCGTTCTTTCCAAAATGATAGAAATAGATATTGTGAAGTAAATAATGAAGGTGGCATAGTGAATTCCTGCTGGCAGGGAGTTAAATTATTCATTTTGTTAGTTCAGCTAACATGGTTCATGCTGCGTGGGATTCGAGCACTATGTCAATGACTAATATTGCATAATTAAAGAGCCTCAGTTCCTTGGGCTTAGAATGTAGTTGGAATTTAGAAACCGTTGTTAACATCATGGAAATATAGTTTTATTTGCGTAAGTAGATGCTGTTTACCTAGTAATTTTGAAGTTTTTACGTTATCAAACCTTCGTGTAGCACGTAGGCAGGAGGCCGAGGATATTTTTAATGATAGTTCATCTTGAGGTTCCTTCCCCTTGCTTCGCAGACCACTCCGCAGTGTTTTTCTTCTTGAAAGGCTGCACTGCAGTAAACGGTCCATTCCGAAAGCCTGGGGATCACACTCCCTCAGCATTGCACCGCCGTGTATTCCCTTTCCTTCTCTCTTGGACGTCAGGCTGCTGACCAGTGATGGGTTTGCAGGATCATAACCTCTGTAATGATTCCGTTTGGGGGACTGCAAAGGCATGGACACCTTACAAAGTGACGTCAGCATTAGTTTATTACCCTCTCAATTTTAGCAAATCTGAAGGGAGAGAGACCTAATATAAACCTCTTGTAATTTTTGTACGGTATAATCTTATACACAGTATTTCATAGTCAATTGTACTGTTTTGTTTTATGTTTCTTCACTGAATGTAATTTTACATGCATATTTGTACCTTTGGGTACGACCTTTTTAGCAGTATTTTTCAAGCCCAGGACTCTGAGAATGGGGTAAAACAGAGGGAAACACTTTCTAGGTCACCCGGTAGCCACTTGTTGCCTTGTGATGTCAGTACCTGTGTGTGCTTTTGCAGTTGCTTTACGGCCAGTTGGATGGCAGAGCACGTGAGAATGCCCTGCACAAAAGGACCACAGAAGGGTGGGGCTTCGTTAGGGAAAAGAAGAAAGACGAGACGTGCACATCAATGTTTGAATCAGAACATGGCACATTTTACTTTGAGGGTCTTGAGCCAAGCGTTTTAGTTCATGTAATCAAGATGTCATATAGTGCTTAGCTATTTGGTTTTTAAATCTAGAATACAAATTCCGCCACACGTTTCCCTATGTGATTTATCTATTGAACTTCTCTCAGCTTTGGTTTCTTTAGCTCTGAATGGGGAATAACAACTACTCTGTGGAATTTTTATGAGGAGTAAATGAAATAATGTACATAAAACACCTGTTAAAATACCTGGCACAAGGAGGTACTTCACGAATGGTAGCTATTATAATATTATTGGTAGTGGAACAGTATGCCTAGTTTTTCATTTAAATGGCATAATTTGTATGTTAAAATTGTTAATACTAAAAATAACAAAATGAATGGAATACAAAATTAAAGGACCACATAGGCCTGATGCCTTTTGTTAGAATGAGTTGGAATTGTGTGTTATTGTAGACACCTCAAGAGCAAGGCCTAGGTTTTATGCTCTGTCTCCTGCTGGCTGATTCTGCAGCCTCATGCAACGGCCTGCACATTAGAGTCACAAAAAATGCTTTTAATTAAATGCATTTCAATTTCAGGTTACTTCATGTGTTGTTTTTGTCTTGGACGTGAATTTTGAATGGTAATTCCTCTTGAAGCATGTCTATGATTTCACTTTTGAGTCAAAGGTGGAGAATATCAAGTGAGGATACAGCATAGTGTCTATAGCTAACAATATTGTATTATAGGCTTAAATTTTAGGAGGACAGACCACATATTAAGTGGTCTTAAGTGGGGTGGAAGGAAACTCTGGGAGGTGATGGACTTGATAATGGCCTTGATGGTAGTGATGGCTTCATGGGTATTTACTTATTCCTAGACTCATCAAAATGTGTACATTAAGTATGTACAGCTTTCTATATGTCACTCATACCTCAGTAAAATGGTTTTAAAAAAAGAAAATACCAAGTAAGGGAATGAACAGGAGTTATCCTAAAATGACAGTAAAGAAAATTCTACAGAATTTCACCTTTTTTCTCTTCTATACATGTTTCTACCATTTCATTTTGAGGTGGAAATTAAAATTGAGTATACTGCTTGCTGTGGCTTTCAAATCAATGTATTTGTATTAGAATTTTTCTTAGCATGATTTCATAGGGATTACTAGAAATAAAACATCTGTCAAGAAATGAATTTTTTGCAGATGAGTCGTGTCATAGAGGCATGAAAATTGATTACTGTGATCTAAGGAGAATGCGTTGTGGAGCAGGCATGGTGGGTGTCTGTTGGTCTCCCTGTGTATACCAAGGTGAATTTTGACAATAAGATGAGCTTGGTCTAAGGGATAGGGCCCCTTCAATTCTTGAAATTTCTTCTGTGGTTGTAACGATTTGAGGTAAAAAAATATAGGGCCATCTTTATTCAGAAGTAAGACTGTTGGAAATTGTTTTCCAAGGCCAATGTTTAACTAGCTAATAATAACAATTGTGATTGTGTTCAATGATATAAAATTTGATTCCTAAGAGGGTATTTATCCTTTTGCTGGAGTGGGTTTCAAATAGTTTTAGAGAATAAAATTGGTCTTGCAGCATATATTCCTTTGGAGAGGGTCATTCTGTTTTCTCATACAACTTCATTAGACTCCTGGCTTTCAAAAACGGATGTCACTCTTCTCTCAGATTGGGTGACCTTTACGGCAATTGGCGGTGTCTTTCCCTAACATTATAGAATAGGTGCTGGCCATGAAGTGTAATTTTGAACTTACTTCTGTGTAATATTTACTCAAAGCCATGCTCTGAAATATAGGCAGTTCATCTATTTCTTGATTATCTAAGACCTGTCTTTCCATTATGTTTGATGATTATTAGTGAGCGGCAAAAGTGGACCATGTTGTTCTGTCTCCCTGTATCAGATTTCTCTTATTTGATTGTTTTGGTGTTCATAGCTTTCATCCTATGCATATAGAAAGACCTCATATTGTACTTACCGTGAGAGGGAGAGGGGGCTATGTTAATCCTCAGGGTTTCTTTTTAGAAAAATTTAGCTTATAGTGAAAAGGTGGAAAAGGAAATCATTTCCATAAGAACTAATGTACAGTGCCCCAGATTGCCCTATCTTGCACTTTTTACTTACTAACTCTGCCCTAAAATTCTTTAAGTAACCCTTTCATGTTAAAAAAATTAAGATATAATAGACATTTTAGAAATGGAGAGGATTCTAGGGAGTTGGAGGCTTGAAGCATCTCTGCTGCCTTCTGCTATCAGCTTCAGTCTAGTCACCAGCTGCTGTTTCTCAGAAGCACATCTGACGATGGATGTGCGCCATTGGGCTAGTTCTGGCAAAGTGCAAGGATCAACAGAGTTGGCCCCAGTCTCTGTGACTGTTCCTGAGACAATCTTTTGGTTTCCATGTCCCTGTCAACTGGTTTGGGTGGGTGAGGGATGGGGAGAGACTTTCTCCAGGTTTTCTGGACAGGGGCTTGCAAACTCATCAGCTGGCGGCATACCACTGGGCCTCAGCAGCAGAGGCTGCCTCATCTCCCACCGAGTGGATCCTTCCTCTTAAGGCAGCCCAGCACTGGGACCTGAGCCCTGGTGCGTAGGCAGATGAAAAGAAGGAGTCATCCATGGGACACAGTAGCCAGAGAAAAAGAGATAAATGGGAACTTAGAAGAGGTGTGTCTTGTAAGAACTCTTGGAATAGTTCAGTGGTGCTTGATGTTTGTGGCATTGACAACTATTGTTACTTGATTTTACTACACTGTCAATTTTAAGTTGCATTTTGATATTTCACAGGTAGTGAAGATTGGAGGAAAATAACTTCATGCATGTTATATTTGATGAAATAGACTAAATTCTAGAAGGAGATAAAGGGAAGAGTTTGGGAGGAGGTGATAATTATATGATCTACAGCATTTCACTGAGCTGAAGAAAGACTGGAGTCTGCAAATTGAAAAGACTATTCTAGGAGGCACTGATGAAAAAACATGCATACCTAGCCATAGACTGCTTACATTTCAGAACTCTAAGGATAAAGAGAAAGCCTTATAAGCTTCCGGACAGAAAGAACACTAATTTGTGAAGGAGGTGGGATCAGTCTGGGTTTAGGCTTTTCTTCTGCTAAACTGGAAGCTAGAAGATGGAATGACACCTAAAAGGACTGAAAGGCCAGAATTCACTGTTGAACTCTCATTCAGCTGTTAGGGTGAAAAAGAGTTCCATGGATATGCAAGGTTTTAGAAAATTTATTAATGTTAACTCTAGCAGGCAGAGTCCATTAAGGAGATCAAATGCACCAGTTATTTTCATAGAGAGAATTTAATGGAAGAATTGTTAATGAGGCATTTAAGAGCTGAAAAGGCAAAAACAAACAAAAAAAGTAACTCTAAAGCAGTACGGTTTAACAGAAATATTATGTGAGCTATCATTGTAGTTAATTTTCTACTAGCTATGTCACAAATAAAAAGAAATAGGTAGAAATAATTCTATTTATTTTTTCTCAGTATATCTAAAATAATAACATATAATGAGTATAAAATTTATTTTCATACTAAGTCTTCAAAATCTAGTTTATATTTTATGATTACAGCAAGTCTTGGATTGGACTAGCCACATTTCTGGGCTCCGTAGCCGCATGTGGCTAATGGTGACTGTATTGGACATTGCAGCTCCTAGGTGCCTCAGATGTAGCACTCGGGGAGTAATGGGAAGAGGTAGTTGTTAAAACATTAAAGCTTGGAGGAGAGGCTCTGTGGGACAGAGGTCAGACCTCTGAGGAAGGGGTACTTCCTAGCTGGTAGATTGCTGTCTCTGACCTCTGAGGAGAGACCTGTGGGTCTGGGACTGAGATTTTTCAAGAGTGTGCCAGTAGGTAGGGCCAGTGTCTCCAGAATGGGGTGCACTGAGGCTGACTTTGCAAGCTCAAATAAAGTGCGGACTAGACTCAACTGCTGCCGCTGCTGGGAAGCAACAAGGCCTGAGTGACGTGATGGGAAGCAAACGGGAATGAGCTCCTTGTTCTTCCACCACCTTTGCAGTTTCCCTCTGGCATCCCTTGTTGGGTCCTAATAGGGACCCAGCTATGAAACAGAAATGTGTTTATAGACCTCACCCGACACCCAGCCCCAACATCATGCAGCAGAGAGTAGACGGGAGGTGAGAAGCTGAGAGTCATAGCCAAATGTTGAACACAGTAGTCCATCTTAGGATAATACTTAAAAAAGATTTCTAACCAAATTAATTACAACAGAGACCTCCATGTGAGGGAACATGGAGAGGATGGGAAGCACCCCTGAGGATCAGTCTTTGCCTTGTTTATATGAATGATAGACCAGGATTGTCTCATAAAGTGCTAATGATTTTCAGAGTACTGAACTCTTAGCTTAGAATTGGGTTGAGGGGAAAGTCAAAGTATTCAAACTATTTCATTGTACTGGGTTTGCTGGGGTAGTGGTTGAAAAAATAGCAGGAACTGTGTTTTTAAACAATGGTAGAGAAAAGAGTGTGAGTTTTTTTGGCGGGAGTTAGAGGGAGTGTATGGTAACTTGATACAACCAGGAAAATGAGGAAAAGGAAAAAAGATAACAAAGTAAAATTAATATTAAACATAAAATGGAGAAATAAGTATATCAGTTATATTGTTAATAATTGTGACTGGGCATAATTAACCTTTTAAAGATCAAGGCTGCCTGGTTGTTAAAAAAACACATGCACAATAAGAGCTATGTATTTCTGTGAAATGCAGTTAAAACAAAATAATTTGTTTTAACCTTAATAAAGGTTAAAAATTAATAGATTGGCAAAGCTGTGCCAAACAGAAAGAAATATGAGAAAAGGTACAATCAAAGGTTATAAACACTTAAACAATAAAGAAACAAATTACGTAATGATAACAAGTAGAGTTTATAAAGACAGCAGTCATTAACCTTTATGTATCAATCAAATTAGCAGCTTAATGTATGAATCAAAAATGATTAGAAATTCAAAGTCTAGTTGATTTACAAAAATAATAAGGGACTTTGTATAATCATTTTTTCCTTAAAAATGTTTACTCTGGCTTCATGGAGGAGCATGCTAAACCTTAACATTTAGCACATCTAGTATAAAAAGAGACAGTGAGTTAGGTGGTGTGTGTGTGTGTGTGTGTGTGTGTGTGTGTGTGTGTGTGTAGGGGAACAGAAAGGTCACTCACAGCCCCCCTCTCTGCTCCACATCTAAGAAGCTAAATGTAGGTATAGGGTGAGAGGTTGCAGTTTGGCTCAAGCTGGAAATTCCTTTGAAATCAAAAAAAAGAGGAGAAGTATTGATTGTTTTCCTCCATAGGGCTGACAATGGTAATGTCATCTCTTTGTCTGGCCCAAGGTTTACTTAGCCTTATCAATGAACATAATTTCAAAATTCAAGTTCTGGTAAAAATATGTCCCTTATGAAAAAGAAACAGGAGTGCAAAATAGTGTAAAAAAAAAAAAAAAAAGACTTGATGTGTGTTTTGTCTATGTAAGTGTACTTAGATTCTCACGTTATTTCATGGCTCACAGTCCTCTTTATGAGACCCCTACCCATGTCTCTCAGGTCACTGAACCAGGATTATTGTCCTAGTTTCTGACTTCAGGAGGAAGCCATTTCACATTGTCATCTGTCCAGGGCTCAAGCTGTCCATCTTGTATGCGGCCACTGCTTGCAGGAAGAGTTGATGGTTTGCGTAGCAGGGTTCATGAAAGGGATTTGCCCAGAGATGCCTGCATTTGACCTCAGGTTCCTTTTTCTTTCAACTGACTTCATGATTGTCTATCTCTAGCATCTTAGTAAATAGACAGCCGCAGTGCCCATTCCAGTGAAGGATACTACAGGATAGGATGCAAGGGGAGGGGTATACATACTTTCTAAACAATTGTAACAGGTCATCCACCAGCATTTCCTCCCATAAATTCTGTAAAACAGGTTATTTTTAAGCCCTGCTGATACTGGCACAATTTAATGGTGGTGTGTTAACCTCTCCATTCCCACTATTATTCAACCATATATTGAATGAATTTGATGTGTATTTTAAGATAAAAAGCTGATGATCTTGGTTTAAGATGCCTCTAAAGACTCAGTTCAAGTTAGATAAAGAAGTGGCCATAGGTCATTTCAGTGTTTTGTGGTGGCGTGTACGTTCCTTCTGGGTAGTTTTGATTGTGATTTTTTGAGAGAGAATGTGTGTACAAGAGCCACGGATATAGTAACATTAACTTGTGAACTAAAGTCAGAATACTTTTCAAATATAAATGTGTTTTTCAGTGCAGTAGGAGAATATATTTAAGAAGGTCCAAGAGCATCCAGGACAGGTGGCACTTGTTCCCAAATGAGAACTGAAATAGGGACTTTAGGTATAAAGTAATACATGAAGTGTAAATGGGAGGCAATCATCTGGAAGGGGGAGGTGAATGCTATTTAGGATTATGGCGGTGGGTAATCCATAATTATAGTCCTAGGCTTTCAGTTATGGGCTGAGTTTTTTTTTTAATCTTGCATCGCTTTGAAGCTATGCATGCACATTTTGAGATTGTGACAAAATTTTATTGTGAATTAAAATAAAATCACCATTTCTATGTTCCTGTAGAAAGGAAGGAAACCTTGATTGTTAAATTCTGAGTGCCATTTTCAATGGTATTTACACAGAAATGTAGATGACCAAATTAAATGTCCTCTTGGTTTTATTCAGAACCGGGTCTTAATGCTGTTTAAATCCAGACCTTCCTTCATATGCATGGAGGACTGGTTCCAGGATCCCTAAGGATTCCAAAACCCTCAGATGCTCAAGTTCCCTATGTAAAATAGTGTAGGACTTGCATATAACTGGTGCACTTCCTCCTGTATGCTTTACAATATTTCTACATGTATTTATAATGCAATGGAAGCACTATGTAAATAATTGTTATACTGTGTGTCAAAAAATTTGTCTTTTAAAAAATTGTATTATGATTTTTTATTTTCTTTAGTTTTTTTTAGAGATAAGTTCTCATTCTGTTGCCCAGGCTGGATTGCAGTGGTGTGATCAAAGCTCATCACGGCCTCCAGATCCTGCAGTCAGGTGATTCTCCTGCTGTAGCCTCCCTAGTAGCTGGGACTTTTAAGCCTGTAGGGTCAAGAGTCTTCCTGGGCCCCTGAGAACGCAGGGATGCCCAGGAGAGCAGGGCTTCTGCCCCATAAACTTGGAAGGGGATGGGGCTTCTGCCTATTCCAGGCACCTGCCAGCTATGCAGCGTGCACGTCCCTGGCCACACTTCCCCAATGCAGCTGGGGGTCGCTGCAGTAGCTGCTCCAGGTGGACCACTGCTGACATCTGTACTGATGTTTAGTTAGATTGCAGATCATAAAACTTTCTAAGACAGTGCTGTTTATTGCTAAGTTACCAGTATGTAAAGTATATATTGCTAAATAATCATTATATAAAGAGTACCTTTGTTCCATAATATTTATGAAAACAGGCTCACACTCTGTATTCAGTCTTTCAAAATATTTTTTAAATGCTTGCCAAGAGCCAGGTATTATATTGTGTGTGTTGGTTACAGTGGTACATAAGACAAAGTTCTACCCCCATGCCACTTATTTTAATGGTGTCGATATATTTGTGTGTGTGTGTGTGTGTGTGTGTTTTCTGTAAGAATGAGGCTCTGAAGTCAGGCGGAGTTTAATTCTGGATATACCTTCCACTGGTTTTATTTTTGGTAAATTTGACTTCGGGTAAGTTTCTTATGACCCTTGAATGACATGAGCGTTAGGAACACTGACCCTTTGAGCAGTTGAAAATCTGTATAACTTTTGGCTCCCCCAAAACTGAACTACTAATAGTTATCTATTGACCAGAAGCCTTACCAATAGTAGAATAGATTAAGACATATTTTGTATATTATATGTATTACATACTGTATTCTTAAAATAAGCTAGAGAATAGAAAATGTTAGAAAATCATAAGCAAGAAAAAATATATTTACTATTTATTAAGTATAAGTGGATAATCATAAAGGTCTTCATTCTCCTTGTCTTCAGGTTGGATAGGCGGAGGGAGAGGAAGGGTTGTTTAGTCTTGCTGTCTCTGGTGGTAGAGGCAGAAAAGATGGAAGGATAGACCTTGTCATTTCTGTCTGACTTTTTTGCTTTTTTTAGTTTCTCTAAAAATGTTTCTACATGTCAGTTGTGTTCTGGCACTGCTTCTTCTACGTCTTCTTCTCATCTTCTGGTGCTATTTCGAAAGCATCACCTCCATCATGTCGTCCACTTTCTGTTAATTCCTCTGGTGTGGTGTCTATTAGCTCTGGAATTTCTCCAAGGTCCGTATCTTGAAACCCTTCACCCCCAGCCTTTTTTTGGTCATGTTCACAATCTCTTTCATGATTTCCCTGGCTGGCTCTGTTGTAAATCATGTACAGTATCTGGACACAGTTTCCTCTAGCAGGAATTTGTTGTTTTGGGCGTGATGACTTTCATGGGTTTTTTTGTAACAATGGCATCTTCAATGGTGTAATCCTTTCAGACTTCATGATGCTCTCTCTGACAGGGTTCTCTTCCATACAGTTGACAGCCCTTTTCGTAGAATATCATGTCTAATGAATAAAGGTCCTTATGACCCCCTAATCTACAAGCTGAATTAAAAACATTATGTTTGGAGGTAGGTCACCACTTCGATGTGTTCAGTGTTGAACTCATGGGGTTCTGGTGGCTAGAGGCATTGTCCAATATCAGAACTTTAAAGGGTAGCCTTTACTGGCAACGTACTTTCTGACTTCAGGGACAAAGCATCGATGGAACCTATCCAGAAAATAGGTTCTCATTGTGTAGACCTTCTTGTACAACCAAAAGACTGGCAGCTGGTGTTTATCTTTTCCTCAAGGCTCGGTGGTTAGAAGCTTTATAGATAACAACAGTTGTGCCGTAAACTCAACTGCATTTGCACAAAACTAGTAGAGATAGCCTCTGCCTTCCCGTCTTAAATCCTGGTACTTGCTTCTCTTCTTTGCTAGTAAATGTCCTTTGTGCCATTTATTTTCTAGAATAGGGCACTTTTGTCGGCATGAAAAATCTGTTCAGGCAGTTATCCTTTCTTCTCAGTGATTTTCTTAGTGGCATCTGGGTACTGGTCTGCTGCTGCTGCTTGGTCAGGAGAAGCTGCTTCTCCTATTAGCTTGAGATTTTTAAGTAAAACCTCTTTCTCAAATTATCAAACCATCCTTTGCTGGTATTAAATTCTCCTTTAAGCTGTCATATAATGGAGACTTGACTTTTCCTCACATCACGTTAAGAGTCTATAGGTAAGCCTTTCTTAGTATTCCAGCATTCACATGAAAGTTGCGTTTTCAGTACAGGATTAAAAGGTATTTCCCAAAACAGGCAAAGTTTTTGTGCTTGCTGGCATAGCTGCATTGAAGGCTTCATGAATTCTCTTTTTCTACAACAGTCCTTATGCTGGATTCACTTATCTCGAAATGGCAGGAAACTGCAGCTGCAGACGTCAATCTATGGTACTTACCAAGCAATTCAACTCTTTTTCCTGTAATGTCATGACTTTTCTCTGCTTCTTGGGAGCACTTCTAGCATCACCAGTGACACTTTGTGTCGGTCCCATGATGCAATGCAAGGTTATAGTATTGCACTAAACACAGTGAAAAATACATGAGAACCTCAAGAGATCACTTTTTACTGCAACCTTCAATTTACTGGAGAGATGAACTGCTCAGTTAGAGATGATTAGCGTCACATAGTGTGTCAAGCAGATACTCGTAACTCTTGAGCTCACCTCAGTAGCAACAGGAGATTATAATACTGAATTATTGTAGCAAAACAGTATGTACTATGGTTAATTTTATGCAGTTATGACTTAATACTGCATCTTTACCTTTGTTTACATTTCCCTCTACTGCAGATGGTGCCATATACAGTCTGTTTGTGTGCATATATTTTGATAAATTTTAACTCTTTTTTTGAGACAGAGTCTTGCTCTGTCACCCAGGCTGGAGTGCAATGGCGTGATCTCAGCTCACTACAACCTCCACCTCCTGGGTTCAAGCAATTCTCCCTGCCTCAGCTTCCTGAGAAGCTGGGATTATAGGTGCCTGCTATCACGCCCGGCTAATTTTTAAATATTTTTAGTAGAGACAGGGGTTCCCCATGTTGACCAGGCTGGTCTCAAACTCCTGATCTCAGGTGATCCACCCACCTCGGCCTCGTAAAGTGCTGGGATTACAGGTGTGAGCCACTGTGCCTAGCCAATTTTAACTTTTTATCATAGATTTGTGTATGTTTTTTGATAGTGAATGATAAAATAGACTAGAATCGACATATTTTATGCTTTCATGACATACTTTAAAAAATTTATATTTCTAGATATGTGGTTAATCTGTGAGTTTTATCAAATTGCTACAAATCTCCAAAAAAATTTTCGATATATTTATTGAAAAAAATTCACATATGTGGTTTTACACAGTCCAAACCTGTGTTATTGAAGGGTCAGCTGTACTTATAAGTTCTCTAAGCCTCAGTATTACATAATTTCTCTGAGCCTCAGCTTTTCATTTGAAATATAATTGATTTAACAGGGATGCTGTGAGGATTACATGAATTATGCCTGGCAAATGCTTAGAACTGTATCTGGCACAAGTAAGTGTAATAAATGCTAACTCTTTATCTGTTACACATGCAGATATTATATATGAATTTAGGCCGGGTATGGTGGCTTATGCCTGTGGTCCTAGCACTCTGCGAGGCTGAGGCAGGCAGATCACCTGAGGTCAAGAGTTTAAGACCAGCCTGGCCAACACGGTGAAACCCTGTCTCTACTAAAAATACAAAAATTAGCTGGGCATGGCAGCACATGCCTTGGGAGACTGAGGCAGGAGAATCACTTGAATCTGGGAGGTGGAGGTTGCAGTGAGCTGAGATCACACCACTGCACTCTAGCCTGGGTGACACAGTGAGACTCTATCTCAAAAATAAATAAATAAATAAAAATGAATTTAAAATGGCTATATTCATGTTCATGCATTTATTTTGGAATCTCAGTTCACATATATTTTCTTCCAGGATTTGAAACGATTTGAGCTGAGAGCCTTCTCTGTTCCCTTATTTCTGTATACTTGTTTCGTCGTGATTTTTAATAGTGTAATAATTACTTCATTGAATTACCCAGCTCAGCTCTTCTGTTTAAAAATGGATAGTAAATAGTCGGCTCGAATGCCGGTTTAGCAGGTTCTGACAAAATATGATGCATTAAAATAAAATTCATCGTTAGCATTAAAATGACCTTTGAGGTTGTAGTCACCCATTTTTCTCTTTCAGTGTTTGAAACAGTCCTTCTGAGTCAAGTGCATTGCAATATCTTGTAGATATTGCCTGTGTATAATGGTTACGGTTCAACTTTAGATAAGTAATTTAGTCAAATCACTTTATCTCTAGCAATCTCCGTTTCCCATTTATTCTTACCCATTATCTGAAGTTCTTATCAACTTTCTCTCCATAGTATATGGCCTTATATATTAAATTATAAAGTAATTTTCTAAGCTAGAATTGTATAGAATTACTTATGTGTCAACCTACATGAAGATAAATCTGAGTATCTGTGGATGGCCAAATGAGCAGTATCCAAATTCAGAGAAACATTTAGGGCCATTGAAAGCCAAACCACTTTGGGAAGGGGGTGGTAATAATGTAGACTCTGGCAAACTCTGACTTAATGTAGTATAAACAAATTTTTTAAAAGCCTGTTTTAAAATAACTGTGAATAATGTAAGATTTAAAAACTGTCCTTACATGACCACAAAGGTGAGTAATATAATGGAAACTTAATTCCTATAAGGGAGTTTACTCTGTAGGAGGTTTAAGAAGCATGGCTTTGGAAGTCAGAACAGGATCTTTCACACCTCTATTGTACTTCTCAGTTTTTCTCATGTTAAAAAAAATGGAGATAGTGGCTGGTGTGGTGGCTCGTGCTTGTAATTTCAGCACTTTGGGAGGCGGAGGTGACCGGATTGCATGAGGCCAGTTCAAGACCAGCCTAGACAACATGCTGAAACCTGGTCTCTACAAAAATACAGAAATCAGCCAGGCTTGGTGGGATGCACCTGTGGTCCCAACTACTCGGGAGGCTGAGGTGGGAGGATTGCTTGAGTCTGGGAGGCAGAGGTTGCAGTGAGCCAAGACCATACCACTGCACTCCAGCCTTGGCAACAGAGCAAGACCCTATTTCAAAAAATAAATAAATAAATAAAGCTAGTAATGCCTCCCTTATGGAGGCGAATGAAGTTCAATATTGTAATGCCCTGCTAAAGTTACCTTTAACATTCTCTTTCTACTTTCTTAAAACCTTTAGGTTCTTGGGCGTAAAGTCATATGGCTACTTTTTACCTTGAGACTGAAATATATAGAACTAGATGTCCATGAAAGTTGAATGTTTTATAAGTAGTTTACTTTTTTTCCCATTTAAAAGGACATGTAATAATACTCATTATAGGAGATTTGACTGGCTTTTAGGAATTAATTTTGCTGGTGTATCTCAAGTCCCTCGCCTGATTGACAATATACAGAGGAAAAGAGCTAAGTTGCTAGGGCTTGAGGTCTAAGGGCAGCACTGACTGGTATTTGTTTCATTAAGCTTAGGCAAGCTATCCAATTACTTAATGCAAATAAGAAAAGTTTACACTAAACTCCTACTTCTTTGCTTGAAACTCCAGAGAATTTAAATGAGGAGAGATGTATTTAAAAGAAAGAAATTTAAATGAAACTTAAATCAGGGGCTTAATGTAGAATATATTAGAGCAGGAGATCTAAAATATTAAGTGGGAAATGCCAATAAATAAAAAAGGGATGTGTTCTGTAAGATACTTGGCATGTTTAGTTTTGTTTTGAGATAATTCTTAAATCTTTGGAAACCCAAGTTAATAATGAAAGACTTACTTTATGTCCTGCCTTTACATGTAAAGTCCAGTGTTCCCTTATCAGTGAGAGCCTTGGGCTTCTCTCCTTAGTGAAGTGTTTCCCAAACAACATGGCTTCTGATTTTATAGCTTCACTATCTGGGCAGTAGTATTCAGAGAGGCCCAGATGGCAGGGCTGTCTCATTTGGTTCAAAAAGAGAAAAATTGGTTGACAGCTACATGGGCATCTACTCTTTGCAGATGGCCGTTGAATAGCATAGCTCTATGTGATATAAAACCTAGGGGCCAGAGAGGAAACTTTGAAAAGAATTGGGGACTTCTGATAACATAAGCAGTTTTTCTTTGCAAAGTCGTTGTAGCTCATTAAAGGATTTATAGGAATCAGTGAAAGAGGAAACTTAGAAGAAAATAATTGCCGTGTAATATTTTGGAGGGGAGGATTGGGGAAATGGGGAACAGCACAATTTTGAAGTTTCAAATCTATTGCAATAAATGGGAAATGGTACAACTTGGAAGCTTCTAATCTTTGGACACAGGACAGAACTGAACCTCAGTCAGTATACCATTGAAGCTCTGTCGTCCAAAAGAATTTGAAAGCAAGTAAAATTTTTGCAGAGGTGATTTCGAGCCTTAGAGACCCTTCTAAGGCTGTCACAGGAATCTAACTGAAGGAAATCCTTTCTTGGTGCTTCTGGACCCAACTGGTGTTTCCTCTGCCTAAGACACTTTCTCCTTCCCCATGTTGCTCAGTTAATGTCCTGTAGAGCTTGAGTTAAATACCAGTCCCACCCATTCAGTGTCATAGATACCCACCTAACTTTTTCAAAATAACGCATCTGTTATTTGTAACCAAGACCCATGAAGGTGGGGACTGTGTCTCTTGCTCACTACTTTATTCTCAGTAACCAGAGTAGCCCTCTCACCTAATAATTATATACTGAATAAGTTTATGAATTCCAGTGTACAGTTTTTGTTGAGTACTGTAGTAGGAGATCTCAGGATTACAGTAGAAGTACATGTGCCCATCAAGTAGAAATTATAACAGTATCAGCCTGGGAGATAATATAATACCCCTCTCTTTCATTTATCCCCTGCCACCACCTTTTTCAAGAATTTTTGTGGAATGCGGAATAATATGTTTAAGGTATAGAGTTTTAAAAATGTTTATATGGAGGCTTGTTAGGTTGTACAGGTAAGTTGTTGATAGCAAGTAAGAATTTGTTCAGAGTCCTGACAAACTCCCTGATGACAAAAAATGTGGTTTCTTAAACAGTCACTGTGCAAACCTTAAAAACAGGTTTTTCTTAAAATTTGTAGACATTCCTTTAAAAACATTTGAGAATTTGTGCAGTTGTATTTGTAAGGATGAATGAAAGTATATGAATTTATTAAGAAAGGATAATAATATTCTTTTTAGTCAGTTTGTGCCACTGCCAATCCTCCTTCAGTCCAGGTGTCAAATAGAGTTTGGTGTTGATGTTGCGGGGACTCTAGACTGTGGTGGCACCTCCTGTTGTAGGTGATTTAGTGTAGCCTGGGATTATATCACGTATGTGTCACATCTAACATGGTGGCTAGGCCGTTGGAGGATACAGTTTGTCTCTCTAGTTGTTTCTTATATACTATAGCCTTTTGTTTTTTTTTTTTTTCCTTTTTTTTTTGTTTGTGGTTGGAAATATGCCATTTATTCATTCGTTCATTCATTCATTCATTTATACATGCATACATCAACAAGTTTTTCTTGCGGGCTTAGTATGTGGCAGGCTCTTATAAGTACTGGGGATATAGCAGTGAACAAAAGGAGGCCAAATCTTTGTCCTTACGGAGCTATGGACAAGAGGGAAAGGAAGCGGCTTGTGAAAGGGAAGGGCTGCTGGAGTGAGAAGAGTCAATTTGTGATCTTAGAAGTCCTTAGAGATTATAAAAATAAAGCAGAACTTACTGGTGAAGAATTGGAAAAGACGATGGAAACGATGTTGTAGTTAGTGAATTTGGAGATGGTCTCCTTCATTTTGGAAAATCACTGCTTTCTTTGTATTCCTACCCTCATAGTGGGTACTGTTATTACTGCTACTTACCTAACATTGTTGAGTGTATGTTATGTTATGGACATTGCTCCACGATCCTTGTTTGTATAGAATCCTGTAAGGGAGTATTACACTAATTCATTTTACTCATGAGAATAACAGGACTCGTGGAGGTTAGATAAAGTACTTAGATAGTAAGTACAGAGCCTTGTTTTGGACCCAGAGTTTGCTTATCTGTACCAGTCATGACAAGCTAAATGTGTTTATTTTTATTATCACGTTGAAGGCTTTTGGGCTCATGTTTTGCTTTTCTAACTTGCCAAAATCCTTATGATCCTGTCTTTCTTAAAGTTGAAGCATGTAGCACACCATATGTAATTAAGATCTAAGTCATACCAAGTAAACTAAAATGGAAAAAAATTGTAGTAATTGTTAAAATAAATAGTACTTTAAAATTAGATATACCAAATGTGGTAGATGTGATAATCTAGCTGTACAGAATTCATTTTATGTTCGTGAACTAATAGCATTTTAATGAACAATTTATATATGTATGTAAAGTACCTAGCGTAGTGCTTGGCCATAGTAGTTGATCCACAAATGATTTTGTTTCCACCTCACATGTAAAAATAGGTAATGCTTTTTTACTTATAGGTAAGATGTCCATAAAAATGCTTTAAATACACAGTGTTGTAATCTGATATGATAACCTCAGCAGTTATTTGCACAATATTCTCATGTGGACCACTTCATTTTTGATGTTACTTTCATTTATCTCCAGGATTTATTTGAGGAAAAGTACATTTTGGTAATTAAGGGCTGTGGTCTCAAACCTCAGCATGCATCAGAATTCTGGAGGGCTTATGAAAAGATAGTTTGCTAGACACTATCCCTAGAGTTTCTGATTCAGCAAGTGCGCGGTGGTATCTGAGAAGCTGCATTTCTAACAAGCTCCCAGCTGATGCTACTGCAGCTGGTTTGTGGACTGTACTTTTAGAACTGCTGTTCTAGGGAAGTGGTGTGACTTCTAATTATTGCTGTTCTCTTACAATTACACATACCCAGTGGAGTTAATGTATTGATATCATTGATATTGCTGATTTTATTGTATGGTCCTTGTGAAATAATTTAGAGAAATTTGATTTGTATGAGTGTCATTATGCTTACTGCTTAGGAAGTTTCCCAAAGGTTACTTTTGCATGAGAGAATTTGGAAGTACAGATTTTAATTTGTTTCTATTCCTCTTTTTTTATTTAAGACACAAAGCTACAAAGTTTTGATTTTTAGGGGAAGAGCATTGTAACTTTGGAATATATCTTGCAAGGTGATTTTTTTTTTTTTTTTTGTAATTGATTTCTGAGAATTCCGGAGTATCAGGATGATGTAGCAATTTAAAAATAGCAACAAAAATTTTTATCTCTGGGTTTTTTCAGAAAGCTTTCTAAAGCTAAAACTTGATAGGCTAGTACTGAGTAGAATTTGGTGCTCATCATTTGCATGTATAAAGTAGATTTCACTCAGAATTTCACTTACACCAACATGACAATTTTACCTTTCTTTTTTAAAGCATAGCTTATACCTTCAGGAATATGCTGGCATAGTGGGGTTATTCTCTCAAAGAAGAAAAGGTGATCAGAAAATCTTTGTCCATGAGATTAGACTGAAATGTTCAGTGATTTGGTGATTGCTGAATGCCTCTATGTGGCAGGCACTATGGCAAAAATCAGTGCCGAAGTAATTTATCTTTATCATGTACAATGAGGGGTTTTAGTGGTTTGTAACTGAATATGATCTAATTGTGTGGTGAGGCTGCTGACAAATCTAATGCAATCTTATGCTTCATTAATAGAATTAGTATTGTGTACAGATCCAGGTTCTCCTGTCTTATTTTGCTAGACCATGTCTGGAGTGTTAGGTTTAGTTTGGAGCTAACAGATGTTTGAAGTCATCCCAGAAGTGAGAAGCCCTGCAGTTGAAAGATGTGGCCATATTTGCCTATGAAGATTGTTGGAAAATAGGGGTAACATACTGGGAGGAAAGCTGTCCTCATTTGTTCCCTAATGGCTGCCTTCTCTGCTGTGATGTAACAGCTGCAAGAACAGTGACCTGTCCATTTTGTTTATCACTATGTCCTCGATACCTAGCACAGTGCCTGGTGTGCATTCAGTAAACAGATACGTCTGGAGAAACAGGTGATGGTTACCTTCAAATATTTGTCATGTAGATGGCTTTTTTTTGTTGTTTTTTTGAGATGGAGTCTTGCTCTGTTGCCAGGCTAGAGTGCAGTGGCGTGATCTCAGATCACTGCAACCGCCACCTCCCAGGATCAAGCAGTCCTCCTGCCTCAGCCTCCAAAGTTGCTGGGATTATAGGCATACACCACCATGCCTAGCTAATTTTTGTATTTTTAGTAGAGATGGGGTTTCACTATGTTGGCCAGGCAGGTCTCGAACTCCTGACCTCAAGGGATCCACCCGCCTTGCCCTCCCAAAGTGTTGGGATTACAGGTGTGAGCTACTGCTCCTGGCCTAAATGGTTTTTTAATTACTTAAATTTCCGGAGGCCAAACAGAAGCACCCGGGATGGATATTTTTTTTTTTTTTTTTGGTGAGCAGATTTTAATTTTATATAAGAAGACCTTTGTAAACTTAGTTATGTTTGCCAAATTAATAAGCTTCTTCATGTATTTGAATTTAGTTATTTTAAATGCTTGGGTGGAGGCTGCATGGGGATTTACTTCTTTACCTGCTTTTTTGATAGATTATGGGCCAAGATGATTTCAGCTGTTGACCCTTTTGGCTATATGTTTCTATTTTTTAATTATTTCATTTGATAGAAAATAATGTCAACTAATAAAATACTTTTTCTAACTTAGACAATTCTTATCACTTCAGACTAAAGCAAGCCAGAGAGCTAGACCAAGAGAGGGCTGCTGCCAATGAGCAGTTAACCAGAGCCATCCTTCGGGAGAGGATATCAAGTGAGGAGGAACGCGCTAAGGCAAAGCACCTGGTGAGTATTAAAAATGTAGGAGAAATTTTCTTGCCTACAAGGAAATCTCTGATGCTTGGGAAACGCGAAGTGCTGTGTGCCAGCTTTTAGTGTTGATCATATGATTCATGTTCTCTTTGCTCAGATTTTGATTTTTGCCTTTTACAAGTAGCATGCAGTTTAGGTTTAACCATCAAGGACATTAAAGGCAGGTAACTCCGGAAGTGTTGAAGTAAAGACCAACACACAGACATACACACATGTTTCATGCCTGAAGGATTGTGGTCTGTTTGCTTTTTTTCCCCTTTGCCTTTAGTTTTATTGCCTTTCAAACCGCAGGGGTCAGCAATCTAGGTTTCTTTCTCTCGTTGCTGGCAGCTACCAGATGTTAGTCTGGAAAACTCTGGCATAGGTGAGTAAGGTTTGATCAGCCATTCTCTGGGGTTTAGGGAAGAGGAAAAGTAGAGCCAGAGCTTTGGGGAACAGTCTTTTCTAACAGAATTTTTTTAAAGAAAAATATTTTTTTAATCTTTTTAAAGATTACATAGACATGTTTTTGTTGTTGTTGTTGTCTTTGAAAGGATTATTAATAGATAGAAGAAAGTTTAAAAGGCACCCATCAATCTGTCTGTCTTTCTGATATAACCATGATTTACGCTGGTGTGTGTTTTCCTCCAGATTATTTTTTTCCTGGGCTTTTTACATATTGAAGAGTTTAGAGAATGCTATATATGGTGTTAAGCCTCATGAACATTTTCCTGTGTCACTGAACATTTTTCTGAAATGTAGCCTTTAATGGCTGATACTATTCTGTCTTTTGTATTCAAGATAATTGACTAAGCAATTTCTTATTGTTATTTAATAGATAAAAGTGGAGCTGCTCTGGTTAAAACCTGGAGTGTTGACTGCTTAGCTCCTACTTCAGCCTTCCTAGAAACCCAGATGTAACTTCTTGGAACTTTTTGTCTTCATTGGAGCACAGTTGGGAACTTACTGGACAGGGAAAATGGGACCATGGAGTAGAGAACTTTGAATGCAAGAGTGAGGGGGATTTTCCTAGTCGCATAGGCAACTGGGAAACATGAAAACTTAATAAGAAAAGGGCCAATTTCTAGTCTCTCCCATTCTTTACCTTGGTCATTTCTTTGAAAGGTTAACCCATGACTAGCTGCAAATAAAGAACATGAAAGGAAGTCCATGTATAATGAATCAGTTTCTTCAGTGACATATCTGGGGTCCAGGCTGCATGGGCAAATAGTGAAGCCAGAATAGAGGTGGTAGACTAAGAAAGAAATGTCAGTGGACTGACTGGCAGCTGCCCTGAGAACAGTACATGCATTCAATGGAACTAAAGGAATAAGAGAGGTGGAAGCAAAGTCAGTCATTGGGAAAGGGGAATAATTTCAGAATTAAAGACAGTAAGTTTTGAGTAATTCAACTGAAAATTACATCTGTTGTACCTCTAAGCTGAAGGCTTTTTGAGGAAAAAATGTCAGGTCAGTGGGTGGTTGAAAGGTCATTTCCATGCATAGTAAAGACATCAAATTTGGAATTTGGAATAGGAGTGTAGTGGAGGGGGTTAATAGCACTCATGTTTGAGACAGGTGCAGCACAATTCTTAGTTTCCAGCGGGCAGAAGAATACATTGGTTGGTATTTCCCTTTGCCTCCCAGCTTTTACCCTTTTGAATCTTATCTTTGAAACACCCTTTCTCTACCTCTTTTTGCCTGAATTTGGACATACTGCCTTGTTCTCTTGGTTCATGGAGACAAGCAAGATTCAAAAACTCAAAAAACTCATCAAATGTATACACACGCTCGGCTTAGACATAGAACAAGTTTTCACAAAAAAATGCGAAAGTATCAAAAGATTTGTTATTCAACATAAGATATTAAGCAACATATTTTGATTGGAAGAGCATATCTGCAGTCCGATCTCTCGTTTTTACCTAATGAATCTTGTCTATTGTCTGTCTTTATTTACTCACAACTCCTGTATTTCAGCATCTGTTGTAATATTGGCCAAACAGAGCCTCAGAGCACTTAGGGAATAAATGTAAAATTTATGCCATAGGATGACAGCTGATTCAAAGAGTCCCTTCCTGCCCAGACATTTGCTTGGTCTGCCATGGCCACAGCAACATGGCTGCCTGTGGCATTTAGTTACTGGGTAATTCCCAATTTGTTTGCCAGATTTCTCTCTTTATTGTTGTTGTTATTTGTTATTATGGAAGACATACATATTTATGGGGTAAAGATTAGAAAATAAATACAGAGAGATACTAAAACCCCTCAGTGCACCACAATTCAGAGATAATTACTGTTAACATTTTGGTTCATTGTTTTTCTATTCCTATTTCCTTCCCATGAAGTTGGTATAAAACATTTGATTTCATATGTATAACTATGTTTCTCCGAACATAGATAGTAGTATATACAGTTTTATATAACTCTTACAATAACCTTCACATTAAAACATTTAGGCCGTGTGGTAAAAGTTTTTATATCAATAAATATGTTTTTGTGTGGTCGCATTTTAATGGTTGTATTTCACTGAGTTTTCTACTAATTCTTAAATTAATACAAAAATATAGAACATTTGGAAAATATAAAAATTACAAAGAAAATCAGTATTACTCTAATTCTGTCATCTGTCATTAATGTTTAGAGGTATAAAGTTCTCCCTGCCTTCCCCGTATGTTTGTATTTTATACATGCTTTAAGGCTTTAGATTATGCATCCCACCACCCTCCAAACCAGTACTGTGTGGTCTGGACAGCATTCACAAGCCTGCTGTTATATGTTAGTTCCTCGGTCCCCAGCTGGAGAGGTGGCATCTTCAGTACCCATAATTGATGTGGAAGTCACCCCAAGGAGGTTAGCATTGCGCCCCTGTGTGTGGAGGGCCTGTATTGCTGCCATTCTTAATTATAAGACGTGAGACTCTTTGAGTGATGGCCAGCCATTGCTCGGTTCCTCTTTATTTAGAACTCAAATGTTGCAGCCTGCAGGAAAGTAAAGATTGGGTTTCAGACATATGAAGTAATTAAAAAGTTGTCTTTCAGGAGAACGGGGGTGAAGGCAGGGGAGCTGATGTGATGTTGGGGCTGTGAAAGAAAACGATTCCCACCGCTTACCTCACACCCCCTGCATCTTTCTGGCCCACTAACAGTTGACATTTAGGTTTCTGTCTCCTTAGATGTGAGTCCCGGCTTTTTCTTCCCACAGTTGTTTTAGCAGCTAGCTTTATTGAAGCTCTTTGAAGGCCAAAGTCACGATGGCCCTGTTGTTGAAGTTTTAAAATAGGATCAGATCAAAACTTTCCCCTTTGGAAGAATTGCTTTAGCCGGGGAAGCTGTTAATCCCACTCTAGATTTTGGAAGAGTACCAGCCCCTTCCTCTACTCAGCACTGAGCGGTGCCAGCATTTTAATCAGTTGACTTTATCCAGAGGCTTTGGAAGAGGCAGTCTACTGATAATGATTTTACCTGCATGAAAATGCTAAAAGCAGCTCATATTCAAAATATGCTTCTTAGGAGCAGTAAAGCATCTCTGTAGAGAATGAAGACTGATTAAAAGGACAGGACCAAGGAATTTGTAAAGTTAATGCAACTTGATTATACGTGTGTTTTAAAGATCTTATATGTGTAATCTCATATTTGCTGTCATTAGATCTCTTTTTGAAATTGAAGAGTAGTAGGTTGGTTTTTCTGACTTTGCAATTATATTTTCTTTTTAAAATGCCATTTAAAATGTTGACTCATTCTTTTTTCATGTCTGGTTACATTATGCTGGTTTAATGTTAGATTTTTTTTAATTTTTAATTTTTTTATTATTTAAAAAAATTTAAGTAGAGACAAAGTCTTGCTATGGATCTTGAACTCCTGGCTCAAGTGATCCTTCTGCCTTGGTCTCCCAGAGTGTTGGGATCATAGTCATGAGCCACGTATTTCTTGTTATCACAGAACTATGTAGTATTTTCTTTTTAAATCTAAATGTTAAAATAAGTCTCAGTTTACTTACAGCAATATTTACTTCAATATTCTGGAGTTTATAAATGTACATGTGAGATAGTTTCATTACTCTTTGGACAAATGTTTTATTGAATGCTTACTGTATGAAAAATACTTTGTTAGGTACTAATGATCTATAAATGAAAGACAAAATCCTGTCCTTGAGGAATAAAATGTGGAAGAAAGATACATTTAAAATAATGTTTAAAAATGCGAAGTCTTTTATAGAGCCATGTTACTTATAGTCTTGTGAGAATTCTCACTTTTGTGAAAGCCAGGACTTTGTCTTTCTTTTAACTAATTGCTATGTCTGCATTTATTTATTCAACACATAATAGAGTGCCTAATATATGCCAGTGCTGAGCAAACAGTAAGCAGTCAGTAAAGATATTGTTGATTGAATAAATGGCTAATTGAATCTACCCAAGCCCTGGAAATAGGAGGAGAGGAAGTGGGAAAAACAGAGAAGATTTTTCTGGAGAAGGGACCCCTGAGCTGAATCTTGAAATATGAGTAGGATTTGCTCCCAAGGTTGAGTAGTGGGATGAAACAGCTTCGGGTATTGCAGGCAAAAGCATGGAAGCATGGGGACAGTGGGATACTACTAGAAGTTGCTGAGTGAGAAGCCTCGTGGTAGTTAGAAGGTAGCTTGTTCTTTAAGTGTGTGAGTGTGTGTGTGTGTGTGTGTGTGACACGTATGCAGGGGGTTCATAACTTAGCCCTTGTCTGGCACGGCCCTAGGTCCTGTTTGTTATTGGTAGCTGATTGCCACAAAAAGTCTCCTTTGTCAGTCTTATGGTCTTTATTTTAACATTAATGCTGGTCAGTGGTTGTTTCTAAGCTGCAAAAGAGAGGGTGTATAAAGAGACATGTCTGACCCCCTATCCCTTTATGGTGGAAAACCCAGTTTTTAAGTTTCTCTGAGGTCCCCTTGGCCAAGAGGGGGTCCATTTATTCAGTTGTGGGGCTTAGGGTTTGATTTTTAGCTTACACTCTAATGAAGTTTGAAGGGAAGAGCAGAGGGGGAAATGGCTGGAAGCCTAGAGACCAGTTAGAAAGCCCTGTGTTAATCCAGGTGAGAACAGGTGACACCTGAATTAGGGCCATGGAAGCAGGGATGCAGAGGAAAGATGAGGAATAGGAACTGTCTGGGAGGTAGTATTGCTAGGATTTTAGGTTTGAAGGGTTGAGGGAAACATCAAGGCTAACTACAAGCGACCTTTCTAGTATCAGCAACTTTGTATCATTTTAAATACAAAAGTTAGCAATCAATGTAAAAAATGTTTTGGGCTAAGCATATTGTGAAATCTGACTTCAGTGTATTACTGAAGAAGGTCCTGGCCCAAGATACTGCACCTGTTGTTCTGTTCAGCTCTTGGCAAGAACATTAGTCTGATCATTAGATATTTTTGTGCCTTTCTGCATTCTCCTTCATCACACATTTATTAAACACCTACTGTGTACTAGGTCCTACTTACCGGGGATGGAAGGATGAATTAGATCTGGTTGCTTTTCTTCAGAGTCTGCAGTTAAGTGTCGGGTTTGTGGGAAAGGTTGTTCTTGCCTTGTATGTTTTGTCCCAACTTAAGCTATAATCTTTGAATTTATAAAACCTTATACTGTTTAGAAAAAAAAAAAAAACAACAACAACAGTTAGAATAAAAAGGTGGGTGAATGCATAAATTTGGTTTTTGCAAATTTAAGCGGCTGTTTCTCCAAAATGTAACTTTTCATCCCCAGTTTGCCTTTTGTCCGAAATGCACCAGTGAAGCAATCAAGAAGAATTGATTAATTTTGTGCTGTGTGCCTTTCAGTTCTGTGTTTTGTTTGTGCTTCAAACTGTGACAGTCGAAATTTCTTGGTAAAAAAGAAAAAGGTTTTGAATCTGGGGTATAGAGAAAAATGACTAAATTAAAGGAAGCACCACTGCTGTCCAAGGAAGGTTCTATTCAAGGGGGAGAGGATACAACTGGGGTTGTAATTTTGAAATGATTGACAAATGGTTTATGCTGAAAAGTTTCATGTAAGAGAAGAGTAAGAGTGATCACTTGGGGTTGTTAGTATCACTAAAATTAGCCAGGTAATTGAAGTTGCAGTGTAAGCAGTGGTTTCCTGGGTTCTTTTATTGGGCATTTAAAGATAATTTTAAAAATAATTTCGCTTTTTTGGGTGCAATTTAGTACTTGGATTATAAACTCTGTTAAAACTCTCTCTCTCTGGTTATTTATGTTGTGTACTAGTTTTCTTGCCCTAGACACTAACCTCCAATTATTTGGATATGTGTAGAGTATTGTTAGTTTGCTTTGAGTTCCAAAAATGAAGTTAATGAATTTGAGCTTTTGCATTTGACAGCGATTGAAATATGGCATTTCCACATTATATTGAAAGGATTTGGGCGATTTAGGTAGTAGACATTTGCGTCAGTGTTATTGGTGAGAATAGGCTCTGGGATCCATCCGTAAGTCCCATTCTTTCTGTCTGTTGCTCCCTTAATAGCTTACCAGGAAATTCAAAGGGGAGTATCCCTCACGACAGGTGAGAGCTTCCTGTGCATTTGAACTTAGCAAAGCTAGTAGGGTTTCTGGGACAAAGCATTTGGATTCTGTTTTCTCCTTTGTGTTCTTGGTTATCATGTGTGGCCTCTACCTCCTGTGTGTTATGGCAGCATTATGATTATTAGCTGGAATGCAGACACAACCTTATGAAGAGATTGTGAACCACATTTTCTGTGGAGTAGCAGGGCAGCTTCTGGTATGTTTGCTACTGTATTGAAAAAGGAGAAACGTGTTTTGTTTCAGTTTGCCCGTCTAGGCTGTATGTTAAGATCCCAAAGAATGAATAGGACTTGAGATTACGGATTTAAACTTTGCTTGTATCCTGAAAATTTGCCCAGATGAATAGATTTCTCAGCTGTATATTGTCAGACACCCTTTCTTCATCCAGGTTGGCAGAAATGCCTAGGATCTTTTTTCTTTTCTTTTTTTTTTTTTTTTTTTGAGACAGGGTCTTGCTCGTTCCCCAGGCTGGAATGCAGTGCAGAATCATGGCTCATTGCAGCCTCAACTTCCCACCTCAGCTTCCTGAGTAGCTGGGACTGGAGTCATGTTCTATCATGCCCAGCTTATTTTATTTTATTTTGTTTTTTTTGTAAAAACAGGTCTTTGCCATGTTGCCCAGGCTGGTCTCAAACTCTTGGGCTCAGGAGATCCTCCCTCCTTTGCCTCCCAAAGTGCTGGGATCATAGGCGTAAGCCACCGCACTTGGCTGGAAATACCTAGGATCTTAACATCGCCAAATAGTCTCCCAGAAGCTCAATATCAGGCTGACCAGATACTGAGGGACCTGGATGTGGAGAACAGTGGAGTGTCCTGGTCCTGGAGGTCTCACTGCCAAACTGGGGGGCCTATCCAGTGATCATGGTGTAGGTGTGACGGCAATTTCCTTGATTTCCCTGTGATGCCTTTCTCCAAAGAACTGTCTCAGACTGCCTGACCTTTCTGACAGTGATTGGAAAAGAAGACAGCACAGTTGAGTAGAATGCTATTGATGTTTTTGGCAACAATTAGTCATATTTAAAGATAGCTAGGGGGAACAACTCTGCTTAGAATGTGTTATCATATTTTCTTTCTAAGTGTGCTTTTGAAAATTCTTCAAGTTACTTTGCAAACCAGTTGGTTCAGGGCAGTTCTTGTTGAGTGGTGTCCTCTGTGTTAGCCATAATAACTTATTGACATTCTATCACTTAGGTCATTATGGGTGTCCAGGTGAGATATGGAGAGCACTGCGTAAAAGTCTGTAGGCAACTAAGGTGCAAAGAGCTGGTTATATTCCCATCTTTTTATAATGACCTCCCATTTATTGTGAACATATTTACTTCATTGCCTGGTCTGAAATGAACTGTCATTAACACCTTGGAATTTTATTGAACTGACATCATAATCTCATTTCCTACTAAAGAGGCTAAGAAATATGGCCCTTGGTATTTGTTTTAACCTGTAACAAATTAAAAGTTAAGCGTCATCAAGTCTGTCAGTCCTTAAGAATCCCAAGTACATGTTTTGCATATTATGTTTTGAATGAGAATGTAAGGCAGATGAGCTCCTTGTATTCTTACAGTGATCTTTCCAGATTGACTTCGTGGCAAGTCACACAACTGTCAGTTCTGATACAGTTTTTGTGACTTGCTTTCAACCTATTGTGCATGGATCTGCAGTTTAGTGAAGTCAGTAGTACATTGAACAGCAGTATTGTTTATTACGTGATATACTATGTGATACACCATGTGCAGTGAGGCCTGCTTCATTTTTGTTTATTGGATGTTAAATTTTTCACAATGTCGAATATCCCAGCTCTGTATTCCTTTTATCTATCTCTGTTTTTATTGCTTAGATGTGATTCCTAAATGGCACTGAGTTATGCTTTTTCTGTTTCTTAATGTTCTGACCTGTGCCCTGATTTGGGGGTCAGGGCAGCTGGCAGCTATTTTCATGTACCCTGAAACTATTCCCTTAACCGTAAAGATATTGGCCATTTTGCTCCAATGTGACTCACTCTACTCTTTTCTCTAGTAACTATAGTTCAAGGATGACTTCTCTTGAAAATACCAAGGGGCAGAATTACCAAATGAAGTAAGGGTTCCATTCTCTAGAGAGCAGGAATCTGTTTACAAACCTGCAGTATTTATTACATACCTCATTTAGCCCATTCATCATTTTAATAGAAAAATGAGTCATTTTAGATGATTCTGAAATAATTCGAGGTAAGCTACATTGCTGCAGGCAGAATATGATTTACTTAGACAGCTCCATGCTATTTTCAAAAAAATACAGTGGAATGATCCGCACCAATAATTTATGATTACTTGTAGTAAACTTATCAAATGTCTTCATTGTCATAGAAATTTGTTGATTAGATAAAGCATTTAGAGTTTTCTAGCTAGCTTTCCCCCCTTCTTCCATGACAAATGGTTACAAAGTTCCATACTTACCTTCTGTCTGTTTCAAACACTGACTGTAAATTTAATTCCAGATTTCTGTTTAATATTTTCTTGATAAGAAAGAACACCAGTCAGTGTCATGGGCCAGTTTTATTGGAGACGATAAAACCTACTCATATATATTTTCTGTTTAGAAATTAAACTTCATCCATTTACAGTTTCTTTAGCCCAGTGTATGCATGTATTTTAAATCCTATCTTATCTAACCGTAGGTTACGTATTTGACTCTCAAGAACACAGCTAACTCATTGCCTGGAACCATATAGCTCTGAACCCTAAAGGCATCACGAAGTGATTCTATCTAGTGTCTTGAAGCTTATGAGCTTTGTTGATAACCAGCGTCATAGTAAAAGCAATATTTGATTTTAGATTTAGGGTTTTTTTTCCCCCCCCATTTAACTAAGAGCCTTTAATTCTAGTATCTCCTTGGGTGTTTGAAATGGGTAGGACAGTTATCATTCATTCCTATTAGAGATGATGCAGCAAACGTTCAAACAGACTGTGAAACCAAATGCTGCACAGAGATAAAGCCAGAGTCAAAACTCTATTCTCCTGTGCCTAGGTGATCTTATTTTGGGCACAATTTAGCCAATTTAGTTTTTTGTTGTTGTTTGTTTTTAACGTGTAATGTATTTGTTTTATTACATTAGAATGAGTGAATGGACTTTTAGGCACATGGGCAAAGCAGAAATTACTGCAGATGTAAGTAGAAAAAGCAAGTAATCATCATGCATATGATGCACACTCACAAAAGTAAAACACACACCCACACACACCCACACACCCACCCACGGCATTGTGAGCCTACTCAGCATAGAGGCAGGCAGCCTTAACCACTCTAATAGGCCTTGTGTGTTCTTGCTTAGTGAAATAATGTATGCACAATCATAATACTATTGGGGATTGAGAATAATCTGTTTACCAGCATGGATAAGAAATATTAGCACTACCATTTCCATCTAAACCATTTGCATTTAAAAAGTTCTGACATGTCAAGCCGTAAATTTCAGTATTAAAAAAAAAGTTTCTTACCTGAATCCCTGTATTAGAGAAGATACTGGTCAAAGGAAATGCTGCTTGTGTACTTTCATCAAGCCATTTTTGAATGTTCTTATTTAAAGAAAGTTTGCTATGGCCTGTCATACTTGGGAGAAGTGGTTGATATAGACACAAAAGGAACTGGTTTGTAGCAATTATCCATTCCCTTGGCCTCAAAGGAATACTAGCATATTAAGGCAAAAACTTTCTCTTCTTTTTTTGTTTTGAGATGGAGTCTTGCTCTCTTGCCCAGGATGGAGTGCAGTGGCGTGATCTCAGCCCACTGCAACCTTCTGCCTGCTGAGTTCAAGTGATTCTCCTGCCTCAGCTTTCTGAGTAGCCGGGATTACAGGCGTGTGCCACCATGCCCAGCTAATTTTTCTACTTTTAGTAAAGATGGGGTTTCACTGGGTTGGTCAGACTGGTCTCGAACTCCTCCTGACCTTGTGATCTGCCCACCTTGGCTTCCCAAAGTGCTGGGATTACAGGTGTGAGCCACCGTGCCGGCTTTCTCTTTTTTATGTCTGACATAAAGTCTTTATTTGTGGAGGAGGTAAGAGATGATTCAGTTATTTTTCTTACTTTGGATAATAAAGAAGCATTAATCTGGGAGGATGCGTGTTCAGATTACAGGTAGGCTTGCTACTAGAGTATTTTTAGGAGTTAATGTGATACACGTTAGCAATGTCTACATTACTCATGCCGTGAAATCAATCAGTTACGTATTTTCATTGAATTTTATGAGAAATTTAAAGGGATGGTATTCTGTAGGTTTGTTTGTAAAGCCAAGCTCAGAATAGAGTTTCAAAAACTATGCCATTGACCATTTTTGAGATTTGTTAAGTTTAAATTAAAAAAAAAAAAAAGGGAACAAAAAATTGGGGATGTAGTTGTATAATTGTTAATATATTCTTCAATTATACCTTCTAATTCCAAGAATGATTCTCTTGACAGCAGGTTAACTAATGTATTAAAAAATTAATTTGTTTCCAAAAAATAAGCTGTTTTCTCATAGCTCTGGTAGAATGATAGGAAAGAGCTAGTAACTGATTTTACTTTATGTCTACTATTGCAAAAAATAAAAACTGAGTATTAACATTGCTAGATTATATACGTGAGTGTGTGTGCATAATTGTGTTGCATAAAGGCAGAGACACTGTAAGAAATAAGAATTTTAAAATTCCTCTCTTAAACTTTTTACTTTGAAATAATTTTTAGCTTACAATAATGTTGTAAGAATAGTACAAAGAGCTTAACTCTGATTCATCTATTTTCAGACATTTACCACACTTTATCATTCCATTTCTGCCTACATATATTTATATCTATATTTGGGGGAGGGGAATCATTTGAGCATGGGTAGTTTACCTCTTAATACTTCTGCCTCTTAAAAATCAGTGTTTCTTACATAATCAAATCCAGTTGTCAAAATCAAGAAATTTAGCATTGATGACTATTTTAACATTTAACCCAGATTTTAATTTTTTTTTTTTTTTTTTTTTTTTTTTTGAGACGGAGTTTCACTCATGTTACCCAGGCTGGAGTGCAATGGCGCGATCTCGGCTCACCACAACCTCCGTCTCCTGGGTTTAGGCAATTCTCCTGCCTCAGCCTCCTGAGTAGCTGGGATTACAGGCACGCGCCACCGTGCCCAGCTAATTTTTTGTACTTTTAGTAGAGACGGGGTTTCACCATGTTGACCAGGATGGTCTCGATCTCTTGACCTCGTGATCCACCTGCCTCGGCCTCCCAAAGTACTGGGATTACAGGCTTGAGCCACTGCGCCCGGCCTTAATTTTGTCAATTATTTCAACAATGTTCTTTATAGCAACTATTCCTCTGGATACAGGAGACATTCTAGGATCATCTATTGCAACCATTATAGTTGTTGTGTCTTAAAACTCCACTTTAAACATGTTTTGCAAACAACAGATTAAGATGAATACTGTTGACTTCAATTTGTGCATTATTGCTGTCATTGCTAGAGTTTTAGTAAGAAGAAAGTGGAATGGGCAAATAAGAGGCGAAGAGTTTGATTCCGACCTATAGGTTAATGTTCTATATTGTGAGTGAGTTGAGGAAAAATCTGTTTTGGAAATTTTCTTTTCATGAACTAAAAATGCTTTCACGAGCTTCTGTATAGATCCAATATCTTCAAAATGCAGCAGACATTCAAGTTGTATCTTTAAATACTGTTAGAGATACTGTTAGAGAGTAAACTCTTCCTATTCTTAGACAATTTTTGAAGAATAATTTCATCTGAAATAGCCTTCTCTCTGTCCCTCCACCCTTCCCTTCCAGGTATGACTCCATGTAATTTTAGGCAAATTGCTTCCCTATCTTTATACCCTTTGTTTCCATCTTTTAAAATGAGGACAAGGTCGTTAATGAAGTTCTCTTTCAAGTCTCTTACCTTGATGAATAAATATCTAAATATAGGAGTTCTTACAGAATGCAAAGTTCCATATATGTATAAATTGAGTTTTTATAAAGTAATTTTGTTTTATGAATAGGTTACCAATTCCAGGAGTCACACTTATTTTAATTTTCTTTGGTTATTAAAAAAGGCCATTTTAGAAAAAGAAAAACAGTTAATGTTGAAAGCCTCTATTTTCTTGGTTAAATTGGATTTTTGTTATTGAATACTTATTCTGATTAGTAGAAGTGGTTTAGTCACAGGCCAGGCATAAATGCTTTTAGACAGTCACTAAATTGAAAGTGTCAACTTGAGAGAGGGATCCTTTCCTTGGAAATGGGAGCATGGGATCTTTCTGCTAATATGTGTTTGTTGGCTTAGAATGAAAACTCAGAGCTTTGTTAGGAAAATAAACTTAAATTGGCAATAACATGAGTGTGAACCTGGAGGGCATTATCCTAAGTGAAATAAACGTGATACAGAAAGACAAATACTGTGTGATCTCACTTACACGTGGAATCTAGAAAAGTTGAACTCATAGAAGCAAAGAATAGAATGGTGGTTGCCAGGGGCTGGGGGTTGGAAGAAGTAGGGAGATTTGGTTAAAGCGTACAAAGTTTCAGTAGTAAGATAGATGAATAAGTTCTGTGGATCGAATGTACAGCATTGTAACTATAGTTCTACAGTATTTTTAATAAAACTGTGTTGTATACTTGAAATTTGCCAAGGGGAATGGATCTTAAATGTTCTGAACCACATGCATGCATCATGTACATGTACACACCCAGGTGTGAGATGCGTTAATTAACTTAATTGTGGTAGTCATTTTATATTGTATATGTATATAAAGTCATCATGCTGCATACCTAAAACATGTTATTTTTACTTGTCAATTACACCTGAATAAAACTGGGAGAAAATAAAGAGCCAGTGGGGAAAATGTAATTAAGTGACCCAAATTTTTGCATCATAGTGGATTAAACAAACCCCTTTGCTATCTCTAAGCTTAAACAAAGATTCATCTTTCCAAATGCTTGGTTATTTTCCATTTCTTTCTTCAAATCATTAAAAGTTGGGTCTTTCTCTGTTACCCAGGCTGGAGTATAGTGGTTCGATCACAGCTCACCATGGCCTTGACTTCCTGGGCCCAAGTGATACTCCTGCCTCAGCCTCCCAAATACCTGGTATTACAGGTGTATACTCCCATGTCTGGCTTGCTTGCTTGCTTATTTATTTATTTATTTATTTATTTATTTATTTAATCTTTTGTAGAGATGGGGTCTCACTATGTTGCTTAGGCCGATTGTGAACTCCTGGGCTCTATCGATCCTCCTGCCCAGGCCTCCCAAAGTGCTGGGATGACAGGTGTGAGATGCTGCACCTGGGGCTCTTTTTTTTGTTTTGTTTGTTTTTTGTTTTGGCGATAGAGTCTTACTCTGTCATCCGGGCTAGAGTGCGGTGGCACCATTTTGGCTCGCTGCTACTTCTGTCCCTGGTGTTTAAGCAGTTCTCGTGCTGCCTCCTGAGTAGATGGGACTACAGGTGCATGCCACCACAGCTGGCTAATTTTTTGTAATTTTAGTAGAGATGGGGTTTCACCATGTTGGCCAGGCTGGTCCTGAACTCCTGACCTCAATGTTCTGCCTGCCTAGGCCTCCCAAAGTGCTAGGATTACAGGCATTAGCCACCACGCCTGGCCCCGTTTGTTAATTTTTAATGTGACCGTTGGATCTTCTGCCTTGCTCGTTTCTGACATTGTTTTTCTTCCTTTCTAAACACCTCCTTGCTTCATGTGAAATTTTCAGCATATGGCCAGTGGCATCTTTAGAAAGTTTCCCATCATTCCCTGTCATGCACAGGTGACAGAAGAATGTATTGGTCCTTCAAAGTGATTATTATTTTTTTACCTCCTGGATAAACTCAATATATTATAAAGAGAGTGGCTCAGTTCCAGCCCTGGAGGCATCAAAAAGAACAAGTTCTAAATAACATTCTCCTTTAGAATGCAGCATATTTTAACTGTATCTCTCCATCTTGCACATCACCACTTCCAAGCTCCGTCTCTAACTGTACATATGCTCTCAGTGTGTATTATAATATTGCTTTCCCCATCCTCTCTTCTCCGCTCTCCTCTCTTTGAATATATTTTTTTGTGAGCCTTGGGAACATGTACACTGGGCCCGTAGAGTGACACAACAAAAGCAGACTCTCGATGTAGTCAGGTTTTGTCCTTGTAAATGACATGGTACAAATGCATGCGGTGGATTAAAATATGTTCACCCTGACAGAAATCTTTTAGTTGAAGTGAAAAAGCCTCCGTCAATTCTGATTGCAACAAAGGTTGCTGCTGCGAGTGAGAGGGACTTGCCAAGACTGCAAGTTTTTCAGGCTCTGTTCTGGAGATACATTTGTTACTCGGTTCTTAGCTTTGACTTGGTTATAATCTTGTCTTGGCTTGCTCTCTTTCCAGAATACACCAGTTTTCATTTTTCTTTGGCCTTTTCTCAAGATTTATGAAGGGGGGTATTTAGCCTTTTGTCTGGCAAACAGCAAAGACTCAGTTCCTTAATCAATAATCGTAAGATAACGAGAAATTGATCTATGCCAGCTATAAACCCATCCATGCATTTCTCCCTCCCAACCCCGACCCCCGCTTTGTTTTTGAGATAGAGTTTTGCTCTGTCGCCCAGGCTGGAGCGCAGTGGCATGATCTCGGCTCACTGCAACCTTTGTCTCCTGGGTTCTGCCTCAGCCTCCTGAGTAGCTGGAATTACAGGCACCTGCCACCACATCTGGCTAATTTTTGTATTTTCAGTGGAGACAGGGTTTAACCATGTTGGCCAGGCTGGTCTTGAACTTCTGACCTCAAGTGATTCACCCACCTCAGCCTCCCAAAGTGCTGGGATTACAGGCGTGAGCCACCGTGCTTGGCCCCATCCACGCATTTCCATTATTGTCTGTTATCCTTGAGCAACTGTACATAAAATATTTTTGTCCCCACATCACTGAAGATGGGACAGAAGCAAGTGACAGACCACTGCGTATTAAAGGAACGCTCTTACAGCGCTCACAGTTCAATATGGCTGTGGGACTGTTTCTCTAGATTTGTAATACATACTTCGCAGTTGAAATGTGAGTAGAGCCTCATTTGGGAGTTAGAGCTTGTCCCGGGTGTAGGCAGAGTAATGTGATTTGAGACTACTGCCAGGTTATGCCTTTTCAAAAATAGACTTTTCACTGATTTGGTATGGCCTCCCCTTTCTTCTGTGTTTGGCCTGAAATTTTATTTCCCTCTCTCTCAAGATAGAATGAAGGGCAAGAGTGCTGGAAGTTCTGGAAGTGTTGTTTGGCAAGACCACCATTGATATACACATACGTTGCCTGGGCAAAAATGACGCTGGTTAATACTTGGGTTAGAAGGGCACATGTTCTCTTCCTCTCCCAGTTGTGGTGATACCTATTAGTTTGTCAGATGTTATTTTGCTACCTTGTCATTGTGGAAATTTCATAAGGCCTAAGCTTCTAACCTGGCAGGGCGCTGTTATTTTGGGATTTAGTTGTGCTCACGGATTGTAGTAAGACACTTACTCGTCAATAACTTAGAAATAAGAGAGAAATAGTGGTCTTGGGATAAAGCTTGAAATGTTTTCAGTGGCTTCAGAACAAAAATGGCCTGTTGCTGATGGACTGTATTAATACATCTGAGGAAAGGATGTGCCAATTGCAGTCTTTAAAACACAGTTTTAAATAAAAACCAAGTGACAAATATATCTCTAGAATATTTAATATTGTGGGACATGCTTACAATATGATGTTTAATAGAATAAATATCAGGATACTCTTTAATATCTGTATATCTCCACGGATGAAATGCTTAACAGTAAGATTGTTTTTTCTTCTTTTCTTTTGCTTATACTTTTTTTTTTTAATCATCACAGCAAGATGTGAGAATTGTTTTTCTTATACTTTAAAAATGCTTTTCTATGTTTACTCAAGTCTCTGAAATGAATAAGTATTAATTTACAAAATGCATTTTCAGCCATTAATTGTTATTTAGAAAAGAGTTCAATGTATACAAAGAAAGAAGAGATTGTGAAAGACAAGGAATGGTTGTTCTCCTCTGCCCTGGTGTAATAACTCTGGCCCTCGTAGGTCTCTGCCTTTTGCGGAGATGTTTATAATAAGCCCTCTTAACCTCCTGCCCGTCATACATTCAGGCTGTAAGTCTTATCAAATAGCCATCCTATTACAATTTAGCTTTCCAGATACTTGGTCTGCAGAAAGAGCATGCCTTAGCAGGAGGTCTCACGTGCCTGTTCTTTCAGGCAGATTTAATTCTTATTTTAAAGCAATAATTTGGCCCATTGGTTGATTCATGAGTCTGTGGAAATTTCTCAGCCTATTGACAAACTGGTCTTCCAAATGTGTAATACTAAGTTCACCCAGAGTAATTCCTCACCTTTTGATAGGTGGCCTGAAGTTGTTTCTAGTAATAGCTCCTGTACCATATGCCAGCTGGTCTTTTCATTGTCAAAACTTTATTGAAGAAAGAAAATTGAGGGCTGGGTGTGGTGGCTCATGCCTGTAATCCCAGCACTATGAGTGGCTGAGGTAGGTGGATCACCTGAGGTCAGGAGCTTGAGACCAGCCTGACCAACATGGCAAAACCCCATCTCTACTAAAAATACAAAAATTAGCTGGGCACAGTGGCACAAGCCTATAATCCCAGCTACTCAGCAGGCTGAGGCAGGAGAATCGCTTGAATCCAGGAAGCAGAGGTTGCAGTGAGCTGAGATCGTGCCACTGCAATGTTGCCTGGGTGACAGAGTGAGATTCTGTCTCAAAAAAAGGAAAAAAAAAAAAAAGGAAATAAAATTAAGAAGGGTGTACCCCAGGGGGTGTGCCCAGGGATGCCCAGTGAGGTGAGACCCTGATCAGATTGGAGTGGCGCATTCATTTCCCAGTTTTGCCCCACCATTCTATTGCTATTTTAGGGCCCTAGTTCCTTACTTTCCCTTTTTTTGGAGGTTGGGCACCCTTGGAATAGACAGGGTCAACTTGCCTTGCACAATCACTGTACTTCTTATTAGACCTTGAAGAGATCTTAGTAAGTCACCCTATCTAATCTCTACCTTCTCTTTGTGAAGAAAGAGGCCAAGGACTTTTGGGAATCAACAGAGTCAGAACCAGCCTCCAAGTCTCCAGGTACCCTTTCTAGGGTGTTTTTCAGTCTTTGTGATGGTTTTCAGAGAGGCTCTCAGGATTGCTGGCAGAGAACAAGAAGGCAGGGATCTTTCTGCTCATTTGGGCTGGCTTGGGATTAGCAGTTGCACTGAGGGTGGGGAGGCTCTCCCCTTCTGCCGGGTAAGCACACAGAGGGCATTTAGGGTAGATCGCTCTTTAGAAGATGTATGGAGATGTGTGTTTGTTTTTATGTTCTCTCCTATTCTCTAATATGTTGCAGTTTTCTTAGCGGCCCTTTCCACCATTTACCTACCTGCTCATCTAAGAGCCTAAGTGGCTGGGCAAAGATTAATGACATAACTTCCTAGATAGTGAAACTGATGCTTTATGCCGTAATCTCTCTTGAATGATGAGGAGAAGGCCCAGACTATTTATCAGTTATCCTCAAGACCACTATTATAATGAGCGAGATAGTGAGTAAGTATCTCCAGCCTCTCTGTATTCTTACTTGAAACAAAGAGGCAGAAATATGGTCACTGACTACAGAGAATGATGATCATTGATAGACCCCATTCTGTCATTATAATGATATTATATTGTACTTATATGGAATTATAATAAAGGTCTTACAATTTGTAACATGACTTGCCTATCATAACCAATGCCCATTGTTTTAGCAAGAGTGGGTGTGGTTTTTCTTCTGGCTCTTCTTTATGTCTATACTGATGTGTGTTTATGTATGTATTTGACTTACATTTCCATTCATTCAAGAATTATATATATAGGACCTACTATATGCTAGGTACTGTGGTCTATATGCTGGATATACATAAAAATATATGTATAAAACATCTTTTCCTCAATAGAGCTTATTTTTCAGTAAGAGGAATTGGTATATACCATGCTAATGCTGCTGTCTGAAATAGGGGATTAGGCAGAATGGAATTGGGAATAAAGGAATGAAAATAGTTAACTCAGTATTTAGTGCTGTAATTTAATTTCTTGATCATGATTTTGTGCCACTCTACACCTATAGAGTGCTTTGTAATTATTTTATTTCATTTTGGACAGTTTTGACCTGAGTCAGGAAATAATGCTTTTAAAAACATTCTTTAAAACTCGAATAAATTAAACACTATGTAAATACATCGGCTTAATATTAGATAAATCTATGTAGCTCAGGGTTTTCCAGAGAGACAAATCTTTTGTATGTGTGTGTATCTGTGCGTGTGTGCACACACATCATAGAGATTGATCAATTGATTTTAAGAAACTGGCTTATGTGATTGTTGGGACTGTCAAGTCTGTAATCTTCAGGGCAGGCCAAGAGGCTTCAGATTCACGGGAGACTTAATGTTGCAGTCTTCGGTCTGAGGCAGAATTCCCTATTCCTTAGAGAACCTTAGTCTTTTTCTCTTAGGGACTTCAGCTGACTTGATGAAGCTCAACAAAGTTTTCCCCTTGGTGCAAAAATTTATTCAGGCTCTGCTGAGTCCTTTCTAAACAGGCTGACCTTGGGTTTCCCTCTTGTAGAATCCACTTTGAGCAAGAATCCCGCTAAGTCAGTTTTGGGAAAACCCCCTAAGGTTGTTATCTAACCACCTTGGATATTATCACCCTGGCCTGCCTTCAGCAATGATCCTATTAAGTCAGCTTAGAAAATCTTTATCCGTGATGTTTCCTCTTGATACTTTTCCATTTGCTAACCCTCACCCTGCTCCTTGGTTATAAATTCCTGCTCTTCCCTGTTAGAGTTAGAATTGAGCCAGCCTCCCCCACTCACTGCAAGACCTCACTGGATTTGTTCCTATACCCATTGCCATGGCCCCTCTTGAATAACGTCTGCTCTGCTCTCTTAACAAGTATCATGACCAACTTTTTCTTTAACAGGCCCATCCGTATTGTAAAAGGTAATGTCTTATTCAAAGTCTGAAGATTTAAATTTTAATCATATAAAAAAAATAAAAAACCAAAACCAAAACCCAGCTAGACTGGCATTTGACCAAACATCTGGATAGCGTAGTCTAGTTGATGTACATTGAATAACCTGTGAAAGCAATTGTCTCCACTTTCTAGATGAAAAAACTAACAGGTACTTTTTGCCCTGCATTCCGGATGATGTTATAGAAAGCTAAGGAATCATGTTGGTAACATGCACACCAATGGCTGTAGAGGACAGACGTGTCTGCTTTGTTTACGATCATGGGTGTGGGTCTTTTCTGCATAGGTAGGGAACAACAGTTGATTGAGGAGTGTCTTCCAGCACACCCCCCAACAACCCCCTCACCCACACACACAGCCCCGAGGGAAAAAGACTCCTTTCCAGCTTGACATTGTTGGTGATATGCCCAGCCACGCAGTGTGATAGTTTGGAACTTATAATTTCCCTGGGCTCAGCCCAGAGGCCCATTTAGAGAAGGACCTGCACCGACCCCAGTTGCAATTACCTTTTTTGATGGCTTCCCACTTTGCAGTTCTTTGATGTTTTTGCTCAGACAGGAAAGCTATCTCTGTGGTACATGGTGTGGCCTCCATTTTTGAGGAATTTTGTGGAAGACAAGGGCATGGAGCCGAGGTACAGGCAGTCTGTGTTCTGGGTTGTTTTATCTGAGCAGGACCACAATGAGCCTCCATCAGCGCATGCTGTATGGAAGTCTAGAGGTGCAGGCAGATGACGAGGGATGTCCACTGCATGCAGAATGGAGATTTCTTTTCTCCTCGGCCCCTCAGTGGGACAGCTGCTGTCCTGGTGGCTTTTCTGGGCAGGATTTTGTGGAATGTTGGAAATTGCACCCTCTGAGGAATTGAGCCTGCCGCTAGGGGCTCCCCTGGTCTCTGAACATTGTAGAGCCGGTTTTTTGTTGAGATGCTGAAGACAGCACAGGTGAGGGCTGTGGTGGCACCAGATTGGCATTGCCACATGCCTTTACCTCTCAATCACTTCTCCAAAATTTCTTTCTGGATGGTTGCCTGAGGTTAATCCCTGACCCTGTCTCCACAAAGGACGTGGATTCTGCCAGCTGTGACAGTCTCTTCCACATTCTCCTAAACTGGCAGGAAAGCAAAATGTCTAGTGTCCTGGCCATAAGCTTCCTCTTGTAACAGGGCCATGTAATAGGACATAGGTGACAAAATGTTGCCATGCCTTGATTCATTCAGTAGGATAGCAGGCCATGGGTTTTGTGCTCCTCTGCACCAGGTGGTGTGTCAGGAGATGGGGACACAAGATGGAGCATAGTCCTTGCTCTCAAGAAGCTTAGAGTGGCTGTCATACACACCAAAGCAAGATGGACCCCTACGTGCCTCGGAAGCGTGCGGCGGGCCTGCTGCTGCTGCCCTAACCCTCCCCCTGCCTGTCTCTCTGCCTGGGACATCCTCCTCTGCTTTCCACCCCACCTCTCAGCCCTCTTTTAAACTTTGCTTTTCATTTCAACCCATAGCATAAATATCTCCTTCTTCATAAAGCCTTCCTGATTTCCTAACACAGAAATGATCACAGTCTTCTCCATATTTTCAAACTCTTTCATGACTCTTTTATTGCCAGGGCAACCCGATAATTTATCATCTCAACTGGGAAAGTGAAAGGAGACACTGTTAATTATACGAGGACAACACACATAAACTGGGATGTTCCAGGCAAACCAAGACATATAGTCATCCTACTTATGACCTTAACTCTTGTTTGAGTGACATACAGTCTGGCCAAGTATGGCCATGTTCAAATGTGAAGCCCATTGTTGGGGTGGGAAAGGCAGAAGTTACTTCTATTTGTATTTCCATACTGGGATTTGCATGCAACAGGGACTCACCAATTCTTCCTGAATGGAATTTATGCAGTTCACCATATATGTCCTAAGTTGAGCAGACCTGCTGGGACCTCCAGGATAGCTGGCAGGGAGAAGAGAATCAGTCTGAATAGGCAGAGCTGGGGCCAGCGAGGCTCAGCTGTGGAATGGCTCCTTTGAGTTGTCCAGTGGTCCATTCTTGGTATAATGGCTATTTGGTTGCATCATGGGGGCTGTCTTTGGTCAAGCTAAGGCCAGATGTGTTCTATTAGGTGAGCATGAAGTCAGGGCGTCCCTTAGGGCAGTCTGGAAGATGGTGGAGCTGTGGTTCCTGGGTGGACATAGGAGCCTCCTCGCAGGGAGAAGTAGAGCCTCCCTGATAGTAGACAGGTGACAGCCTCTGTTTCTCCATGCTGCGGCTGATACTTTGAGTCTTCATTACATCTCAGTACCTCCTGGCAATATATTAAATTCACAGCTTTGGAGAAGGTTATAATCACATAGTAAGGCTGCAGAAAGTTATGTAGAGTGAAGGACTCTATAAGGCTCGTTTTATAGACTAGTTGTCACCGAGGAATTTCCTTGATGAAGAGCCTGGATGACATTAGTTCATGGACTTTTACATATAAATGAAGGACTTGCTGTTTAAACAGTCCTTTTCACTGGCCAGAGTAGGCAGCTATTGGCATAATGAAGTGAGGTATTGAATATAATATCGAGTTTATTACCACATGGTTCTGAAATAAGTAAATAATGGATACATTGACTTCCACTTAATAGATGGCTGTAAGAGACCTCTTTAGAACACTTCAAAGGTCTTTTTAAAAGTGCAGCATTTTACTGCTACCTCCCCTGTTGTTATAATTCTTTAGTGCCTTGGGGCCAACTCCCATTGGAAAGGTGGACACTTAAAATCCTTTTGTGGGTAATGAACATTTGGCTTTCCTGCAGCCAATAATTTAGACTCCAGTGGAAAGTTGTTAGTACGAACTTTTGAGCCTACAATATTATAACAGTTTCATCAGACACCTGTGATCAGCAAACTCTATATGGCCTACGTTTATTGTATTTGCTATGAAAGTGAACTTCCCATCTGTCTATTCAGGACTGGCTTGAGTGTTTTCCTTTCTTTAGTTAAAAATCCCTTAGGCTTGATATTAGCTCCTTAGACAGGATTGTTTACTGTTTAATCCTTTCATACACTTACTGTCCTTCACTGGCTCTTGTAAAATCTATGGCCAACTTTTAAACTGGTGAATTTTGTGCCATTCATCAATTGTGGATGTAGGTATAAAAGAAAGAGCTGTACGTTTTTAGGGTCGAGGATCTCAAGTCTGGCTGGTCATTAAAGTCCCCCTGCTGAACTTTTAGAGTGTATAAATGCCCCAGTGGATTCAGACTTACAGGGTGGGACCTAGGCATGTATATTTTTAAAATATGCCATTCTAATGCTTAACCCTCGACGTGAAAAGCGGATTAAGGACACGAAGGAGGCAAGACGTCATTCTCCTCTTGTTGCTGGTTGGCAGTCCAGAGGTTGAGACGGCTTTGGTCATAGCCTAGCAAGCCCGCTGGTTGGTGCCAAGGCCTCTGTGCTCAACGCACTTTCAAGATTCCTCCATGTTGTATGATAGGGAAATCTGTGTTAAGCATGTATGTAGCAGTCATGCTCTTCATATAGTTTTTTAGGAAAATATTTCTATTCATCTCTCCTCTTGATGCCACCTTCTTCCTATTAGGTCTTAGAGAAGAGAGCACTGACTTTAGAGACAAAAGATGTAATTTATGGGCTCTTCAACTAATGAGCTTGTCATGTTTAGCTAGTCACTTCACTTATCTGAGCTTCAGTTTCCTCTTCTCTAAAGTCAAGATGGTATTTTCGTTATCGCTTTCTTGGTAGGATCAAATGAGGCAATGTATTAATATAAGCAAGCACTTTGTAAAACTACACATTCTCTATTTCTTGATAAATGTATTTTTGATATCCAATCATGTAGCTTAGCTACAGATGTATGTTCAGGGAAATGCATCATTAGGCAATTTTGTTGTTGTGTCAGCATGATATGATGTACTTACACAAACCTAGATGGTATATCCTACTACATACCTAGGGTATGTGGTATAACCATGCACAATCACCATCCAATATGCAGTGTGTCATTGACCAAAGTGTGTATGTGAAGCACATATATACTTCATATGTGTGTTTCCCACAGTGGCTGGATCAGTACACCTCGTCCAGGTGGTTGATCAACAAATATTCCCGACAGGTTATAGAAAGGAGATTCTTAGAGTAGTGATGCATTTCTATTGCCTCTTTCGAAATTACTTTCTTCTCCCGGCACCCACCTGTAAAGCCAGGGCCTCTATTCCTTGATTCATTCCTAGAAAATAGGATTTCTTTTGCCGAAAGTTAGTATTTAGTTTTGGAGACCCACCAGTTGATGTGTGGAGTTTCCTCCTTGGCCTTTTCAACAGTTTAATTGGGATCATGTTCTTAAAACAATGTTTCACTATTTCTGATTTTCCTAATTATCATGCAGATAAACAGTGGGGATCATGACATTAGAATAAGTGAGTGGCTTATGATTTTTGCCTCAGAAAGAGAAACTCTTGCTGTTTTTCTCTCCCCTTGAGCAACACAGCAGTAATGAATGAGCAGGTCCAGACTACTTTGTGATAGATGGTTAATGGTGCTGTGCCTCAGCCAACAGGCCTGTTTCCCCAGCATCTGTCACAATTCAGAGTCATTAGCATACCTTTAATGGTTTCTTTTCAAAATAATTTCTACTAGGGCATTTAGAATGCATCAAGGAAAAATATTGAGTTGTAGAGATGAGAAATTTTAAATGTAGACAAATGGTTTTCATTCCCTCGGATGTAATTTTGATAAAATCAAGAAACCACAGAGCAGCATACTATAGAGTATAACATAATTCACAGCATTTTATGTGCTATCTGGGAATTCCTTTTTCAGGCTTTCTAAAATAGTTAATGAAAAAAAAAAAACCCTTCTTTAAAAAAATAACAAATGTAATGTAAAAAATTTTTAAAAATTGCTGTTTGCCAGCACCCTTAACTCCACAAGAGTCTTCCTCCTGTTTGTGTGGATGGCCTGTTGGCTGTCTTACCCACTCCGTCTTGGAGTCAATCAGGGAATCAAATAAGTTGACAAATATTTTGTAAGGTATATACCATTTTTACTAATACTGGTAAATATTAGGCTCGTTGTTTATTTAGTTATGAGGGGCAGATCTTCAGAGAAGCAAATTAAGGCACATCTTTTTCCTAAAATGTCAAGGATGAGTGAGAGAAGGTCCTTATTAGATTTTTATCATGCATTTACTGTGACTTATTTATTATAATTTCAACTTTTATTTTGGATTTGAGGCTACATTGTACATGTTTGTTACATGGGTATATTACATGATGCTGAGGTTTAGCATGCAGTTGATCCCATCACCCAGGTAGTGAATGTAGTACCTAACAGTTAGTTTTTCACTATGACGTATTTCTTTAAAAAAGCCAAATGACCACTTTACTTTTTAAAGATGCAAATCATTGTGTACTTTTTTTTTTTTTTTTTTTTTTTTTTGAGATAGAGTCTCACTCTGTCACCTAGGCTGGAGTGCAGTAGTGCAATCTTGGCTCACTGAAACCTCCACCTCCCGGGTTCAAGGGATTCTCCTGCCTCAGCCTCCTGAGTAGCTGGGACTAAATGCATGCACCACCACACCCAGCTGATTTTTCTATTTTTAGTAGAGACTGGGTTTCACATGTTGACCAGGATGGTCTCGATCTGTTGACTTTGTGATCCGCCTGCTTTGGCCTCCCAAAGTGCTGGGATTACAGGCGTGAGCCACCGTTCCCCGCCCAATGTGCACTTTTATCATAGTTATTTGAATAATAGTTTCTTATATTTGCCAAGGATGCTCTTTTTTTATATTTACTTACATATTTTTTTCATATTTAATGTTTTACAACAGAATATGAAGAGGGCAGGACACAAAGTATACCGTATTCCTAAACACAACTGAGAACCTCCTGGAGGAAAGGTGATATGGTCAGGTTTATACAGCTGACCATTGGAAGGGCCAGAGCTTCTAACTTGTGTCTTTTCTAGTGTTTTAGCCCTTTTGTGCTACTCTGGAATGGCCTTGGTAGCCTTACCAATATTATAATTTTCATGCTACACTCCTAACTCTTTTGTGGAGAGATGGTATCTTTTCTGTATTTGTTTTCTTGGTGATTGGAAAGCAAATAATTTAATTTTCACAAGTCATCTTTTCTGTATTTGTTTTCTTGGTGATTGGAAAGCAAATAATTTAATTTTCACAAGTCTTAAGACATATATTATTAACTTAAGGATCTGAATATTGGTTTTTCTTATATGTTTGAAATATTGTGACATTACATGAGGTCAGTTATTCTTTGCTGGGTATGTTACTTTTAAAAATTACTGAGTTGTTTAAAATTCAGAATCTGTTTATTGAATTGAAGGAAAGTATTTCCCATTTCCAGAATACATCTCGTACATTTTTGCTTTCTGGAACAATTACTGTTATGCTACTTAGGCAAATAAATATAGGCTCATTAGAAGATGGAACTTGCGATTTTAAACTTCATTAGCATGTGCTTTTGTTCACTTCTCCTCCACGGGGTTCAAGAAAGCTCAGTATCTTCTCTTTGTTCCAGCAGCGGGATTGAGTCAGGGAACAGGAAGTAGGAATTTGTCCCCTCTCTTTAGGATGAGTCCTGGGAGGCTTGCTTATCACTTTCCTTCACATTCTATTGGTCAGAACTTAGTTGCCCATACATATCCAGCATCAAGGGAAGCTAGGAAATATTTTGTTTTTCCCTAGGATGATATGAGCCCTGCTAAAAATCAGAGGCCCTGTTACAAGATGGATATATGAAGAGTTAATATCTACCACTGTTACATGGTCTTCAAAAATGGTATTTGAACTTTCTGATGCAAAGCCAATTTTCAAAAGTATTTAGATATTTAACATTTCTTGACAACTCCTTTGCAATTGTAAATCACATTGACGTTTTGATTATATATATTCATTTGAAAGCACCAAATACTATTATTTTCCTAGTTATTGTGGTGCTAAAGAGTTGTCAGTAAAATCTAGAATCTTTAAATAAAGTTTGAAAAGGGATGACGGACCAAATGGAATTCTAATTACTTGATTTAAACACATTTCTCTTTCATTTGAATCTTTTAAAAGTAAAAAGCAACCTTATCCTTGAGAAATTATCTCTCAGCATCTAAGCAATCGTTTTAATTACGGAAAACATCTTCAAAATCTGTTTTGCCATTTTAAAGTTTTGGCTGTGAAAAAGTCAATTGTCAGTGTGTAATGGAGGAAAAAATATCTTAAAAAGCCATTGATATATTATGTTCAGTACACACGTGTTATTTGAATGCTAGTAGTTGATTTTCCATAGAAAGTTTTTCCTCTTGAGTTTGGGTGTCATTGTTGGTAACAAACATCCCTGAAGAACTGACTATGATTTCACATGAATTGTTTGAAAATAAACCCAATCACATAGATTCCTTCTCCCAAAGGAACCTCCTTGAGAAGCTGTCATGTGTTCTGCTAGAGCTGCCCTTGTCAAAGCTTCGGTCCTACCCTTCCTTCTCTTTCTCCATCTCTTACTCTTCCACCGTTTTCTTCTCCTCTTTCTTTCCTTTCTTTCAAGAGTTGCATTAAAAAGCACGTCTCTTTGACCAGCATCCAAGGTGATGAATCTTCATTAGTTGAGAACAAATTTGATTTTTAGAAACAGCCAGAAGTTATTTAGAGTCAAGGTCAGTGGGTAATAAAACTGTAGTAACATTTTGAGTTAAGAGATGGGGAGTGACTATAAAGTAATAAGACAACTTTTCTTGAGTTTTTGGAAGGGTAGGAAGGAAATCTCAAAACAGGAAATCTCAGTTGATTGCGTACATTTGTTAAAAAACAAAACAAAGCAAAAAAGTAGTTTTGTTAGATAATGACATTGCAAGTTTTGTGTATTATCCATTTATTCTTGTATCTGTGGCTACCTTTTTTCCCCCAATGGCTGTGCCTTTCAGCTGACTGTGGAATCCTTGTCACTTTTATGTAGATTTGAGAGTTTTAAATGATGCCTGTATATCATATTGAAATACAGTAATTAAAGTGACACAACATAGGAGGAAATCAAATTGCACTTAATGTTTAATTACATAAATTGACTACCTGATAGATTTTTTTTAATTTTGGAGTTTAACATTTGAAAATTGGCAGCAAGGTTTTAATGCTTATTTTCGACATAATCATCATCTAGATCTGTACTATCAAATGCAATGATATTACTTATTATAACATTATCAAATGTTATATGTAGTGCCATCAATTTATATTACTTTCAACGTGTAACTTTTAAAAACAGAGATATTCCACAGTTATACCAAACATTTGAGTCTTTCAATGTCCATTAAATATAGAACTTAATGATATTTATTAAAAGAGAATTTTAAAGTTAGAAAAACAGTGGTTCTCATTTCTGTATTTCCTTTGAACTTGTATGGTATCTCATTTTTTTCAGGCCATAATTTAGAAACTTTACTGTACACGCTTACTGGCCATCAAAGTTTTTTCTTTCCTCCAACTTCACATGTAAAGTTTTAAAATAAAGTGAAGTTGTTAGTGAATTTGCTTTGAAAGGAAGGAAGGAAAAGAAATTAGTACAAAACTAAGTAGGTATGCTTAGATATTGAGATAAAGTACCTCCTGTTTCTGGTTACTTGTCCTACATGGCTTATTTCATTCAATTTTTGTTTAATAAAATTATGCCTTCAACTATGGTAATACATAATAAATTTAAACATTAACAGTAGCAATTAGCTATATATAAGAAAGTTATTTTATTAAGATATCCCTTTGTCTACTTGCTTTAAAAATGCCCATTTGTTTTCCATTTAAAGCAATAAAATTCATTAGATTTTCTAGTATCTTAACAGAGTGGTCTGTCTTGTAAATAAGTACTCATTAGTCCACATTTTGAGAATGAGGGAAGGTTTATAACTGTTTAGCAGAAAAGCTTGGTGGTTTATGCACATTTTCTGTTAGAGGAGACAACAGTTGAAGCCCAGCAACTTGGCAAATGTTTTAGGGTGGTATAAAAGTTACTGTGGATTTGAACATTAAAAAACAATAAGAATAAATACAAAATTTAGATATTTCTTCTCATTAAAAATATTATCTAAACACATCATAATTTGCTCATTTGTTTATTCACCCATTCATTTGATAAACTATCACATATTTCAGGTTATAATATAACCTCAGTAATAAAGATGCAAGTTTACATAAAAATAGAATCCTATCACTTTGGAGCTCAGGTTTTCTTCTATATTTATGAGATTACAAACTAGAATATATTTATACTCTAATTTAAAAATGAAATATAGTTTTATAAAATTAGTCTATGAGACTCATCAGTTTTGAATAGAATTTTTTAGAGTTAATTCTTAATGATCTGTAACAACAGTTTAATGTTTGTCATTCCCTATTCAGTGGAGCCCCAAATGACATGAAAGTCCAGTTTTAACTCAGATCTTGAGCAAATTGAGCAAGGCCAATAGAAGAGCTCTCATTTTAAACTACTGCCCTAGTAGTTTAAAACTGGCTGATTTTTATTCTGCAGTATTATGAGTACCTCCTATGTACCAGATGCTGCTTGGTGCTCATTTTCACAAATGAGGTACATTTCAAAGGTATTAAAATAATCTTGAATTTCTCACTGTTCTCTTCCTCTCTCTCTCTTTCTCCCCCTCCCTTTCTCTATGTGTGTGTGTATAACAGTGAGAAATATGTGTATGTGTGTGTGTCTGTATGTATAAAGGCTAACTAAATTTTTAGTTAAATTGAATTATTCCCTAATGGTTAATTGAGAATATTTTATCGAGGCTAAATATAGTAATCAGCAACATGATTTTTCAGTGTTTGATGTAATAATAATGTGTCTAATTTTATGCATTTTATAATTACTAAATGGATCTTTGGACAGTGTGTGCATACAGATGGTTCTGGTTATCATTTTCAATAAAAATGTTTATCTGACCTTTTGTAACTCTGCCCTCCGAAGATTATGCTTCATAGAATTTCTAATGTTCATGAGCATAATTGCTAACTGGTGTTTATGTAGATTGCATCGAACAATCTTTGGAAGAAAAAAGCACATCATACTATTTTCTTTTCAAATTTAATTGAGAAAATCTCGTGAGCACTTCTTGCGTGCCTTGTGTCAATGCCTACATTTTAGTTGACCTTCAATATTTATCTAAGTATCTTAGTTTTTCTTTTTACAAGTTCTTTTAAAGCTTTTATTAAAGCAAGTTGGGTGTTCTTAAACGAGTTTCACAAATGGCTGCTAACTCATCAGAATAATGTCGCCTTATCAGCTTACTCTCATATTTTCTTCAAGCCCATCTTTTGTTCTTTCCCATTCTCATGCTTCCTGCCTATCACTTGTAGAGAAGTTTGGGGTCATTTAATCGCATCTAAATTATTTTAACTTTTAATAAAGAATAGGAACTTGTTTTGCTGCTTGGCAACCCCATTGATATGTACTTGTGTGAGTATGTTTATAAATATACATACAATATTAAAGAAATCTCACCCATTTAAAAAATATTTATTTACCACAAAAATAAAGTTCTGAATTCTGTGCCTTACTTCAAAAGCATTATTTCTGAATATTTTCACATTTATTTAATTGATTGTTTTAGTGTTAGGTAGTACTGGCTTAAGAGGAACCTTTTTTAAAGTTGAATTTTTAAAACAATGAAAACCCAAGAAGTCTTTAGGATTTTTAATGGCAATTTTTAAAAAAGCACTCTCATTAATGTCAGGAACGGATTAGAATATGCATTCTTTGTATTTTTCAGGAAGTATTAACCAATGCCATTAGATAAGAGAAAAAAGTAGAAGGGACAACAGGGAGGAAGTAAAATTTCCGTTATTTGAAGATTGCATACCTGGAAAATGAAGAAAGCCAGCTGACAAACTTTTATAGGTTGAGAGAATTCAGTTAGGTAACTGTCTAAAGTCAATGAAGAAGTTCTTTATGTACTCATAAGCAATGAGAACAAAGAAAGTTTAGAGTAGGCTTTCACTTCAGAATAACAGTTTTGTAACATATTGACAGTTATATTACAATAAATGCAAATGTTTATTGTAGAAAAATTTGCATCAGTAGATTTGAAAACCAGTAGATCTGCACCAGTAGATTATATCCATAATACTGCCACTCCTCATGACTAGTGTTAATATTTGTTGTTTGATTCCTATTTTTACCATGCATACATACTTTTGGGGAGTGTATGGATAGGGTGGAGAAGGTACAAATTTTGGCTCATATTTTACTAGTATTTATAAAAATGTTTTTATACCAATGTGATTATTTCATTATAGCAGTATTTTTTATTACAGTGATAAAAATGTAATATTTTTATTACAACAATGTATTGTGATTATTTTTCCTATTCCTAATATTCTAGGCATTCTTTTAATGTATGTTTTGGATATTTGACCATTTCTCCATTTTTGGATATTTATAGTGTTTTCTTTTCTTTTCTTCTTCTTTTTTTTTTTTTTTTTTAACTATTACCAACAATGCTAAGAAGAATATCTTCTTGGTTAAATGTTAGCGAATCTGCACTCCTGCCCTGTCTAATCACTTAGCCATCCCAGGGTCTTGGCAGAGGAGCAGTTGGAGAAGCAAGGGCGATGATGATATTAAAACCAACAGTATTGTGTTCCTAATTTTTGGGTCGCCAACAGTGTGAGGCACCTTGCATCACCAAAGTCAGAAATTGATTGGTTAAAGGGGAGGGTTTGAGAATTGCACATTGATTGCTAAGCAGCAATCAATGACTTGATATTGATGACTTATTTTCTGTTTCTGATAAATTTCTAAATTCTGCTATTTAAAGAGTATGTTTCAGTGTTTTCTTTCTGTACCTGCATGCTAGTAGGAGCTCATGACCACACAGAAAACTTCTCTCTTGAAAGTTTGTATCAATTTATATTCCCACCAGCAATATGTGGTGGGAATTTCTTGCCTGCTTAACAGCATTGAGTGTTATAAGTTCTGTTACTGTTTGTCAGTTTGAAGGTGGGGAAGATTTCATTTTTATCTGTGTTTCTTAGATGAAGAGACAGATATTGAAATAGGCGTTGCCAGATAATTCGTGGCTAGCCTGAATTGCTCATTCATAACTTTCCTTCACTTTTTGGTGATGTCTTAACATACTTTTATAAGATCCCCTCATTGTTTGCATATGTTTTACTTTTAGACAGTCAAATCTATCATTCTTTTTCTTTTATAGTAGTTATGTGCTCAGAATGTTTTGTCTCCCTTTAAAATTTATTTAAGTCATCACTGCTTTATTTGTACTTTTTGTTTTCAGTTTTTTTACTAATGCAATTTTAATTTAGTCTCGTGTTTATTTTGGCATGTGGTATCTCACCAGGTCTTTCTAAATAGTTTTGCCAGTATTAGCTTTTTGAATAAATAATTTTTATCTATTCTCCTTAGAGTTGTCTTGGCTTTCTCATATTAAGTTCTCGTGTAGAATTCAGGCTGTTTCTGGTCTTTGAATTGTGTCTAATTGGTATATTTACCAACCAGCACAACATTATTATTTATTGTATGTTTACGCTTAAAAAAATACTTGTCAAGGCAATTCCCCAGTCATGACCATTAATTTTCAAAATTTCTTTGCTAGTCTGATTTATCTGTTCTTGAAAATGAACATTAGTCTCTTTTCAGTAAGCATTTTTGTACTCTAGTCTCTTGGTATCCTTTGTGCACTGAGATGCCTTTATGCAGTATCTGGAATGTATGTATGAACTGACATTTTTGTGCTTCTAATATTTAGATATAGTAGGTAGTATATTCATTAAAAGATCTGTTTCTTAAAGTATGCTTCAGAAAAAGGATCTATGCTTATTTCTTATTCTTTATCTTTTCTTCTCATTTTTTGTTTGGATTTCATTCTCTCTGTTTGCAACCAGACCCTTTATTAATTGTGCATGGTTGGGCATGTTGTAAGCAATAGAGACCTCTTTGGGGCAAACCAGATACCTAGTGGGTAAGCTGCACATGGCCTTTCTCATTAACAAACGGCATTAGTTTATTCACCTGTGAATTTATTGTAGCCAACTCTTCTTCATTTCATTATGAACAAAGAGCGTTACTTGTATCTTTTTTCAGAGGACATTTGTGTTATGTGTTTTTCTCCATTCATGCTTTATAGATGTTGTCATAGAGCATCTTCATGTCTGTGATACCAGTTCTAGGTCCCATCGTATTATTTTTAGCTCTTCAATGTATTTCTTATGGATATCTTCTTTTAATATAAAAACACAGGAGAAACTGAAAATTCTTCCAATACATAAAGCCGCAGGATTCAATAATGCGAAATTACAGTGGGTTCTTTTAGAATCTTCAGAGAATTGCAATTATTAACACTATGAGTAATTTTCTTCTTTCTTAACTTGTAGTTGTTCGAGAACAATTTAGAAAATTGATGCTTCTGTCAAAAGTCTGGATGGGTAGGATACATGCTCAGTGTGGATATGACAACATTAAGAACTCCACAACTTTTACTATGAAAAAAGGAATGTATTTTATACTCCATTAAGCTGTTACACATCATCAATAATTACATCAACCTGTGTTTTTGTCTGTATCAAGGATGATAAACTAGTCACTGTAGAGAGTTTTTCTAATGACTGTAATAGCATTCCCCTTTCCTCCTGCTTGTGTGACTTTCCGCCCCTTTCCTCCCTCCACCTCTCTTTGTCATTAGAAGTGTGTGTCTCCTGAATGTTTCCAGTCAATAAATATAGGCCTAGAATTTTAAAGGGACCCAGCAAGGATACTTCAGGCAGTCACGTGATTCAGAGTGATTTGCTTTGTAGCTCTACTATTTTCTGAATATATTTCAGATATATTCAGAATATATCTGAAAGACTGGAGTCTTTGTATCTCTGAATACAGGCTTCGTATCTTAGTTTTCTCATCTTTAAAATGAGCATAGGTACTTCCTTCAGAGGACTGTTTTGTGAGTTTGAAGATATATGTGAAAGTGCTTTGAAGCTGTGATTATTATATTAAATTCCTATTGCGATGGTTATTTTTGACAATGTTAATAAGGATTGGCAGACCCACAGACAGATGCCACAGGTGGACTTGGGAACCCAAGAGCTGTTGTTGGTGATCGCACATCCTGTCCTGTGCTTTTCAGGAATGGCTCCATGCTGCCCTGACTACACTCTTGCCCTATCCCAGGCTCTTAGCAGAGGAGCCGTTGGAGAAGCAAAGGAGATGAGGCTGTTAAAACCCAACAGTATTGTATTCCTAACTTTTGGTGTTGCCAGTAATGTCAGGAACCTGGAAACACCAGGAAGTGGACAATTGATTGGTAAATGTGGAGGGTTTGAGAATCATACATTGACTGCAAAGGAGAATAGAAATATCAGTAATAAGGAGGTGGTGTTTGAAGAGTCAGAATCGCAAGTTACAAATCGACCTAGTGGAGCAGAGCCTTGAAGTCCTGGAGTATAGGCGAGGCTGTTATGGTGGGTGGCTGATGGTGTTAGTGGTGATGTTTTGAAGAGGACAAGGAAAGCCATTGTTGTGAGCTGAAGTGTGGGTCTGTTGAGAAGTAGGGAGCGCCTCAGGGTCACGTAGCTGAGGATGGCCTGAGGATTATAGCATCCATGTGGGACCTAGGCAGTAACCGCAGCCTCGCAGGGAACTAGCTTGACATGAAGCTATAAGGTATCAAGTGCCTTGTTTTAAGTACTATCTTCAGGATAACTATGAATCCAAGAACTGGTGTCATCAATATTTAGCTATTTCTTAACATTGGGTATAGTCCCAAATTTGAGGAGAGAATGCAAAGAATTGTTGCTCCATGATAACCTTTTTGTTACCATTGAAGACATAAATCATAATGCTTTAGCAGGTAAAATTGTGTAAGAATGGATAAAAATAGGCACATGTAAGATCGGAAAGCATCAGTTTTACAGTATTTTGAGAGGAATCTGGCCACTGAGAAAGAGGCTTCTTGGGTTATATTGGAATTTGGATCCTGGATGGATAGTCCAGGGTCTAAGATTTCCCCTGGACTCTTCTACTGAAAATGAAAACTGACAGGGCGGGTGGAACAATACCTTAATGCATCCTTTCCTGAGTAGTAGTAAAACCTTTTCAGTAAAGCTATGTACTTTCCACCTGATACCCCATGCCTAGCTTTATTGACACCTGTCAAGGATATATTTCTTAACAAGCTCACTTATTTCCCCCCAAGTCAATGCAACAGACTCTTAGACTGAAGTGAGTAATGGAGACTTGTGACTGTTAGAAGCCATTGCAGCAGTAGTGGAAGAAATGGCTGCGGCCGGACGCGGTAGCTCACGCCTGTAATCCCAGCGCTTTGGGAGGCCGAGGCAGGTGGATCACTTGAGGTCAGCAGTTCGAGACCAGCCTGGTCAACATGGTGAAACCCTGTCTTGACCAAAAGTAAAAAAATTAGTTGAGAATGGTGACGTGTGCCTGTAATCCCAGCTACTTGGGAGGCTGAGGCAAGAGAATCACTTGAACCTGGAAGGTGGTGTTTGCAGTGAGTCGAGATTGCACCACTGCACCCCAGCCTGGGCGTTGCAGCGAGACTCTCTCAAAAAAACAAAACAAAACAAAACAAAACAAATGACTGCCAAAAGCCTGACGTTGAAGGAAGCGACAAAATATAAAAAGTAGAAACTTTATTAAAGCACTTCAGTGGTGACTATTCCTAAGGACAGCATGGTTTATTCCTAAAACAAAACCAAACCCACGAACCACTCCACCACTTTCAATCCAATTGCCTGTAAGGATGCAAGGAACGAAATACTCTGAGGAAAGATTTCCCTTACAGATGGCCACAAAATTTAATCACGGATTCATGATGTATCAAGGGATAGGCCTTGGTTATATAGAAAATACACTTAAATGGAATACCTTATTTCCCAGGGATGCCAGATAATTGAGTTATACCTAAATTCTTGAACTGTCTGACTAGCTCACATGCATACACATCTAGCCTCTGTATGCTGAGAGGTGTTAAATGGTTTGGAAACTGTAATTAAATAGCTGAAATTGTGCTGCAAAACCACTGTAAGCATCGCCTCATGTAGTATTTAATCCTTAAGTGCTAAAATTTCATCTGAGTAGCTGTGACTAATCTAGTCTTTGTTTGTGACACATTCAAATTTGGAGGTGTATGTTCTTGTTCATGTACTTTCTCATTAGCACTAATATTGCTAATGGGAGTGACAAATGTATTATGTTTTTGCCTTCGATCACTCACGCCTTTTAGATAACTAGCTCTTTAGAGGAGGTAATTTTCCATGTGACACATTTATGGAGCCCTGTGTTTAATAGATTTACTCAAAAGAGAATATGTCCATAGGGACTGTTTATTAGTTGATAGGCTCTGGGAGAAAACAAGTTTGGATTAATCAGTTTGAATCATAGAAGAAATTGCGATGGCAATTAATGTAAATGGGAATGGCACACACTCATTCGTTCCTGTATGTCTTTCCAGCATCACCGCCCCCTGCCTCACCCCAGCTAGTTTACATGCATTTGGAAGGTTCTTTCCCAGGCTCTTGACTTTGACACTTGAACACACCCTCTGCATTCTTCCTTTCCAAATGTTCGTTTGTTCAAAGGACTCCTTAATGCTTAGAGAGTCACTGAACTGTGTTTGGTACAGTCATGCATCACTTAACGAGGAAGATGCGTTCTGAAAAATGCATCGTTGTGTGAATACTAGAGAGCGTGTACTCACACAACCCTAGGTGGTATGGCCTACTACACACCTAGGCTAAATAGTGTAGCCTGTGGCTCCTAGGCCACAAACCTGTGTGGCAGATTTCCTGTAACGATGGTAACTCTTTGTGTATCTAAACATATTTACAAAGGTACAGTAGAAATATACTATAAAAGATAAAAATGGTACACTTTTATAGGGAACTCACCATGAATGGAGCTTGCAGGACTGGAGTTTGCTCTGGGCAAGTCAGTGAGGGATGAGTAAGCATGAAAGCCTAGGACATTGCTGTATACTACTACTACAGAATTTGTGAACCCTGTACACTTAGGTTATGCTAAATTAAATTTATTTTAAATATTATGCTACAATGCTGCAACAGCTATGAGTCACTGTGTGATAGGAAATGTTCAGCTCCATTGTAATCTGGGGCCATTGTCCTCCATCGTTGACTGAGACCAGTTTTATATGGCGTAACTGTATTTAAAAGTGTAAAGCCATCTTCTTCTTTTTGAGAATACTGATTTCATTAAGGGCCAGTACATTTGGTTATTGTTTTCTTTTCACCTTCTTAGCAGATACTGTTTCCTTGTGAGACATCAAGAATGACACTCACCAGGGATAGACTACCTGCTGCTACCAAGTGTCCCCTGCCCCACAAACATGCCCTCCACTCCACACTCAGTGGGGTCAGTGGTCATGTAGACCTCGCAGCCCCATCTCCTCTTTGGACACTCTTCTCCTGGTCTCCTCAGAGATCTAAACTTCCCGGGAGCCTTCTCCTTTCCTGTTTCCTTGCTGCCGATGGGGGAGGGGGGTACTCACTGCAGGTTTAAAGTGTGAGCCCCATGGAGGCACGCTGTCAGTTTAGACTGTGGCTTGTGGGGATAACTGTCTTGCATTCCTATTTCCATTTGTAGGCATTTTTCCTTAGACAGTATTATAAAGCATGATTAGTTTGCCTGGGACTTTTGAGTTTTGATGGTGATGTACGTTAGCTGTGTATTGAATTAAATAAGAACTTGTCCAGGCTGGTTATGTCGATTTCCAAAATTAAATTTCAAGTGACTTTGGACCACCGATTTCTAAGTTGTATACTGTTTGAGTCTTTTATTGGTGAGTTCCTCAAAGTTTTTACCCCAGCTATGGGAATAGATGTATTATGTCTTCGGTTTGGTACACAGGAAAGAATATTGACTTTGGAATAAAGAAACTAGAATGTGATTCCTTATTCTCATTCGTCTTACTGTGAACAAGTCACTTAACCTCCATGAGCCTTAGTATTTCCATCTGTTAAATGGGAAATGATTCATAGCTACAATATGTACCACACAAAATGATTTTAGCATTATATGGTGTAATGTACATGAAAGTGCCTTGTAAGTTGTTAGGAAGGGATATAAATGAAAGATACAATTATTTAATATTTAATAATTAGAACAATAGCTGTGTTTGACAGGTCTCTAAAATATCATAAATTTTCCTAAGTTGTTGAAGGTGTTTGCTGGGATTTTAAAATTCCTGCCACTTTATAGAAACACTGATGTATTATTTTTAAGTAATACAGGTTTTTAATGAATTTTCTTAATGGCAGTATGTTTGTAAGTAAAACACCTTACAGTAATAAGGTACTTTGAAAAGGAAATGTCTTTTAACAAATGAAAGATCAGTTCAGTCTCTTTATGTAGCACAGGCTGAAATACCAGCCACCATGTTAAATCTTAATCAGTAACAATGTTTCACTAATTACAAGAGCTGCTTTATATATTGGGTAAATTGCTGTTTGTAAACATTGGATTATATTAACTAACACTGCTAATTGCCAGCCACAGCCTAAATGTAAGGTTTCCTGAAAGCTTCCATTAGTAGCTTGAAGTAGGCACTGCTGCCTAATATTTCAGTCAGTGTGGAAAAGCAGGTAATGACATTATGAATACATTTATAATGCAAGCCAATTTCTTCTAAAATGCATGTAAGTATTATTACTTTACCAGGAGTCTGTGAAATACGATTTATTTAATGCATTCCAGCCCCCATAATATTAGGATATAATTGAGATGTGAAGTTTAAAAAATTGTATGCAGTCAGTATGGTACATGAATCACAGACTAAATTGCTTATAATTTTAAAGGCACTTAGGGGAATTGTGAAATTTATATAATGCATTCTTATGTTTGGAAAAGGTTATAAGAACAATAGTCCAGTTATTTTAGAATTTCAGTCCCCAAAATAGGACTTTTTGAGTTACTGTGTAAACCTAAGATAGCCGTATACGTGAGCAAATCCAAATCTTTCTATTTCCAGTTCTCATTAACTACTTTTTGTGAGTTTTTTCTTTAAACCTCTCATATTTATCAAAGTCATTGAGTGGTATATAATTCCTATAAAGGTCATAATCTAGTTTTTATAAACTGTACAACTGAATGAATGACAACAACTTAAATGTTGCCAGCATGTTTAAGAAGGGAATCAGTTAAATGGTACTTGGAATTTTGATGATTATTGATTTGAAAAGACTGAAAATCACAGGTCTTGGCTTTAATTACTTGCTTAACAATTGGTAGTGATTCACTAAATCACAAGGCTTCCGAACAAATAACATCAGTAACTCTGCCATGCCTGAGCAACTCCAATTTTCTTGACAATGGCTACCAAACTGTGTTTAGCCTAATATAAACTGTTAGTTTAACTGCAAGCAATGGGGGCCTCAAGCATGCTATTGATGAGATGCCAGCAAATTGAGCCCTTTACCACCGGTGACACTTGTGTCAAGAATAACTTTAGCATGTTTTATCAAGACCAGTTGGAGAAGCAAATGTGGTAATTGTCCACATCCTTTTTGGATATTGGATTTAATAATAATGAGTGCTGTACAGCTTTCCAGAGTTTCTAATTAATAATTGGTTCTTAAGAACACAGCATGTGGTTTCTCACAGTTTGAATAAGATTGGGAAATAAGGCAAGCTGAAGGTCCTGCATACTTTTACGGGCCTGACTGAAAAGGCAGTTTAAAACAAGAGCAAGTTGTAGGAAGACATTCAGGTGTGCTGGTGTGAAAATTTAATTTGTGCCTTTATTGACCTGTGCTCCCTTTCCACGCTGTGTCTTAACTTTGCGGCATTTCTGCGAGTACAGTGCTCTTGCTTCTTGCCCTTTTGCAGTGGCAAGCTTCTGATTTCAAATGGACTCTCCCAGAATTAGATGAATCCCTCGGTTTTTACTTTTGTAGCTGCCACAGTCTTTTGCTCACATGAAAATGATCTTATCCCCTGTTCTTTAGTATTTTGTCATTGAAATAATGGAAAGTATGCACCTCAGACCTGCATTTAAAAGGGGACAATAATGCCTGGTATTTATTGGGTGCTCACTCATGCCGGGCCCCATACTAACTCCATGTACATTCTTACATTGTTAAATTGTTAAAGCATGAAGTGGTTTTATTCTTCTGCCTTTGCAGTGGTTAGAATGTCCCTTCTAAAACTCACCTCAAAATTTAATTGCCGTTGTGAGAGTGGGCCTTTCAGAACACTCATGGATTACTGCTGTTATTTCAGTTGCGGGTAGTTGTCCAGGCAGTGGCCTCCTGATGAAAGGATAAGTTTGACCCCCATCCTCTCTCTGGTTTGTGTGGCTCCCTTGCTTTTCTGCCTTCTGCCATAGGATAATGCAGCAAGAAAGCCCTCACCAAATGCCAAGCAGATGCTGGCACCATGCCCTTGGACTTTGCAACCACCAGAACCATGAGCTAAATGAACTTCTTTTCTTTACAAATTACCCAGTCTTTGGTATTCTATTACAGCAGCAGAAGTGGACTAAACACCCTGTGATAGAAAGGAGCCTTAGAAAAGTTAAGTGATTTGTCGAGTCACCAGTCAGTTTGGCTCCAGACTCAGGCTCTGGGCTACTGTGCCAAACTGCCTCTTTAGTATAAATGTGTTCTCTTATTATAATTGTGAACATTACCAGTTCAGATATAGGGACTATATGAAATATGACCCTTCTTGGTATAGATGGATATTTATAATTTTTTTTAAATTACAGCCTGCGAGAATGTATTTTACATCATGACCCAGAGTACACACAGATTTTATTTCATACTTATGAGGTAATACTACTTGTGATTTATTCTTTTCTGCCTTCCTACAGTTTCTGGTTTTTATTTTGTATTTTCATATTAAAAATGCTAGTGTGATATGCTAAAATGATATCATAGTCCAATAATAGGTAGCAACTTACAGTTTGAAAGTCACTGAGAGTCAGTGCTGGGCCTGAGCGAAATCTGTGTTCCACTAGTTTTACTTCTGCTCATGTGCTGCCTCAGTCAGGTACTTGTACTTCTAATTTTGTTAGTTTTCTAATTTTGTGAGACCTTGAATAGTTTTGCCAGTAGGCATTTGTGAGTGATTGGATCCTGAGGCAGGATGAATACTTTTCCCGAGGCGGTGAGAGTTTCTCTCTTGCCATTTCATCATGGTCCTTTGGAGGTCCAGTGGAGTTTGGGTTACACGAGTATACTCAGGACTTGGGTTTCCAGAGGCTGCCTCCCTTTTTTTCTAAAGCTCTTTTATGCCAGGCATGTTCATTATGGCAACTGAAGGAAACGCAAGTACAAAAATGTGCTTTCTCCGCTTGTATCTTTTCCATGTTGTGCTGGAGATAGTATAAGAAATGTGTTAGAAATTGAGAAGATGCAGAATAGTCTCATCTTTGTACCTCTTGCCAGGAAGACCTACCTAAGTATGGGCTAAAAGGCTAGACTAAGATTATTGCCCCACGTGTCTTTGCTTGGAATGAACTGGTAGTGTAGGAGCGGTAAAACCTAGCACTGTCTTGAAATAAGGTGTCCATGTCATCTCATTCAGTCCTTTTTGAGGAAGAAAACATTTGTTGAATACCTACTCCATGATGGCCTGTTTCAGGCTCTAGAGTTACCGTGGTCATGTATTACACAGGCTGCTGTTCTCTTGGAGTGTGTATTCTAGGGGGAAAGACATTAAATATGAAAACAACTAGGTATATAACTGTATATTTGGTTTCAGAATCAGGTAAGCCTATGAAGAACAGCGATGTTGGGTAAGATGAGCGGGAACTGTGGACTGCAGCATTTCTCTACTTCTCTGTGTCCCACCCCATGGATTGTTAATTTCTCTAGAACACAGACATCCTCCAAAGAGATCCTCAATGTGTGAGCCCAAGACCACGATAGGATTTTCATCTGTGAAAGGCCGGTAACTCAGCGGGAGGGTGTTTCAAGGAATAGGAGCAAATGCGGCAGGTAGAGCGGTGGCATTGGCATCACCTGGAAACTTATTACAAGTGCGATTCTCCAGCCCATCTCGAACCTACTGAAGCAGAATCTGCAGTTTAACAAGATCTCCAGGTGAATCCTTAGGCAAATCACAGTTTGAGAAGTACTGCTCTAGAGTAGTGGTTCTCCGCTTTGGCTGCTATGGAGACGGAGACTTAGGACCAGTAAGTCCCTCCCAGTGAAACGATAATTAGCTAAACCTTAATCTCCCACGGTGGAAATCATCAACTGCCCCAGCTTTATCCACTTCTGCAATACCCAGTAAGTTCAGGCTGAAGGCAAGGCAACTTATTGTCTCCCTTTGACATCCACCCACAACCCAGATGGGCTACCTGAAATAAGTCCTCTGCCAATCATTATTCAGAAATCCCACTGGCACATTCTGGTCCTGTATGCTTGTCCCCAGGACCTGGCACACTGTCTTTTCTGCTCAGACACAGGAGCCCTTTTGACAGTGGTCCCCTTTGCCCAGGGATTCTTTTCACCTGTCCTAGGCCTGAGTAATAAACCTTTCTGTTATGCACTGTCATTGGATCAGGTGACATCTAGTTTTTTAATGGTGTGTTTTGATAGCGAGCACATTTATGGGGTTGGGAGTACCCAGGTGTGGGCTAAGTCAGTGGATCTTTAACAGAGATCATGGTTCTCAGACATCACTCCCAACCAGTGAAATCAGCATCTCTGCAAATTGGAACCTAGTATTTTTCTAAGCTCTCTAGTGATTCCAAAAGGCAGCTGAGATTCTAGAGGGAAAATCTGTTTTATGTTGTTAGGGCCACAGAACATTTTAGAGGAGTCCTAGGATAAAGTCCGGCCTATGATTTGCACATCGTCATTGAAATATATACTTCTCATGATGTGTATGGCATGCTGAACACATCATCAGAAATCACATGGCCCCTTCTTATGAAACCATGGCAGAACTGACAGCAACAGAGCAGAGTGACCAGAGTTAAATTTGAGTCACCATAATGAGATTACCATTAGATTCTGTGGAAAATATGTCACAACAACCATGGCTCAGTTTATAAGCGAAAATCGTATTTTGCCCTTGAGAAATAACAGTTCCTTTTAACGGTCAGGAGTTCAGGATGTTTTGCCCATTGTTTTCATCTAAGTCAGGATGGAATCTGCTTAACAAATTTATGAAACTGGTCAAGACCCCGTTTTTCCATCTGCATCTGAAAGGGACCCTGGTTGTTTAAAACCTCCATACACTGGAAGGTCTTTTTTTTGTCAGTCTTGCTTTTTGCCGTCTGCTTTTTCAGATGACACAAAACAGACAAGATCGGCTGGGAGCCCTTCAAAGCCAGCTCCAAATGGAATTAAGAGAAGGTTTTCTGAGTCAGGAAATAGTCATTAGATGAAGGGCCTCAAGGGGACTGATTTTGAGGTCCTTAAATCTTATGAAGTTGAGTAAGTCAGGTCTCTGAGTCATGGTTTAGAAGGGGAGCTCAGGTGGAAAAATTGAAAGGAGGTCCCTACAATTTTGTAGGATGTAAAAACGAGAAAATTTAGCAAAAAAGGTTTATGTGTTAATAATGAGCCTGATTTGAAATATTGTCCTTCCAGCACTTTGATATATGTCTATCAGCGGTCTACCTTTGACGTTAAGGCCCTGTGTGTGGCGGCTTAACTTGTGAATCCTCACTAAAGGGGAACAGTGGGAGACAGCAGCCTCAGAGTGCGTGGATGGCAGCGATTGGCTAGCAAGTTGCCTAGGCCAATAAGCAGTGCCTTCCAGGGTAGAGACCTAGGGAAGCGCCTTGTTTTTGCTTTGTCTTAGTGTCTGCATGTGTTTGACAAGTGAACAATAACATGTGCTGTTTGATTCCACACTGTCTTGATTCTTTTCTGTGTCCCTCCTGCAATCTTTCTTTTTCATGTCACATTACATGAGGCTCTTTTCACCTCTCTCTCCTGACCCTGATTTCTGGTGTTCATTGGTCCCTCTCACCCAGGATGTGCTCTAATTGGCAAAACTATAACCTGGTAGCAGCAGTTCACTATTTTAGTTTCCTAATTGGTGTCAGGAGCTGCTGGCAGAGCCCGGCCATGTTGGATTGATTGATAGATCAGCTGCTGTGAGTGTCAGGCTTCCATCTGACCAACAGGTTTATTGCTTTTGAAACTAAAAAATTAATTTAATATGTTAAATATATCCTGCAGTGTCCATCGTGGGTCTGAAAAAAAAATCAGCTATTCATCATTCAGGAGCACTTTCAATGTTACCTGAAGGTCCCTTGGATTTGCAACTCAAAATTTTGTTCTATTTCTGACTCACAGCTGGCTGTTTTCTTGCTTTCATGATGCAGTGTAAAGCTGCATTATATTTCCCACCGCCCGCTGCACAGTGGGTTTCTTCTTTTCAGAAGTAATGCAGACAGGGTGTTAAATGTGTGTGTCGGGGTTGGGGAGGGGAGGCAGCATTGAACACATTCTTCTTACAGAACTTAAAATTTAAAAGCTCATTTACATTGGTCAGTGAGAGTATAGCTAGTTACGTTAATGGTGAATCAGAAGAAAAAATTGTATAAATTCTTTTTCAAGAGCTACTTCATTTAATTGACATTTATATTTAAGATATAACTTAGCATTTAGGTATCTGAGTAGTCATCATCTAATATAATGAGTAGTTTACCCATATTAATGCTTATACAGAAGGCTAGAAAGTACTGCATTTTAATATCTAGTTTTAATACTTTGATTAGCGCTTTATGTTCTAGTATAAGAAAACAGTGCAGTGATCTTAACGAGATCAGCTATTACCAATGAGCAAACTGCTTTGATGTTTTTGTATCTTCTAGTTCCTGTAGAAAAGTACTTAATCATTTATAGCAATTTTTCTTTTGTAGAAAGAGAAGTTTGGGTCAATCTTCATCAACAAACATTGTGCAAAATATCTTAATAATACTGTCTTATATTTGTTTGCATTGTACTGGTTTTCCAAATAACTTTTATATATGTTATCTCATGTGGCCCTTAGGAAAATCCAAAGTTAATAATTAATATTTAACATTTTATTGATGAGGGGAATGCAAATCAAAAAGTAACTGGGTGGAGATCACTACTGCAGCATACCTGAGTAGATCGAGACTTGACCTCTACTTGCCACTCTTGTTACTCCACGTCTGGCATCTTTCCATGATAGTATGTTACCCTCTGTGTGGTGAGTGCTATGTTAGAGCTTCTGAGGTCACAAAGCAACCTCGAAACTTGAACTCTCTTAGGTCTTAAATTCCAGTTAGAAGACCAGTGCCTGAGTAGATAGAAACGCAAAGCGCTAAAGGCCTAAGTAATTAAGGCCCTGGAGATGAGACTGAGTCCTAGGGGTGAAGGAGGAGAGAACCTGGTACAATGTCTTAGAAGAGTAAGTGTCTAAGCTGTAAGGGACATAGGGATTTGGACTATGTCTGGCATCCAGCCCAAGAGAACAGCTGGATCGAAAAGGTAGAGCAATGGGAGAACCTGGGTTCTACTTTAGTATGTTGAGTGATTTAATGTTGCTAGAACTTGGGGTGCTGGGGTGAGAGAGGGCTGGGGTGATAACAGGATAGCTGTGGAGCGGAGAGAACAGCCAAACTGCCTCTGGTGGAAGTGTTGCTGGGTGAAAGGGTAGGGGAGAAAAAAGGGTGAATGTGTTAGAAATGTGGTACAGCCTTCCAAACAAGTAGAAACAGTCCACATTTGAGGATTGTTCATGGGAATTCAAATGACAAGATTATATGTGAGTGACATTGCTGAGGTTGGAATAAAATTAGGAGTGGGAGGCTAAGAAGGAGGAAGTGAGTTAGGCATCACCATATAGATTACCCTGGCTTGAAGACTGGTAAGAATCACATTTCTTTTTAAGATTTCTATCACTTAGGTTTATCATTGAACCAGCAAACAAGCAATTCCAAGGGTACGTAATGAGTTAAGGACACAAGTGACTGGATGAGACTTGCTCTTGCCTTAGTTTCTCACAGAGTAAATCCAAAGTTCTGTTGTCATTACAGCCATCACGCAGGAAATAATATGCCATATTCATGGCAGTAAGAACCATACGTTCTCTGACTTTCAGCCCTCAAGCATCTGCCCCTTTACCATAAGGGAAAGCTTCCTGTGCCCACTCCTGAATTTTTCTCTTCCTGTCTCTCTGGGCCCACCATAACCCTCGTCATGATGTATGCCAAGAAGTAAAAGATTACTGCAGTGTGGAGCTCAGTGACTAACAAGATATTGACAGCTTTAGATTGGGTAAAGGACAAGTTATGTTTCATATTCCTATGTTTGGGATCCCTTCAAGACATTCTTATAGCTATGTTCACTAAATAAATTGGAAACGTATGTCTGGAACTGAGGAGAGCAGCCAGGAATAGAGAGAGTTACAGGAATCCTTCTCAAAAAGATGAAGATCTGGGAAATGGGTGAGGTTGCCAAGAAATGGTATGTGGAGAGAAGAAAGAAGACAAAGGTAGAATTTGGAGAATACCTACCCGTAAGCGGTTGAGAAAGAGTTGCATGGGAGACTATGCAGGAGCCATCTGCAAGGCAGAGGGAAGATGAACCATGAGTGTTCAAGCAGCCAACAAAAGAGAGAGAGAGTCCAGAAGTGAGGGGTCTGTCAAAAGTGAAGTTTCCAGAGACGGCCAGTGAAATAAGCCTCAATTTCTATCCTTTTGTAGTACATTAATAAAAAAATAGTGTCGGAATCAGAACCCAGGTTTCAGGTGGTTAAAAAAGGGGAAAAAAGGGAAAAGCCAGCGTAGTTATTATTCTGTGAAGACTTTAAGCTTTGAAAGAAAGGTGATAAAGATTATGTACCTCGAAGAAGTAGCAGTTTTTTGAGTGTTTTTCTTTAAAAGTATTAATATGTTTGAGAGTCAAGGGAAAGAAACCAATGGCAAGAGAAGGATCAAAAATGTAGGAAAGAGTTGATAATAAGCTGATGGAGCAAAATCTCAGGATATGGGGAGGGAATAAGTTCAAGGGTAGAAATAGTCCTTGGAAAGGGAAGGGGAACCCTGCTTCAGGGTAAGAGATGGAGAACAGCAAGGATGACCTGAGCAAATTTATAATGGAGGGAGGATCCCTCCTGAATGGCCTCCATTTTCTAAGTTAAGGGGTTTATTGATATTTTGTGTTCTTCTGCGTTAATGCTGAGTCCATTTGTGTGTGTGTGTGTGTGTGTATGTATGTATGTATGTATGTATGTATTGTTGAGACAGAGTCTTGCTCTGTCGCCCAGGCTGGAGTGCAGTGGTGCGATCTTGGCTCACTGCAACCTCCACTTTCCAGGTTCAAGTGATTCTCCTGCCTCAGCGTCTCCAGTAGCTGGGATTACAGGCATGCACCACCATGCCTGGCTAATGGTTGTGTTTTCAGTAGAGCCAGGGTTTCACCATGTTGGCCAGGCTGGTCTCGAACTCCTAACCTCAGGTGATCCACCCACCTTGGCCTCCCAAAGTGCTGGGATTACAGGCATACGCCACCACACCTGGCCCCATTTAGTCTTTAGAGTAGGAGGCTAAGACAGTTCAAGGTATACACAGTCAGGTAAGACACTTGGGATGCAGTTCTATTCCGACGTCCTGAGAAGTGCATCTTCATTGCTTATCAGATACTGATGTTGCGTCCCTGACTTAATTGGCCCCTTCCTGGCACATCTTTCCTACCTTCAGCTTTCACGCAGGCTTCATAGCATTCTTTCACTTTTTATCCTTTATCCAGGATGTAACTCTCTCCATTTTATAGTCACTGTCTCCTCCCTCATTGTGACTAGGAAGATAGGATTCCTTCTGAATCAGGCCTGGACTCCAGCCTTCAACTAGAGTCCCCAGCCTACTCTTTAGCTGGGGCTTTGTGGACCCTCTTCTGGAAACCAATTTGGTCTGTGCTGTGATGAGAGAAGGAGGCTGAGGTTGCCTTATGGGGCCTGTTTCACAACTATAGAAATCAATATTCTTTTGTATGAATAAACGAATATGTTAGAAGATCCTTCAGGGTAACGATGTCTCTAGGAGTAGGTCGAGACACTTCGCAGGTAAGATGTTCCTTTTTAAAAAATTAAAACAAAGTCTTAAAGATGTCTGACAGATTTGTTTTCTGTAAGGTTAGTTTTTTCTTGCAGAAACCTACTTATGAGTCCTAAGATTGTGTTGATCCGGTGCTTGTGAAATCTGTTCTTTCTGACAGCGGAAATGGACATCTAGTTCCAAGAATAGGCTTAAATTAAGGATTGTCAATTTTAAACAGTTTAATAGATATGTAAGCAATAGAGCTATTTTAACAGCGTCTTTCATTTTTTGAAAAATAACACATGCTTTAGAAATTCAGGCTGTTTTTAACCAATTCCTTCCATCTAACATAACAGCAGCTGTTACACACTATTCTAAAAGGCCTGGGCGAGGTACAGTGTTGAAAACTTGGTGAGTCTGAGGTTTGTTACATGTTTTATCAAGTTACCTGCTGTCCCTGCATTTACAGATAGGCTCGATTGTTTGATGTCTGCTTCTCTGGATGAGGAGCAGATCTGGTTGATGGCTGCTGAGAAGTTGGGAATGTATGCAGAGGTTCCAGAGACTTGGCGTATATGCCCAAAGCAAAGGGACTTTCTCATTTAGCTTCTTTGTGGTTAGTAAACACAGCTAAGGAAGGAACCATAAGCATTGGTAGTTTGTGGAAAATTTATAGTTTTCAGTGAAACTACTTTCTATACTGCATTTTGGGGAATGAGCTAATATGTATTTTATAGGCTTGTTTGTAGTGGGCTCGTAACTGTTTGTGGTTCTAATCTGGGGGCATGGGTTTATATGTAATTTCTATGAAGACATTTCAATAGCCTGTGCTCCCTAAAGTTCTCTCAGACTTGCTTTGAATTCTAATCATAGCTGTATTCCATAATAGAGAGCTGCTTATAAAAAGACAACTCAGTAGAGATTCTTGATAAACAGGATGGATTCTGATGTTTTGTTAAAACAAAAATACTGGGTTTTGCATTTTTGAATTCACCCATCCATGAATTAAAAATATTTGGAAAAAAAAACTTAACAATACAACAACAACAACAAATTCACATTAAAAATAATACATTAAAAAACAGTATAATAATTATTTACATAGCATTTACATTGTTTTAGGTATAATCTTGAAATGATTTAAAGTATATGGGAAGATGTGCATAGGCTATATACAAATATGGTGCTATTTTATATGAGGCACTTGAGCATCTGTGGACTTTGATATCTGAAAGGGGTCCTGGAACCAGTCCTCTGCAGATACCAGGGGTGACTGTATATCAAAAGTGCAACTTACAGAATGCATTTATGTACGTTACCTCATTTGTGCTTCACAAATTCCTTTTACAGATAGCTTCCTTTACAAGTCTCTATACTCTCCATGCGCAGTCTTGTCCATACCCAGTAGCCATCAGATGTCAGCCAACAGCTCCAGGATCTATATTCTTATGCTGTACTTTTCAACATGTAACTCTGACCCAGTCTTCCCTTCCTACCTGTCAGCTTCTTCAGAAACTGGCTTTCTCTTTCTCAGTGATTGAAACTGCCATCTGTGTTCGAAACCTAGTTATCCTCCTTGCTACGCCTCTACCACTTTCCAAACTCTATTGATACCAGTACCCTCTAAGTTGGGATTCCAAACTTGCTGTCTTGGACATTGTTCTGGCCTTCATTACATTTGGCCCGTACTGCTTCAAGCATGTCCCAACTAGTCTACTTGCCTCTCTATTCCACCTTGCCTCTGGAATGGTGCATCTAATTCCCATGCAAGATACCCCGTAATGGCTTACCATGGTCTTCAGCCAAATCTGGCACTTCAGAATGGTAGATGGCTCATCCTCATGGTCTGACATGCTTGCTTTTGCTGCATCATCTCTGGCCATTTTTCTAAGTGTAGCTTGGACTCCACCTCCCTGAGCCATTGACAGGTGCTGAACCTACTGTGCCCTTTCAGGCTGCCACCCCTACATGCTTTAATACCTTTCCTTGTGGAAATACATTTGGATTTTCCCCTGTCCCCAACTTGTTGTTGAGCCTCATCTTTTGGAAATGTTTTTGTTACTGAAGGTTTTTGTTGCTCTCTGTGCTCCATTTCTCCAGTGGACAGTGAGGTCTTAGAGGACAAATACAGTGTGGTATTCCTCGTTTTTTCTAGCTGGGATATATACTTGTGTTATACCTGCGATATATATGTGTGCGATGAACGCTTGCTGAACATCGTACAGATCTGAGTCTGTACAAATGTTAAATAACTAAATGTAAGTAACACAAACTATATAAAAACCTCACATTACTGTCCTGAAGGTGTAACTTGGGGATGAGGTGGGGAACCATGACCTGTGTAAATAAAGCATTTAATTAAGCGCAGTTTTAACATTTAAAGTTGGCACCTAGACAAATTTTTACTCCCAACATTTACATCTTACAAAGTAGTAAACTTGCTAGAAAGTGGTAGTGAAATTTCTGTCATTTTGAAATAAATTTGAGAGTCACAGTAGTATTGGGTTAATGCATGATGTATCAGTGGCTTGTACTTGCAGCTTTGCGCTATAATCAGGTTCTTTTAAAATTAGTCTTACTTAAATGAGAAACTCTCCCTCTAATTTTTTTTTTAAGAAAATAAGAACATCTCTCTTTTCTAATAGGAACTAAATTAATTTTTTTAGCATCCTTTTCTTCTACCATTTCTCCCACCCCTATTCCATTATTGGTATTATCTCATAGGGATTGTTTTGTATTTTGAGAATTTACTTTTTCATCAAAGCTCCCCCACCCCTTTCCTCCAAACAGATAGAATTCAAAGAAAGAATAGCCCTTCTTTCATCCATTATAAATGATTTTTCATTTGAGCATGTCATTTTGCTTTTTTGTTCCAATGGAGATCAAAGGGATACAAGTTCACCCCTAGTGTTCAGCAGTTCTTTTCAGTTCTGGACCTTAAAGAAATGGGATCTGGTTAAATTTGTTGCAGCCTTAGATCTCTCTCCAGGCATGTGGCACTCAGATGGTGGGTGTTACTGCATGCCGAGTGCTGTGTGTGCATGTGTGTTTTAAGACAGTGGAAGAGCTGGAAATTTGGTGTTTCATACATTTTTGATGCATACCCCAAAGATATACATCTTTTTTTTTATTTTTTATTTTATTGCATTTTAGGTTTTGGGGTACATGTGAAGAACATGCAAGATTGTTGCATAGGTACACACGTGGCAGTGTGATTTGCCACCTTCCTCCCCATCACCTATATCTGGCATTTCTCCTGATGCTAATTCTCTCCAACTTCCCACCCCCCACTGACCCTCCCCTATTTCCCCCCAACAGACCCCAGTGTGTAGTGCTCCCCTCCCTGTGTCCATGTGTTCTCATTGTTCAACACCTGCCTATGAGTGAGAGCATGCAGTGTTTGATCTTCTGCTCTTGTGTCAGTTTGCTGAGAATGATGGTTTCCAGGTTCATCCATGTCCCTACAAAGGACACAAACTTATCATTTTTGATGGCTGCATAATATTCCATGGTGTATATGGGCCACATTTTCCCTGTCCAGTCTATCATCGATGGGCATTTGGGTTGGTTCCAGGTCTTTGCTATTGTAAGATATACATCTTAAAGGAATGTATTTATGTTGAAATATTACTTGTTTCTGTTTAAGCTAAGTTGGGAGTACTTTAAAGATCCCCATCTAAGAATACCGGCTCCACAGTTTGAACTCTGGCATCGTAAAAATTTTGAATGGATATTCTATAGTTGGTAGGCTTTAAAAAAAAAAAAAAAGAGGTTTACAAAATATTCTAATTCTTTACTATGACCAGAACCAATGAGACCCTTTTAAATGAACTCTAGGTGGTTTATAGTCTCAAGTTGAAGTTGTGGTCAGGAGAGATGGGGAGAGATCAATTATTACCTATATTTAAAACCAAGAGTAATGAATTGGACTTTAATTGTGAGATACTGACACATTAATAAATTAAAAATAATTGAGCTTTTCTTTTTACACCCTGCTTTGTACTTCATTCTGTGATTTATGTATGCATGTCATACTATTATTGGGAGACTAGTGTGAGATAATGTTAGGCCAAAACTATACCACTACTGTTTGATCATTATTAGTCTTCACAATTTTCATAGAATGTATTTCAAATTTCACTACGCAGGCCTCTCTCATTCCTAGTCTCATTATTGTCACGTAATCTTATCCTTTTGACTGATCTTCCTTTCATGGAAATGCCAAAATTTCTTTTGCCTCCCATCCTTTATTCCTCCAGCTGTGGTCAAAGTACCATTTTTCTTCTAGTTGCATTGAATGTCTACTCCAAGATTTGTAAGCCAAATGTTATTCTTATTGTTCTGATGAATTGCATAGTTTATTACTGTTGTCTACAAAGGATTATAATATTCTCTGGAAATCTAAGACTCCATTCGCTTACTGCATAGAGCTAATAAATTATTCAAACAATTTATGTGTTAATTTTTGTGGTTAATCTTTCTCATTCCTTCTCTAAATCAAGTTGAACTTCCATGTATCTGTTTCTTTTTAATGTTAGGATAGTAAAGTGTTAATATATGCGTTTTTTAGGGACTAAAGGCCAAAAATATTTCTGGCTGCTGGGAAATCAGATTGGTGATGGAGTCTATCTTCAAGTCTATTTCCCATTGACAAGGCATATTTGAAAAAATATGTTTATTTGGATTTAGAACTTCGGTTCTGATTTGTTGTCCTATTTTATATGTAATTTTATGGCTGAGGATCTGAAGGTACATTAAAACTCATGTAAACTCTCAGGTTTATAAACTCTGATACTCCTGTTGCTATGATTTTTTTTTTTTAAATCGTATTCGACATCACTACTATACTCCAACTGGTTGTACGTCTCAAAAATATGGTCATTATATAAATGGAATTATTTTTATTTTCTTCTCACTGAATATTTTGCGTATTTACTTTTATCTATATCTAATCTTATCTCTTATCCATATGGAAAGGCGAGTTTGAAGTGTCCAGTCACACAAATCTGCCTGTCTATAAATAGACAGCCATACTTTATCCAACTGTGCTGAAACATAGACATTTAAAACCAACTGAAATATCAAACCAACTTTTGAAAAAGGGCTATTTGTGTAAATACTGTTTTTTTTGAATCTAAATTAAAAAATTATTAGAAGGGTCTATTGGTGCATTTGAATGTTGATGCATTTGAAGTTTGATTAATTTTGGTTTGATTTTTTTTTTATTTTTTTTTTGAGACGGAGTTTCGCTCTTGTTACCCAGGCTGGAGTGCAATGGTGCAATCTCGGCTCACCGCAACCTCCGCGTCCTGGGTTCAGGCAGTTCTCCTGCCTCAACCTCCTGAGTAGCTAGGATTACAGGCACGCGCCACCATGCTCAGCTAATTTTTTGTAGTTTTAGTAGAGACGGGGTTTCACCGTGTTGACCAGGATGGTCTCGATCTCTTGACCTCGTGATCCACCCGCCTCGGCCTCCCAAAGTGCTGGGATTACAGGCGTGAGCCACCGCGCCCAGCTGAATTTTCAATCAAGTTGTGACAATATCTGTTCTGACATATGTTTGAAAGGTATATGCTTTTTGCCTATTAGAGCAAGACAGTATTCTGATGGTCTTGAATGCCATTCATACCAAATGACTTTCATTCTGGTGTTCCTTCTTGGCCATTTTCAGGTCCTGCATATTGGGGAATGAGTAGGTTTTTAACATGATGATTTTACATGTAAGTTTTAATGCTCAGCACAATCACGGATGGGCAGATTGGATGAAGCAACATCGTTTGGAATGATGTTTCCCCATGATTGGCTGAGGATTGTGATTTAGAAAAGTAAGCAGTTGCTTTGCGGGTAGGTTGTCCCATACTTGAAATACAGGGTAGCTATTTTGTAAGTAAACCAAAGATCAGGTTGGGAGCCTTAAGTGTGGCTAAACCCTGAGAGTGAATAAAACTCTGTAAAAATTGGTCATCCTCCTTGGTTTATGAACTCAAATAATCAGAATAGTTTCTTGCCCAAGTGGGAAATATGACTTACGCCTTTCAAAGCCGCAGTGGACATTTTGATCAAAGTTTAGAGATATCAATAGTATCTGCTAGTAAGTTTGCTTTAAAGAAAATAGTATAGAGAGGAAGAGAAACGGGGATACAATATTGAGGCCTGTTTTGATGAGTATGAAGAATATGTGATATGATCCTGGCTTGGATTCACATGAATGAGTCGCATTGCAGTGGGATGTTGGCAGTTTTTAAAACTCTGGTGTTCTGTTTGGTGTTTGGGATTTGGAGATGGTGAACTGAGTATTGATGATTCATGAGCACAGACATTAGTGGTGATATTAGTAATTTTGCTTGGGACAGGCCACATTTAATGCCTTCGAACAGAGTTTTGAGTCAGGAGAGGCTTGGCCAACCCCTTTCTTCCTTCTCAAGGGTCCAGTGCCTGTGCTACATCCACCCTTTGTCTTCATGTCCACGCACAGGCCTCAGGCAGCTTCCTATGCACACCCATGCTTTACCTCAAGCCATTGCCTCCTTTTCCACCTCCTACCTCCTGCCTACCAAGCTGGGAGCAATTTTTTTTTCTTTACTCTGCCCATTTCTCTTTGTGAGCTTAAGAAAGCAGGTCAAGTCTAGCTCAGCTGTACATCACATCAAGGAAAAGCTGTAGAAGTGAGGCAGCTCTTCCCTGCGTATCTTGCATACCGTTTCTAGCTGTGGATCCTTGGGTAGTCATTTGCTCTTAAGTCTTTCTTTCCTCTGAATAGAGATGTGGCGTAAAAAGAATGATTTTTCAAGTCCTCTGAAAGGACAAATTGTCTATGGAAATTGTAAGTTCTGTAGGGAAATGAGACTTCTCACCAACCCAGTGTCATCAACCTCTGAGACTTGGTGATAAGAAGTGCCCTTCAGGCTTTGCAGGCTGCCTTAGGACCATTTTCTAATTGAAAAATACATTCAGAATTCTAAACATTTGCCTTAGAATTTAGTCTTCAGAAGATGACTTAATTCTTTTTTGTGTTTTGTTGTTGTTGTTGTTGTGTGTGTGTCATATATTTCTGTTTTGTATTTAATAAAGGTCTCAAGCTCTTCTTTATTTCAGCATATTTACCTATAAATTGGGATTTTTGATACCTCCTTCAAATAAATATTGGGTTTATTTACTGTTTACTTTTAGGATGAGCCTAATATGCAGAGACTTGCAGATTATTAATCTTCTTACTTTGAAAAAGAACTGTTTCAAGGAGTGAATAGTGAAACTTGTCCTGGCACTTGGAATTTTCTTTCTTTTATTACTTTTCCTGAATGAAATTTCAGAGCCTGAAGGAAAGTAGTGGTGTAAGTATATTTCAAGAACATGTAATTGGTTTGAATTCTTTGGTAGAGAGAAATTTATAAATTATAGTAACATTATGAGTGTAGTTTAACTTTTTGCTTAATGTATATATAGACCCTCGAATCTTTTTAAAATTGGAGCCATAATTTACTCAAATCTAATAATAAAGCTATAATATTGTTCAGTTTGCATATATCACTATTTTCCTTCTCTTATTCTATACTTAATGATATTCCATGGGTTTTGCTTCTTCCTGGTGGTGATTTATCTTGAGGAAATGGGGCATGATAGTTGGAAAATAACCTCTATCAATTGCCATTTTACCCAAAGCAATGCCTGTTACTGTACTCTTTCCCCAGCCAGTACTGGAGGTAAGTGGACAGAAAAGAAGTGATGTTTAGAATTACCAGCAAAGAAGCTGAGCTGTTTTAGAATGTAGGGTTTGCTGTTTTCATTATAAATTACAAGGCTGGATTTTTTTTTTAAAGGCAATCTGTAGATAGTTTTTTCTTTAACCTGAGACTATTTAAAAAATACAGATGCATATAAACAGTACAACAATTAAGTGAACAATGATTATATTCTTATTTTGAGTCATAACAAGCCTGTGAATCTAAGTGAAGTAGCAAGCACCTGAATTTGTGTTAGACTTGTTTACTTGCCTCTAAAACATACAAAAGCATTTTGTCAGCATCTGGAAACTTCATGACTATTTTTGCTTTTTCATGATGACAGAGTAAACAAATAAACAACAACAAATAGAACAACTTGAGACAATATTTGTATTGTGTGTGTTTGGTCACTGAGAGAAGGAATAGCGTATTTAAATAATCTGTTTCTCTGAGTTTTGGGAGGACTCGCATGTCAGATAAGCATCTTTTTTGTACCGCTATTTATTTTCTTCCCCGAAGTGTTGGGAGGGCTAGGTTTTCTAGTTTTTTTGTTTGTTTGTTTTTTATCACTATATTCTCTGTTAGAACAGGGGCCAGCAAACTTTTTCTGTAAAGGGCAAGGTAGTAAATATTTTAGGCTTTGTCTGCCATAGGTTCTCTTCCAAATCTTATCTCTGTCATTGTAGCATGAAAACAGCGACAGACAATGCATAACAAATGGATGGGCTGTTGTCCAATAGAAGTTTATTTCCAAGTGGCAAGATTTAGACCATAGTTTGTTGATGTCAGCATTGGAGTGACAGTTCTTGTTCTTTGTCTATTCATTTATACAGCCCCGCTCCATGAACTACTCATGTTATAATAAAGAGATAGAGGAGGGCGTGATGATGATGTGCATTCCCAGTGTGCTAGCTGTGGCTCTACCTCTTTTTCTCTCGCTTAAGAAAACAACCCAGAAACCCAAGAAGCAAGGGCATTTCCCCTCTGGGGAAACCTCGAATTGTGTAACGTGTAAATCCATTGGAATCTTCAGCACTTTATTAGTAGCATCAGATTTCTTGTCAGACTCCTCACAACTGTCCAGGATACAGCAGCTTGTAGATATATGGTCTTTTAGAAGTGGTGTTAGAGGGCTAGTCATTTGGAGTTAACAGTTTGGCTCCCAAGGAACACAGTCGTCAAAGCTGAAGCAAGACATCTTTGCTCATCCAGTAGCGTCTGCATGAGCCACTCAAAGCTTAGTGTGCAGAAGAGACTCTCATTTATCGTTTATGGAGGCATGTGACTAAACTGAGCCCAACAGCAATGTACCTTGTGTTTCATATTCTTAGATCTTTTCCTGTCTCTATGGCTTGCAAGCTAGAAATACTACAGATGTTGAACCATTTGACTGGATTTAGCCAAGTTGAAAGTATATTTCATAGTATTTTGGGGAGAGAGATCAACTTGTCTTAGGCTATTGTTTGGTCAAGGGAAGACAATTTATGTGGGTTCTTCTAAGGACAAACTCAGCCATATAGGATTAGAGTAAAATTAATGATGATGATCATTGAGATACGGAATAAACTCCTATCTGACCTTCGCAGAGTCCGCCTCGTGGAGAAAACAGCTTCCCATTTCCTCATAAGATTTTCTTTTGAGTGTCCATGGCACATTGATACTCAATCACTGGTAGACTTTCTGACACCCCTGCATTTCTTATCTGTTAAGTCAGTTGCTTACCAAGAGTCATTTGTGCTTGCTTATTTACTAATTTGCCAGTGGTTTCTAGTACATAATTTAATTAAATGTCATGTCAACTGGAGCTGTTTCTATGAAGAATAAGCAGAATGCTTTGGAAAGACTTGTAAAGGTGATTTACTTAAAAACTTGTTCTTGAATTAGGTACAAGCAGGAGAACTGTGGAGGATTAGGGGGAAATCTAGAAGGATTCTGTACTCAGATTGAGTCTTTTAAGTCTTTAGTTCTCTCTGACCTTTAAAGAAAACAGTTGAAAGTGTAGATAATCTGTTAGGAAGGATTCCAGAGAACTCAGCAGAACCATACTGGAGGAAAAGGGCTGATTCTCATATGAGACAATTGGGAAATAATTTGTTACTTAGATATTTTATTGCAACTTAATGTGAAGTACATATGTATCTTTTTAATTGTTTTTCACTTACTGGTCCTGATTGTATCTGAGTGTTTCACAAATGAGTCATGCACCGTGCCAGAGCTTTATCTAAACTCTCTTATTTAATTCTCCCAGCAGCATTGAGGAGGGTCCAACTGGTAGCCTCGTTTTACCGATGGGGAATCTAAAGCTTGGGTAGCTTGTGAAGTCTTAGCAGGATCCTGGAGCAAGTAAATGCTAGACTGGAGGTTTAGTGCCCTTCTCTCCCTAATTATATCATCCCCCTGCCAGCAGCCAACTCAAGACTTTTGAATGCTGTAGGTTTTTTGAATACAGTGGTAGGTGAGATCTTAACTCATTATGAATCACTAAGCCAGTCTTTATTAGAATCAAACCTGGGGGTTGTCACAGAATGAATTAGCTTTAGTTTAGTGCAGAGAATACAGATAAAGTGACTTAAATCTTCACTGTGTTGTCCCTGTGCCTTTTCTTTTCTGCATTCTGAAATTTTCTCTTTTGTTTGCTCACTTACCTACTTGGAATGGATATTCATTTTTATCTCTTAAAAAGGCTTTTAGGTATGTAATTTAATTTGATACTTAAAAGATGAGTAACAGGGCAAGTATTTTTAGCTCCACATTTTTTTTAGCCGAAGAAATTAAGGTTCAAAAATTTAAATGAACCAAGAGTTTAGAATTTAAATATATAGGAAAGATCCACATTGCAGTTTAAAAGTTGAATAAAGAAATATTTGGCTGTATAATACAGATGTTTAGTTAAAGTTGAGGGAATTACTTTTTCCTACTAAGTGTAGAAGTATGATATAGAAGATTATGACTGGCTCTTTTCTAGTTATGTCTGCGTATGAGATTAATTTTTTTTTTTAAAGAATTCAATTTCAGCAGGAGGGATTTAGTTTAAAGATGGGAACTAGTTCCCTTAGATGGAACGTCTGTTGGTTAATCTTTTCCATAGGGTTGTATAGAACAGTTTTAGATTCTGTCCACATTCAGAATAATAAACTAGCCGACAAAGCCCAAAGTTCTACCATTATATCTAATGGTTGTAATTTTTAAAAATAACAATGTACTCATAAATTTGGATTCAGCCTATAACACTTGCCTGCACTCAGACTTTATTATAAATACAGTAATCTTCCCTTACCCACTGAGGATTTCTTCCAAGACCCCAGTGGATGACTGAAATGCAGATGATACCAAACCCTATATATATATATTTTTTTTTTCCTTCCTCCATGTGTGCATACTATGATAAGTTACAATTTAATAAGGGATAGTAGCCAGGGATGATGGCTCACACCTGTAATCCCAGTACTTTTGGAGGCTGAGGTGGAAGGACCGCTTGAGTTCCAGGAGTTTGAGACCAGCCTAGACAATATAGAGAGACCCCATCTCTACTAAAAATAAGATTAGCTGGACATGGTGGTGTACACTGGTGGTCCCAGCTACTCAGGAGACTGAGGTGGGAGGATCGCCTGAAGCCCAGGAGGTTGAGGCTGCAGTAACCCATGACTGCACCACTGCACTCCAACCTGAGTGACAAAGTGAGAACTTGTCTTTAAGGAAAAAAGGCATAGTACGAGATTAATAGCACTAACTAATAATAAATTAGGACAGTTATAACAGTATACTGTAATAAAAGTTATGTGAATGTTGTCTCTCTCTTTCCCTTACTCAACATCTTGTTGTACAGTATTTACCTATTTTCAGACTGTGGTTGACCCTCAGATAAAGGGGAACTACTGTAATTTTCTACCGTGTTCTTTTCATTCTAAGGAAATAAAGGATGGTGATATGAAATAGTATTTAGGTAAAAAGAGGCTTCTCAATAAGACTTCAGTCATATCAGTTTGTAATATTTCCTACTGAGTGATTTAGTTATTATTTCTAATTCTCTGAAAGAGCACTCTCATGGTAGACTCAGACAAGAGTAAATGGCTTAGGACGAAGAGTAGAACTACACACAATGGATTTAAAATTAGAAGTGTGGATTTCAAAGATCAAAATGGAATTCAGAGGTGAGAAGTGTTGTTTAACCACATCATTGGGAAATAATTAGAAAAACAGACAGTAGACACAAGAAACTTGGAAATCTACCTTCGGTAGAGAGGCATAGTAATTTGCTGAACTGTCACCCATTATGTGTTGATTCCGCAGTGTGTGTTCGCAGAACAACAGTGCTTATTTTGCTTTACAAAAAAACAAAAAAAAAAGTTTGGTTAAAAAAAAAAAGACCTCACCACAAAGCACAATATTACATGCACCAACTGTATTGTGTCCTTAGTACCCATTATTCCCTGAGCTCACAAAGTTAAAAATTAACAATGTAGTGAAAGGATTGGCAAGGTAGCCACAGGAGCAAAGATTAAAAGAATGAAGAATGCACCTGCTAAGTCAGGGATAGGAAATCTTCTGTCTTAAGTATTATGAATTATCTTGAGAAGAAAAGTCATCAGAGCACAGGTAAAATAGTTGGGGTAGGATTAATGCTTAGGGACTTTTCGAGTAAGAAATCTGAAATACTCAATTGACCTATTTTGCACTTCAAAACAAAACAATTCCAATGCATCATGTAATGTTTTAGCTCACTAAGGGCAAGAATGAAGAGTGAGGAAATAAAATTGTGGAAGAGAAAATGAGCAAAGAAAAAGGGACAAGAGAATGGAAAAAAGTTTTTGGTAAGTGGAAGGACAGGTAAGGGAGGGGACGGATATGGTGAAGAGTTCAAAAGGAAAGATCAGAGGAAACAATGCAGGAGTGAGAAAAATTGTCCTCATCCACCCTCCACATGCCACTTCCAGAGCTTTCTTACGGTTCCCAGCCTGTGTTTTTGCCCTTAACAGGGCTCAGTCTGTTCTGAGGTTTGCCCCAGTTGTCCTGTCCCTGACCGCATGTTTCCCCGAAGTCCATTCCTCCCCACCGTAGCTCAAAATCCTTGCTGCTGTCTTCTAGTGGATGCCCTTGAGCGCTTGTTGAAGTAGATAGGACTGCAGAGTGTCTCTTTGTTGAATTTATTTTATTATTATTTTTTGAGATGGAGTCCTGCTCTATTGTCCAGACTGTAGTGTAGTGGCGCGGTCTTGGCTCACTACAACCTCTGCCTCCCATGTACAAGGCAATTCTTCTTCCTCAGTCTCCCGAGTAGCTGGGATTACAGGTGCATGCCACCACACCTGGCTAGTTTTTTTTTTTTATTTTCTGTAGAGGTGGGGTTTCACCATGTTGGCCAGGCTGGTCTCAAAGTCCTGACCTCAGGTGATCCGCCCACCTCAGCCTCCCAAAGTGCTGGGATTATAGGCGTGGGCCACTGTACCCAGCCTCTTTGTTAAATTTATGTTCTTCTTCTCGATTTTCACTTTCTCAGTGACGCCTTCTTCCTCATTGTTTCTAAGTTGGTGTGTTTTGGTAATCTGATGATATGTCATTTCAGAGTCCCCATCCTCCCACTGAACCACATGTGCACACATGTCTCTGCCAGGCATCTCCCCACTGCTCCTGGCATGTAAGGTGTGCTGGGCCTGCCAGAGCGGTATCCCTTCTTCTGACTTTCAGGATGAATGCTTGAGAAGGTTTGAAGGCTGCTGTCTGGAAAAGAGAAGTGTTTTTATATTTTTTTGAATTTAAGAGTTGTCTACCGCAACAAATAAACTAGATCATATTTTTAAGTTTAATAATTATTTTCCTTATTCTATGGAAAAACTGTATTTTCTATCAACCATGTACATAATAGTACTAATTATGGGCCATCTTGGATGAGCATAGTTGTATGCTCAGGCTTAGATAATTGAGGTTGTGATGTCATTTCTGGATCTTTGAGGCATTAGTAGAGATCACTGATGAAGTAAACTGACAAGCATAACTCCTTTTCTTTGGAAAAGGGGGATGCTTTGTGGTAAACTAATCAGAAGTTATACAGCCTTAGTCCAGGTGCTGTGGCTTACACCAGTAATCCTAGCACTTTAGGAGGCTGAAATGGGTAGATCATGAGATCAGGAGTTCGAGACCAGCTTGACCAACATGGTGAAACCCCATCTCTACTAAAAATTAAAAAAAAAAAAAAAAATTAGCCTGGTGTGGTAGTGTGTGCCTGTTATCCCAGCTACTCAGGAGGCTGAGACAGGAGAGTCGCTTGAAACCAAGAGACCAGAGGTTGCAATGAGTCAAGATCATGTCATTGCCTTCCAGCCTGGAAGCCTGGGCAATAGAGCAAGACTCTGTCTCAAAAAAAAAAAAAAAAAAGTTATAGAGCCTTTTTCAGTTGAAATATGTGGCTCCAAAGCACCCGTTGGCTTAATTTGCTGCCCAGCCATGTGCTGTCTCAGTGTAGTTGCTTCCCAGTGGGTCCCATCAGTGTCACGTTATTGTCAGTCTTTTTAGTCTTAAAAGCCTTTCTTTCCTTCCCTCTGCTGCTGGTAACCTGGCCTCAACCCACTGCGGTGCCTCTCTGTGCAGATTCCACTTATCATTTGTTCTTCATACTTGTTCATCCTGGACATGATGTGGTAGGAAATCATGGCTTCGTAATTGGTAGACTTCCCTGTCAAAGGATGTGCATATTTGGTGAGATTTTTGTTGACATAGCTAATGTAAAGGAAACCGTTCAGGGACTCACGGGTTGCCAGAGCCCGAATGCTGCCTACGCTTCCAGCTTTAGGGCTTTGTGCATTCTATTCCTTCTGCCTGGAGGGCCTGTTTTCTTGCCTGATGATGAATTCCTACTCAGACTTCTGCATTTATCTCTAAATTTACCTCCCCTAGGGAAGCCTTTTCTGACTCCAGAGGCATAACTTCCCGCTTCTCTAAAGTTCCATGCCTCCCTTATCATCATATTATATTGTGATTTAAAAAAATAACTTGTCTCTCCATTTGACTTTGAGATCCTTGAATCAGGGTTGGGTTCATCATTAATAATACCTACTACAGTTTCAGAGGTTGTCAAACTTGAGGATAGCCAACTTTTTGGCTTAGTTGAAGCAGAGGAAATGCAAGGTGCATTCCCTTCACTTTGGAATCTCAACATTCTTTTTCTCTGGCCTCCTTCAGTATGTGTCCTTGACACAGCTGCAGTTTTGATTTATTGATGTTCTGGATTTTTCATCACATAGTAGACAGTGCCATTTGTTGTGATGTTCTAGTTGGCACGGTGCATGTGGGCTGTTGAGCAGAACCAAGTGTTGTCATTGTGGTGGTTACACACTTTTTATTTAATAAGCGTACAGAAAATTTAAGCACTTTATGTATTAACCCATTTGACCTTATAACATCTTTATGAGGGTGGTACTATTAATAATCCCATCTTTGGCCGGGTGCAGTGGCTCAAACCTGTATTCCCAGCACTTTGGGAGGCCCAAGAGGTTGGATCACTTGGGGCCAGGAGTTCAAGACCAGCCTGGCTAACATGGTGAAACCCCGTCTCTACTAAAAATACAAAAATTAGCCACGTGTGGTGGTGCATGCCTGTAGTCTCAGCTGCTTGGGAGACTGAGGCAGGAGAATCACTTGAACTTGGGAGGCGGACATTGCAGTTGGCCGAGATCATGCCACTGCACTCCAGCCTGAGTAACAGAGTGAGACTTTGTCTTAAAAAAAAAAAAAATCTTATAGATGAGAAAACTGAGGCACAAAGAGGTTAAAGTAACTTGCCCAATATCACATAGCTAGTAGGTGGGAGAGCCAACATTTCAAGCCGGGAAGGAGCTCTGACTATGGGCTAACATGTAATTTACTCCCATACTTAACTGCCGGTGTCATTGATGATACTTTGCCTTTAACCATTAGCAGTTTATCTGTCCTCTTATCTCAGAGAAGGGAGCATGTCTCAAATCAGAACCTTGGGCTTAGGCAACAGTTTCTAACCAGAAATCGTTTCCATTATATTTTCCCTGTTATCTTCCACTTAGACAGTTGAATCCAATTTTCTAATTATATAGGATTAGGAAATTAGTTTATCAAGACTTCTCTTATAATTATTCAACTTTTGAAATAGAGCTAATTTAAAGAAAAATATCAAATGAATAGCAGTAAGTGTTAAATGGTGGCCTGTGTAACAAAAGTCCTGAAGGTGATACATTACATATTAATTGATAGGCTATCGTGAGCAGTTGCTTAGAGAGGGGGAAGAATTATGGATAGGGCAGCTTTCTGGTTTGGCTGATATAATTCACATTTGTTGTGCTCACAAAGATAAGGTAACCTAAAGACAGAAAACTTAGTAGCAGTTGAGGGGATAAGAGGGCATAAAAAGGACATGGAGGACATGTTAATGTTTAATTATTAACTTACATTGCATGTGTATTCAATTATTTAGGTCTGATTTGGTTTATATTTAATGATCTCATTCATGCCAAAGGTGTTCTATTGGATAGTAAAAGTTAAACATTTGACCTGCTTTGGGTGATAAACATGGGGACAGATTATAAAAGAAGGGTTATGGAGAACCAAAAGGCAGGTGTTATGAAGCCAGTGCGAAAGACACTAAATTGATGGGGAGCAGAACAAAAGTTTGCCCGGAAGATACAAGTTAGGCTGAGGTTGGGATGACCCAAGGTAAGTTTTAGATGTAACTATACGCGCCGCTTGTATTTTCCCAGATCACTTCTTGTGCGCTTCTACAACAAAATTCTGCTTACTCACAGAATTTTTATGGAAGGAAGAAAAGGAGTTTGGATCCCTTGGGCCTTTTTATAGGTCCATTGTCAGCATCTGTTTCTGCCTTGACCCATTTGCATTCTGATGGTTGCTGGGAACAATAAGATAACGTGTGAATAGTCCTTGTCCTTCCAGTGTGACCTGAAAGGTCTTTGCTGTTCTATGCCTGAAGATGACATTGACAGGTACTTAGTGATATTCTGGGGTAGCCCTTAACTCTTCATAGATGGGGATAGCCAGTCATCTCTTGGCTACTTCCTTGGCTGGGACCCCTTCTTATATTGTTCTTATTAATTTTTAATTTCAAAAGGGTGGGCTGCTCTCTCTCCCTGCCTCGGTGTTGATGTGTTCATTTAGACACTGGGCATGCCTCGTGAGGCCACTGGACTGTGTTTGTGGCACTCCCATCTCTTCTTGCCCTTTAGCCCTTGATTCTTCATGGCTGAAAATGGGCCATACTTCTTTCTGATCCTAATCTATTATTGCATCTGCTGCCCTTAATTATGCTCCTTTTATGCCCTTAATTATGCTCTTATTTACTCCTCTTGTTTTCTATTAGTTTTTCTTCTCCTTATGTTACTCTTTCATCCATAGCAGGTCTGACAGCCAGGATAGTACCATGGCAAACTGCCAGCCAGCACCCGTTGATTAATGCTTACACAGTGTGCTGTGTAGGCTTGCTCAGACTTGGGGCGGGGGCGTCAGGAAGGACAGTGCTGGCTGAGCAACGTCTGCCATGGGCATGGGAGTCGGGAGCAGTGACACCCTTGCCTCTGTCTGCCATGTCTTAGAAGCATATAATTGCTAGCCCTTTGCTGATCTGTAATGTGCTGCTGTGTTCAGCTTGAGAAAGTGAGAGGGGGTCAGCTTGTATGAAGAGAAATGGAAATAGTTACACTGCCCGCGTAGAGCTATCTCTTGGCACAGAGAGATGGAGAAAATGGCACATAGAAATGTACAATATTAAACTGAGAGACAGATATACAAAGGGAAAGTGCAGAAATACGCTTTGTTCTGTTCACCATTCTCTGTCAAAAATCTGCTTGAATTCCCAAAAGTTTACTGGTATAAGAAAGTTAAGGAATAAAGAGTATGCATTTAGTTAAACCGACCTGTGTCTTTCAGGAGCCTACACAATACAGGCAAGTATAGGAGCCAGGGCAACGCTTTCTGCTCTCCTAGGCACGCATCAAGCGTGTGGAGGGCACTTGTTACGCACTTGCAGGCACTATGCTGGGCTCTGATCATAGAGCGATAAGAAGAACTACTCCCTGCCCTTGGGGAAGTTTTACCGGTACAAATACAATTGTCCATAGGTATACACAGTGGAGGGATTCCAGGCCCGCCCTTATATACCCAAATCTGTGCATTTTATTATTTTTATTAAAATTTTTTTTTAAGACTAGTCAAGTGCAATAGTGAGAAAGGGGCATCTGTGCATATTTAAGTCCCACAATTGTCCCTACAGAACTTGTGGGTAGAAAAACTGAGCCCTCTTTATACTCAGGTATAAAGAGTCTGGGGAAGCTGCTGCTAAATAATAAAGATTAATAATAACTAATAGTTGTATAGTACTTGAGAATGTTATAAATATTCATGTTCATTATATCATGTAATTCTCAAAATAATGCTAGGTCTGAATTAAATTCTCAAAACTATGTCTAGAGGTACAGTTTGACTGAGTTCCTACCCAAATCTCATCTTGAATTATAGTTCCCATAATCTCCACATGTTGTGAGAGGGACCCAGTAAGAGGTAATTGAATCAAGGGGGCAGCTACCTGGCCCTCTTACTGTATTTCCCTCTTCCACTGATAGACTGGCTGAGGCCTCCTTTCTTCTCTCCTCTGTGTCTCTGTTTCTTGTCCCTTTTCTTGCGATGGCCTTTGACCCTATCTCTATCCTGTGAATACTGTATTTTGGATCCACTTTTGAGTTGAAACAAGTCTGCATGTAAGTGCACTGGCTCAGTTCAAATCCATCTCGTTCAAGGGTCAATGTATATGCCTTGTGTTACTGCTTGGTACCAGTTTTTCATGGGAAGACTCATACCTGATTAGTTTCTCCTTCTTACTCCTGCCTGTAAGCAGTAGCACTTTGTACAATGCCTCATGCGTAGGCATTTCTCTCTAACTATTGCTGAATGAATTGCAAGTGTCATGAAATTTCTAAAAGTGAGTGGCCAGTAGAGCCTGGTATGGCTTGTAGAGCAGAAGATAAAGGTAGTTGTATTAATAATGAAAGAGTAGTTGATTAAATACGTCATCTTGACCATTTACTGGCTGTGTAACTGTGCCAATTCCTTTCACTTCTGTGACCCTCAGTGTGCTCCACTGTGAAGTTGGGAGTGACAATTTTGGCAGGACTTGTTTATTTTATTATACCTCTGCTAAACAGTATGGTAGGTGTATTAGCGTGTTCTCACGTTGCTATAAAGAACTGCCCAAGTTGGATCTTTTTTTTTTTTTTGAGATGGAGTCTTGCTCTGTTGCCCAGGCAGGAGTTCAGTGGCATGATCTCAGCTCACTGCAACCACCACCTCCTGGGGTTCAAGCGATTCTCCTGCCTCAGCCTCCCAAGTAGCTGGGACAACAGTGTGCACCACCAAACTGCTGATTTTGTGTTTTTAGTAGAGATGGGGTTTCACTATGTTGGCCAGACTGGTCTCGAGCTCCTGATCTCAAGTGATTCGCCTGCCTCGGCCTCCCAAAGTGCGGGGACAGGAGTGAACCACTGCGCCTGGTCTTGGGTAATTTATAGAGGAAAGAGGTTTAATTGACTCACAGTACTAGAGGGCTGGGAGGCCTCAGGAATCTTAAAATCATGGCAGAAGGGGAAGCAAACACATCCTTCTTCACATGGTGGTAGGAAGGAAAAGTGCCAAGCAAATGGGGAAAAGCCCCTTATAAAACCATCACAGCTTGTGAGAACTCACTGTAATGAGAACAGCAAGCAGGTAGCTGCCCCCATGATTCAATTCCCTCTTACTGGGTCCCTCTCACAACATGTGGAGATGATGGGAACTATAATTCAAGATGAGATTTGGGTGGGGACACAGCCAAGCCAAACTGTATCCCTAGACGTAACTTGGAGAATTTAATTAAGGCCTAGCATTATTTTGAGAATTATATGACACAACGAATATGAGTATCTATAACATTCTGAAGTACTATGCAACTATTAGTTATTATTAATCTTTGCTATTTAGAAGTGGCTTTCCCCAGACTCTTGAGGTTAGGGATCTATCCCTTTGCCTCTGTCTTCCATTTTTTTTTCCAACGGTCCGCAGGGACCTAAATGAGCCTGCCTGGCCTGGACCCAGTGCTTACAAGGGCTTGTGCTTCTGACCTTCTTCCTTGGGTATCTTAGCCAGTTATTGGAAAGGATGGTGTGATTATTGGAGGAGAGTATAGCGTTTTAACCTTTAGACCATGCTTTAGAAACCAAGGGCCTCAGATGTGAAAGGGTACTTTTAAATGAAAGTGCAGGTTACTTTGACTCACGTTTTGAAGATGGCATACTAAACAATATCTCAGTGAAATATCTGAACAAATGTTAAAGTTAGGACATTAAAAAATTTGTATCTAGAGCCACCATGATTTTTCTGTTGTTGGAGACTATATAGTAGCCTTTTATTTAGGATAAAGGACTTAAAATTTGGTGTTACACTGTAGCAGATTTGAATTTTTGATGGAAGGACATTGGTACTTGTGTCAAGTTGGACACAGGGAAACTCCCAGTTATGTTTTCCTGTGCGATGGCAGCATAATCTCTTAAACACCAGATTCTGAACTGCACACCGAGACTCATGGTTAAAGAAAACAATTCCTAACACCTCATGATGACATGTCCCAAATTTCCTTCTCTTTCATTAATTATATTTTCCTTTTTAATTAATTAATTTCACGTTAGAATAGTGTGTTTGATCTCTTAAATGTATCTGTGGCCTATCTTCAAATTGCATAGTTTTCAGTGTTATTCTCTTTGGAGATTTTCTGTGGCATAGTCATGGTATGGACGTATTGTGTTAATTCTTGCACATTTCCCTCGATTTTTGACCATGGTTTGTTTTTTTTCAGTTCTGCAGTTCACTGCCCTCTCACTAGAATCTATACCTTTACTTTAGAAGATATTTAGAAAGTGCTGGTAGAAACATAGCTGTCATTCAGCTCATGCAGGTCCTGTTATCTCACACTTGGATCCTTTCAACAGGCCTTTTAATGGTCTCCCTAGTGGCATTCTCCCCTCTTTCTAATACATCCTACATACCAAGATTAATCTTCCTAAAATACTGTTTTCATTGTGCTCAAAAACCTTTAGAGGCCCCCCCATGGCCTACAGGATGAAGTCCAGACCTCTTAGCCAGTTAAGTCTTCCTACAGACTAGTTCCCACTTATTTTCTGGCCCTCTTACTGTAGTTCCCTCGTCAACTGATAGACTTGCTGAGGCTTCCTTTCTTCCCTCCTCTGTGTCTCTGTTTCTTGTCGCTTTTCTTGCGATGGCCTTTGACCCTGTCTCTGCCCAACTAAATCCTACTCATCTGGCTTTCAAGTTCTAGTCCAGTTGATGCACTCCTTTATTTTCCCGGCAGCATTTACTGTCCTTATCGTATATTATCTTCTATTATGGTTGCTTGTGTTTACAAGCTGTGCACTGCCCTCTACGCCAATTTATAAGTTCCCGAAAACGTGGCATCTCTAGACAGGAATGGATTCTTGGTAGTTTTATAGCTCTGTGTGTAAATGGGAGCTTTAGGATTGTGGTTTATGGTCATTGAATGAGATGCAATAGGCAAGTTATTTATTGTAGTCTGCCCCATCTAGTTCAGTGTCTGAGGGTCTTGTACAAAATAGGTTTTCACTGAGTGCTTATTGAATAAATGAATAGACATATTAAGTTTATTTTGTTCTTCAGATGAGTAAATTATTTTAGCATTTAACTTAACATGTTAGCATGTATATAGGGTATGTTTTATTTCTTCTGGCAGGAAGAGGCACATTCAGAATGCCCCAGAGTCATTTATGAGTGATCATGAATTGTGTGTTCTGCTTAGATCAGGCTTTGTGCTTAGAGCTGAGTAAGTTGGTGGCCTGGCTGTTCTAGCCATTCTACCAACCAAATTGCAAAAGTTCTCCGAAGTGTTACAGGAACTATTTGGACAGTAGATCAATTAATAGTTTTATGTTGCATTTCCTCTCCAGAGGATGCAGGCTACCTCAGGTGACAGAAAGCTACAGGAGGACAAAAGATAGCTTGTTGCAAAGACCTGCTAGGCAGTCTTTTTTTTAACAAATATTCCAGCTGGTTGTCAGCCCTTCCTTGATCATGTCATCATTACGGCTGTATTCATCTGACACCAGACAAAAAGAAAAAAGGAAAAAGGTAGGGGGGTTTGAGAGGGAATTCCTTCAGCGCTTAAACCAGGCGTGCCACACTGCAGGGGCACAGTGTCTGGTTTTAATAACCTCATATGTCATTATTAGTAGTAAAATATAAATCCATTTCTTAGAACTTTTTAGAAAAGAATTTTGAAAAGATTATGAAATGGCACTCATGCTGGTCTTTAGGAAAGAAGTGGAGGGGGTGTTAACTTGCTAACTGTCATTACACTGCTTGTTTTCAGTTTCAGATTAATAGCAGGTGGTACCCATTTTTCAAGGCAAACAGGCTGTCTTTTTTGTTGTTAGAAAAAGCACTAATGCCATACTGTTGCCTAGAATACTTTGTGCACGGTGACAAATGGCAAGGATCACAAACCATTTAACAGTTTAAAAAATTGATAGCTGGCTAATCTTGTAAATTTTTTTAATTAAAAATTTTCTTAAATCAACAGGTAACATTGTATTTATTGTGTACAATGTGATGTTTTGAATTATATATCACACACTGCGGAATGGTTAAATCCAGCTAATTACCATATGCTTCACCTCACAGAGTTATAATTTTTGTAGCAAGTGCAGTTAATATCCACTCTTTTTGCATAGTATCGTAAATGTCTAAAGAATCAAGCCATTGCTTTCAGTGAAATATTTCTCTTACCATACTAATTGAATTACGTGTCTTGGTTATTTATGCTTAATATATATGTCTGTTACTTTCACTGAATATATTTTCATGCAGCTATTTTAATTTGTGGCAGTATCTTTGTCCACTCTGCAGTGCGGTCGGTACTCATCTTGATTAGTCAATGCCTCTGGAAAGGAATTGCATCTTAGAAGCTCCGCAGATGATCAGCCCATGCAAATAGATGGTTCATGCATGCTTTTAAATATATCTGTGTGTATGTGGTGGCAGGGGTGGGGTGGTTGGTGATGTTATGTTTGGAATAACATATTGAGGATTTTTATTTTTGGATTCTTATTTACAGGTAAGTTTTTAAGAATATTGAGGCATTGTTTAGTATGCCAACTTTAAAATGTGAGTCAGAATAATCTGCATTCTATTCTTAACTCATGAATAGTTAGCTTTATGATCCTAAAAGTGTCTTTAACTTCCACGGGCCTTGGTATCTAGGATATATTCCTGCCTCCACCTTAAATATGTATGATTCTTTAAAAAAAAAAAAAGTTTTGGGTTTTTTTCTGGACCCAAGGTCTTGCTGTGATGCCCAGACTGGAGTACAGTGGCATGATAATAGCTCACTGCAGCCTTGACCTCCTGGGCTCAAGTGATCCTCCTGTCTCAGCCTCTTAAGTCACTGGGACTACAGGCACATGCCACCATGGCCAGCTGAGATATATATAATTTTTTAAAAAATCTTTTGTAGAGATGAGGTCTCATGTTGCCCAGGCTGGTCTTGGACTCCTGACCTCAAATGATCCCCCATCTTGGCCTCCCAAAGTGCTGGGATTACAGGCCTGAGCCCCATGCTTGTCCTTTGTCTGGGTATTTTCGATAGCTGAGAAATACGACATTAGATGTCATTCATGGTTTGTCATTAAGATCGTTTTACATGCTATATAGTCACATGTGGTTTAAAAGGCTTAAGGGTGGGAATCACTTTCCTCTGGTCTGGAATCTGATCACTTAGTTCTTCAGTTTGAACAGTTGCAAAGAGCTTTCTAGCATCTGATCAAATGACGGTTAATGAAATTCCTACCCACAGTCAGATGATTTTTAAGCCAGAAAGGCAATGTGTGATTAAAACAATAACTATAGCCATAAAGCAGGTAGGATACCCATGCCAGGTAGTTAATAATATTCTGACTTCCCAGAAGGCAAGACCAAATCAGAATTATGAGGTTGCTTTTTGTTGTTGGGTTCGAACCTAGAGATGCCTCTGCCTGGTGCGCTCTCCTGGGAAGAGTCAGAAATTCTGTGTTCATGAGACAGCTCTTTCAGCTTGTGGATTTCAGACAAGTCTCTTGTCTGCAACTTATTTCCTTAACTGTAAGCTAAAAAAATTAAAAGGCTCATGTACAAACTGTACTACAGTTGGTCCTTTGTGTCCACGGGTTCTGCATCTGCAGATTCAACCAACCAAGGATTGAAAATATTCAGAAAAAAAAAACCCAACATAACAACTAAAAATGATACAAATAAAAAAATCAATACAGGATAGCAATTACTTACATAGCATTTACTTTGTATTAGGTATTATAAGTAATTTAGAGATGATTTAACATGTATGGGAGTAGGTACATGGTTTATATGCAAATACTATGCCATTTTATATCAGGGAATTGAGCATTTGTGGATTTTGGTCTTGGGGAGTTGTGGAACCAGTCCCCTGAAAATACTGGGAGACGATACTTCACCTTGAAAGACCTGTAACTACATAATCACGTAGAAAGCAATGAGGCCTCACTGCTTTCTACGTGATTATGTAGTTACAGGTCTTTCAAGGTGACAAATGATGTTAAAAATTGTGAGTTGACATGCTGATCATGTCTGTTCCTGAGTTTCTTGACAGCAAAACTCTGGTATGCCAAGAGTTTCTTGAACTTGCAATTGTGGAGCTCTTTGCTTCATTTTGGTCTTTCGACACAAGAGTATCGTTCACAAATAGGGATGTGAACAAAGCTAAGTCTAAACCAGCCAGGCTTGAGGACTGAGTCAGACAAGAGGACCACCTGCCTCCCTCCTGTGGCCTTTGCCTTTGGCTCAGGGTGGGTTCTTGAATGGGCAGATGATGGTGTGTCTCTCTTCAATCACCTCGATCCCAGCACGGAGGTGGCTAATTTGCATCCTACCTTGTGTTCGGCTGTTGCTTTCTATTCGGGTGACTCGTGCTTTGAGTGCATTCTCTTCTTTCCATTGCTCCCTTCTAAGGCTTCTTTCCCTTCTTGCTTTGTTTAGGACTGAGGTTATCATTTGTTATTCCCATGATCTTATCTCTTAGCTTCTTTTCCTTGGTTAGGTAAGCTGGAGGCTTTGTACAGGGGCTGGAGGTTTTCAAGAAACCTCTCACTACTGGGTTTGGGAAAACCGTGACGCTGTATAGGGCTGAGTGCTGTGTTGCGCTTTCATTGCCAGTGGCTGTTGTGGAATATTTCCTTAGAAAGCAATTTTTATCCTTTACATGCCTTTCCAACTCCTTTTTCTTTTTTCTCCTGTTTTTGTTTTGAGAAGGTGTCTTGCTCTGTCACCCAGGCTGGAGTGCAGTGGCACCATCTTGGCTCACTGCGTCCTCTGTTTCCCAGGTTTGAGCAATTCTCCTGCCTCAGCCTCACAAGAAGCTGGGACTACAGGTGCCTACCACCACACCCAGCTAATTTGTGTATTTTTAGTAGAGATGAGATTTTACCATGTTGGCCAGGCTGGTCTCAAACTCCTGACCTTGTGATCTGCCCACCTCAGCCTCCCAAAGTGCTGGGATTATAGGCATAAGCCACTGTGCCCAGCCTCCAAATTCTTTAGAATATAGTGGAGTTGCATCTTACTTAAGGATTAAGTTTTAAAATCAGCATATAAGGTAAACATTTCTTTTGTTCAAAATTATTCTTAGGAGCCAGCTCTGCTAGGTTTTTTTTTTCCATTCTGTGTTAGAAGTTTTCTTTCGTTGAGCACTATATGAAAGTGCTGGCTTTCATTTAAAGGTTTGTGAATGAAACCTGTGTAAGTTCAACCACTAGAGTTCCATTCACTGGGAAGAGATGCTTACTCTGCAAGGGCATGTGGGAGATGAGACGAATTGAGAGATGTGATGTATGTCTCCCATTTCAGGCTTTCTTGTGGAGTTAAATGGAGCCCTGAGTACTACTTAAATTATTCTCTCTCCCTCCTTCATCCTGGGCAGTTGAGTTTGCATAAGTTAAATGTACAGACAACGAAATTGTACCAGCCTCTGTAAAGAAACATAAACAGGACGAACATGCCTCATTATTTTCTGGCCTTGCTCCTTTTTATGTAGAAGATAAGAATGAGTGTGATTTGGTTAGCAGCAGTGAGCTGAGGTTGTTTTAGAAAAGTGACCCCTTGTAGCTCCGGTCTTACCTATTTGAGTTTGCAAGTGGTATGAGGTTCAGAAGGCAGCCCAGCAAATACTGCTGATGCCCTGTTCTGGTGGTTGCAAACCCACTGCCGGTGCCAAGTCAGGCAGAGAAGGAACATTGCTGCTGCCACACAGTGTCTGCCCCTGGCAACCAGGTGTCACATACACATGGTTATTTCCAAATGTTTAATGTGGGCCTCTTGCATCCTAGCAATTTGGCAGCAGAACATATGCATTTATTGAATTTCCTCTGGCCTAGCTACTTAGTAGATTCAAAATGAATAATAGAAGAAATGTTGTGGTAAATGTAATGCATGAAATGTGAATGTTAGAGGGGTCTTAGATATTAGTTAGCCTATCCTCTGAATTGTACAAATAAGAGACAGATCCAGAAAGGTTAGGTGATTTGCTGTAGACCATAAGCTAGCAGCCAAGATGGAATGAAAGCTTTAATTGTCTGATGCCTATTTTGTTGCTTTTTTTACTTGATAGAACTTACGGATCAAGTAGTATTCCATAAGTTCAATTGGATTTACTCAGCCTGGCCTGCATAAGTGAAGCAATTCTAAAGGGAACTGCTATATACAAACACACGTAAACCTCATTCTCTGCTGGTTTATATTCTGTTTGAAGTGGAAGTTGATGTTTGTTGCCATCATTTTGTTTTGTGTTAATTAACAAATCTGATTGTGTGGCAGCCATAGGAGCGTGCCCTTTAGCTCTGTCTGTAAGAGAACCTGCTTCAAAGGGTGTGGTACAGTCAGCTGAGAGCATCAAAGTTGCCGCACCTTTGGGGTCCACCGCATGCTCTGGGGCTCCCCATCAGCCTGACTCAGATTTTCTCAGAGCTGCAGGTAATCTTCCTTCCTTCTCTCCTGTTGCTGGTGTTGGATCTGCAGCACGGTGTGAGGCTCTCCTGCCTTCTTCTGCTCCTTCTCTCCCCTACCCTTCCCAGACATGTCCCCATCCATAATCAGTCTCTTGGAACTTTTTGTCCCAGCATCTCCATCCCAGAAGACCTGAACTGACATAGCATACAGGTGGTTTTGAAAATAATTGTAGTGTAGTGTGCAGTAACTGTTGCAGAAAATCTTTAAAAACAAATCTTTATGTTGAGTCGCGCTGAAAATTGCTACATGTTTGATTAGTCATTTTTCACATTTTCTTCTCTTCAAGCCGGCATGAGGAGAAATAAAGTCAGAGCGATGGAAAGTACACTGCTATAAAAGCGGCAGGAGTCCCAGAACTAATTCTTTTTCTGACCTTCAAGAATTCCCTAAGCTGACAAAGAGCTTGGAGCCTCGCTTACTTCCTACAAAATGAACTGAGTGATCTCTGGATGTTTTCTTCACTCTGAATGTGAAACAGATTGCAGGAAAAGAGGTTGAGTGGCCAATTGGTCCCAATAGTGTGAGCATTAAGTCTAAATTTAAATCGAACAAATACAAGTTAGTACAAGAAAAGAAATTCAGAAGTTGTGCAGTAATTGTCTCCATATTGTTGTCCAATTTATTTGTCAGTTCACTGACACCAAATACCTTGGTGCACATAGTGCAGTTTAACTAGCATCTCTGTGTCACGGTGCTTCTGAGATTTTTAATCTCCATGGTAAAACAAGATTATATGTAAGTGCCTGGAAATGGAAGCTTTATTCCCCACAATATGGAATAAGAAGATAGGGATATTTTAGTATGATTGCACCTTAAGTTATGTAACTGAAAATGCTTAGTATTTCTTCCCACCCTGTACTCACAACAGCTGTGGTTTAGCATTGAGACTTCCCTACTTTTACCAGCGATGGTAGCATTCAGTAGTTGGTAACACTAGTCTGCGCTGGAGCTGACTTTCATAGTAAAAGCCCCTTCCTGCTCTAAGTCCGTATAATCACACAGTTTTAGAGAATATGGCCTCTTTTTTTTTTACCACTTTTTCCTCTTTCAGTGCTAATTCTTAGCTTTAAGGCTTTTAAGCTTGCTAATGATGCTGTGACATAGAGTCCTGAATTTATTTTATAGAACTTAGCTTTTTTTGGAGCTGTATTTTATATTCAGTGGCTGAATTTGATTCAACATGGTCTTTTCTTTTAGGCTTGTTGGCTGTTTATATTCACTGTGTCTTTCATAAACATGTAGTAGCTGAAGCCATGGTCGTTAGAGAAGATAAGACTGCTTGTGTTAGAACTCTGAAATCCTAGCAGTTCATTTCATTTTTGATTCAGCATTTATTTAATGTTTCTTATGGGTTGGGGATTGTCATGAGTGTTCTTGTTTTAAATGGTTGTTGGGAGGAGAGCACAGAATATATGTCACTGAGCTGATGCAGTGATATGTTTCAGCACCTTTCATGTGGAAATGTCATGTTACTTTGTAACGTGAAACTTGTAAGGTATAATGGAATCACAATATGCCTTGTTCTCAGGAATTATGTATAAAATATTTAACAACAGGTGTGGCATAGTCACTGCCCAAGCAGAACAAATGTTAAACAACCAGAACCAGTTCATGTCAATGGAATCTCAGCTCCACCTGATATGAACATAAGTTAAATGGATTCAAAGTCTTATAAGTGATAGAAGCTTTAAAGAACACGCTTTTGTACATATTTTCTGTATTTTCCTCATTGGGAAATGATTTGTTACATTACAAAGATGTGAGCCACTCTCATTGCTTTTGTACCTTGTGCCTTTGCAATTCAACCCTACCACTAGATGATAACACAAAACTGCCATTAAATGATAACACAACACGACCACTAGATGATAACACAACACGACCACTAGATGATAACACAACACGACCACTAGATGATAACACACTACTACCACTAGATGATAACACACTACTAACACTAAATGATAACACAACACTACCACTGGATAACACACTACTACCACTACATGATAACACACCACTACCACTAAATGATTACACACCATGACCACTAAATGATTTCACACCACGACCACTAGATGATTACACACCACTACCACTGGATGATAACACAACACGACCACTGGATAATAACACAACACTACCACTAGATGATAATCCCAAGCCCAATTCTGCAATATATAGATTTTTATTGATCAAAAATTGATTAGAAAGCCGGTAAAAGATGATTCATATGACCTGTTTTGTAAAACTCAATGAAGTTGCAGTTTCCTCTTGTTTTAAGTATTTTCTTTGCAAGAAAGTTCCACGTGAGACCGATACATGCTTTTTGTATTTGGTTTCAGACAACCAACAATCCTCTTGTGGTAGTCTGTTCTTACGCTGCTAATAAAGACAAATCCAAGACAGGATGATTTATAAGGAAAAAGAGGTTTAATGGACTCACAGTTCCATGTAGCTGGGGAAACCTCACAATCATGACGGAAGGCAAAGGAAGAGCAAAGTCACATCTTACGTGGTGGCAGGCAAAGAGAGCTTGTGCAGAGGTACTTCACTTTATCAAACCATCAGATTTCATGAGACTTATTCACTATGATGAGAACAGCACAGGAAAATTCTACCCCCGTGATTTAGTTACTTCCCATCAGATGCCTCCCATGACTTTGGGAATTATGGGAGCTACAATTCAAGATGGGTGGGGACACAGCCAAACCATATCACCTCTTAAACCTGTGTTTCTCCGCAGAGGTGATTTTGCCTCCTAGGCAATGTTTGGCAATGTCTGGAGACATTTTCCTTGTCACAGCTTACAGTAGGGGGTGGTGCTGCTGGGCTGTATGGGTTAGAGGCCATAAGTGCCGCTAACCTTTCTACAGTACGTAAGACTTGTCTCCACAACAAAGAATTATCTGGTCTGACTTGTTAATAGTGCCAAAGATGAGAATCTCTGTCTTGAACACATGGCTGGATAAAGAGCTTTTTAGGGATCAGTTTTGAGGCACCAACCCTACAGTAAAAGCTAGAGGCCTCATTGGATTTTTTTAACAAGTTCATGTAGCAGATATAGAGTGTCTTTATACTATGGCAGCTAATTGTGGTATCTTTGTGATAGCTTTCATTTTACTAATAAGAACTCATATCTAACATTTATCATGCTAGTTAATGGACCATTTTCACCAATAAAATCCCATTTCCAGCAGTCATTTTGCTAATTAGCAAAACATCACTGTTGATTAAGACACAGATGACTGAAGCCCTTCTAGTAGCCTCATCTACTTTTCGAGCGTCTAATAAGAATACTTGCTGATTGCTCTTGGATTGTGCATTCCTGAGTAACATACTGGCATTACCAAATTCAGAGCTTACATACTAATGTACACATAAAATCACACTGTATATCATGTGATATTTTGAAATGAATCCTGGACATTAGGACATATTTCCTTCCTAGAAGCCGTACCTACTTACTTTATACAAACTCTTGCCCTCAGTGCAGTTCATTTGATTCAGCTACCACATACTGAGTGTTTCCTTGTGGAAAGTACAGATGTAGATTGAACTAAAGATACAGACAGAGGGAAGGAAAGCCCTTCTCTTGTCTCGGAGCGTTTATAGTTAAGGAGAGGAGCAGTGGGTAAGTAAGCATGAATAATACAAGGTAAAGTCAAAAACAAGCGCCATAGGAAACATATTGAAAGGTTTTATTAGATGCAAAAGTAGGAGAAGTGCGAGGGTGTGACTTGGCAAAGACTCTGGAAGTAGTGACCAAGAGTGATTTTGGAACATGGGTACTGGGCTGGGTCAGTGCATGGTGATGTGGTGATTCCACAGAGTTGACATGATTACCTAAGTCTTCTTTCTTCTCACTGAGTTTCTTACTATGTCATAATGCTAATAACTTTCAATTTATGAAATAAAACCAGAAAACTAAAGGACTAAATGTATAGTTTATAATTGTCCCCTCTCTCTCAAGCTATAGAAGAAAGTTTATAAAATTGGTTCTGATTTCATCCAGCACTGCATTTTGCTCCTTTTGCTAAGTGCTGTGCTGTACATAAAAGTTACGACAGAACTTCTGGGAAAATTTAAAGCAAAATACCACCAGATCACTTTGTATTCAAAATCTGTGTACTCCAACAACCTCCTCTCTTTATTCAATGTTGGCTTTACTTTTTAATTTCAAAAATCATTCATTTTTGACTCTGCATTCTTATTTAAGAGAGTAACAGATACACCTTTGTATTAGTCCATTTTCACACTGCTGTGAAGAAGTACTTGAGACTGGGTAGTTTATAAAGAAAAGAGGTTTTACTGACTCACAGTTTCACATGTCTGAGGAGGCCTCAGGAATCTTACAATTATGGCAGAAGACAAAGGGGAACTAAGCACCTTTTTCACAAGGTGGCTGGAGTGAGAAAGAGCCCGTGAAAGAGGAGCTTTCAGACACTTATAAAACTCATGATCCACCAGAACTGCAGGGAGAAACTGCCGCCATGATCCGGTCACTTCCCACCAGGTCCATCCCTCAACATGTGGGGATTATAGGTCTTACAGTTTGAGATGAAATTTGGGTAGGGATACAGAGCCAAACCATATTATTCTACCCCGGCCTCTGCCAAATCTAAGGTTCTTTTTACATTTCAAAATTTAGCACGCCTTCCTCACAGTACCCCAGAGTCTTAACTCATTCTAGCATTAACCCAAAAGTCTTAGTCCAGAGTTTCATTTGAGACAAGGCAAATCCCTTCTATGTAGGAGCCTGTAAAGTCAAAAGCAAGGTAGTTATATTCAGGATATAGTGGGGATACAGATATTGGGTAAGTACTCTCATTCCAAATAGGAGAAATTGGCCAAAATAAAGGGCCCATGCAAGACCGAATATCAGCAGGGCAGTCCTGAAGCCTTAAAGCTCTAAAATAATCTCCTTTGACTTCATGTCTCATATCCAGGTCACCCTCATGCAAGAGGTGGGCTTTCATGGCCTTGGATAGCTTGGCCCCTGTGGTTTTGCAGGGTACTGTCCCCATGCTGCTCTCATGGGCTGGCACTGAGTACCTGCGGCGTTTCTAGGTACACTGTGCAAGCTGTCAGTGGATCTATCATTCTGGGGTCTGGAGGACAGTGTTCCTCTTCTCACAGGTCCACTAGGCAGTGCCCCAGTGGGGACTCTGTGTGGGGGCTCCAACCACACATTTCCCTTCTGCACTGCACATTTCTCCATGAGGGCTCTGCCCATTCAGCAGACTTCTGCTTGGATATCCAGGCTTTTCCATACATCATCTGGAATGTAGGTGGAGGTTCCCAAACCTCAGTTTTTGACTTCTGTGCACCTGCAGACCCAACATCACATGAAAGCTGCTAAGGCTTGGGGCTTGCACCCTCTGAAGCAGTGGCCTGAGCTCTACTCTGGCCCCTTGTAGCCATGGCTAGAGCTGGAGCTGTTGGGACTCAGGGTGCCAAGTCCCAAGGCTGTGCATAGTAGCAAGGCCCTGCATTTGTTCCAGGCAACCATTTTTCCCTCCCAGATTTCTGGGCCTGTGATGGGAGGGACTGCTGTGAAGGTCTTTGACATCCTCTGGAGACATTTTCCTTATTGTCTTAGTGATTAACATTTAGCTCCTTGTTACTTAAACAAATCTTTGCTGCTGGCTTGAATTTCTCCCGAGAAAATAGCTTCTCTTTTCTACCACAGGGTCAGGCTGCAATTTTCCAAACTTTTATTCCCTGCTTTCCTTTTAAACATAAGTTTGAACTTCACGCCATCTCTCTCAAGTTCAAAGTTTCACAGTTCTCTAGGGCAGGGGCAAAATGCCACCAGTCTCTTTGCTAAAGCATAGCAAGTGTCACCTTTGTTCCAGTTCCCAGTAAGTTCCTCATCTCTATCCGAGACCACCTCAGCCTGGACTTCATTGTCCATATCCTATCAGATTTTGGTGAGAACCGTTTAACAGGTCTCTCAGAAGTTCCAAACTTTCCCACATCTTCTTGTCTTCTTCTGAGCTCTCCAGATTGTTCCAACATCTGTCTGTTACCCAGTTCCAAACTTGTTTCCACATTTTCTGTATCTTTATAGCAGTGCCCCACTACCTTGGTACCAGTTAACTGTGTTATTTGTTTTCACACTGCTGTAAAGATGCTACCTGAGAGCAGGTACTTTATAAAGGAAAGATATTTAATTGACTCACAATTGCGCTTGTGGGAAGGCCTCAGGAAACGCACAGTCATGGAAATAGAAGGGAAAGCAGGCACCTTCTTTACAAGGCAGCTGGAGAATGAAAAGCCTGTGAAGGAGGAACTATCAAATACTTATAAAACCATCAGGTCTTGTGAGCACTCACTCATTATCATGAGAATAGCAGGGGGAAACCTCCCGTATGATCCAGCCACCTTCCATCTGGTCCATCCCTCAACATGCAGGGATTATGGGGATTACAGTTCAAGATAAGATTTGGGTGGGGACACAGAGCCAAACCATGTCATACCCCAGGGTGGCAAAGGATATAATCAGTTGGCTGTTTTTACTATGTTATTAGTATAAAAAAGCTTAAAATGTCAATCAGGGATCTTGAAACTCTGAGAAGGGGAAGACAGAACAAACAAAAACCAATTGCTTTGATATAATCCTGGGTGCTTGGGTTTGAGTTCCGGACTTCAGTTAAAGAAGTCAATTGGAAAAATGGGCTTTTGTCTTTCATCTCTCTGGTTTATGTTCAAGTTGTATTAGGTGTTAGAGCGTTAGTGGACATCAGTGCAGTTAAACATTTCAACCTGCGGTCTGCTTAAAGCTGATGCTATGCCTCTAAATGGTCACTGAAAAGTATGATAATAGGTTGGACATCATTTAAGTTCACTTAGATGAGTTACCCTACTGAAGGTCACCCTCTAGAATGGTTTGGAATACAGTGCTAGAAGTATAATTCTTTGTTTATTAATGCCACTTGGAAAAAGCTCAGTGAACCCTATGTAATTTCTCCTAACGAAAGTCCAGAATTCAATTAATTGAATACATGGCTACTTTAATTATTCTGTTACGACTAATTGGTATTCACAGTGATCATGTTTTATAGCTTCTAAATGCAATATTACCTTACAAGTTTATGGTTCAGCCTCCTTTGATATTCCAGTTCTTTTTCTTTGTTTTATGTCAGCATATAATTTTATTAGGTTCGTATATATTGCACCTCCTATGTAGTTTTGTCAAGAAATAAAGCTCTTTTTCCTACTCTTTTTTGCTCATCTGCCTGTGTGAGTTGTAAAATAGATTTTGCCTACCAAAGATTATCCATATCATTGTGAAAGACTAATCTTTCTCAGTTCTCTGTATGTGTGGTTCAGACTGTTACAAGATTTAGAATAAATGGATATATAGTTACTGGGATGTCCTGTTTATGTTGTTAGAAAGTTGTTGCCTTTTCTAAATCCTAGTAATCTCTGGCTTCATAGTGTTATCTCATGGAAAGTTGAGTAGGTACCTGCTTTGTTTTTTAACCTGAGCTATTAAAAATTGAATACTGACATTTCAAGAAATGTTGTCATTTAAAATATACAAGCTTTCCCATAGCACAGAATCTTGCCTTAACATGCCTTATACTTGACATACAAAGTAACAGTACATTATCTGTGCTAAGTGATTGTGATGTCACCGAGTTCCCAATGCCATGCACTTGGTGCCACACCTGAGTCCCCCGGAGCAACCAAGGCTAACAGGGCATAGTCATGTCGAAAAGGTTGTGCCATAAGGATTTTCCCAGGATTATTCATGGGAAGGTAAAGTTCCTAAAAGCGCAGGATGCTATATTCATAATCCCAGTTTTCTCTAGTATGAACTTTATTATACCCTTTGTCATGGAGCACCTTCAAGCCCATGCTGAAAAGAGACAAGTCTTTAAGGAAGTAAACATATGTACTTCACTTTTAATCTAGCTATCAACACCAAGTTAAGACATCAGAATGTTTGTGTTGGGCTCCTTGAGCTTGGTTTCCATATTTTCTTTGTTTCTCTTGCATTATGGGATCTTCTAGTTTTCCATAATGATCCGCTTAAGTACATCGTGTCACATTTTCCAGCCTAGCCATGTTATCCAAAATCTGGCAAGATCTGAAAACTATCCAATACATATTTCTTCTAGGAATAGCAAATAGTAGACGGGGAAAAATGTTTTATATCATTTTTTCCCCAAGATATGATTCTATATTGATAAATAATGTTGTAATCCTCTTTGTTTTTATTTGTTCATTTACAATGATTCTGTGTTAGGGAGCTCTGTAGAGTTTTATTTTCTTGCAGTAGGTTAACTACTTTTTAAAAGTTGAATGTGACTCTCCATCTTCAGCAGCTATTAGCTTAGTCAATGTATTCTAGGCTTATTTAAGTTTCAGGATTCATATCGTGTGACTTTTCCTCCTAGCATCATATTAACTGTTTCAAAGCAATGTGCTATTAAAGTGTTGTGGCCATGTTTCTTACTTTGTTATTCTTCCCACTGGATCTCAAACTATTGATTCTGTTTGCAGTCCAGAGAAAGATGTGTGCTGCTGGCCTATCATTTGGTGTTGTTGGGTCTTAGGAAATATCCCCCTCTTTGGTCTTTAGTGTACGTATCTGAGCTTTGGACATGTTTTAAAATTATTCAAGGATCATATCTTAGAAAAGTGAATGAGCTTATTTCTGTACATCCTTTATTTAGGTTTTAATCAGCTCTTCAAAATTAAATTTGATGATCTATGTAGTGCTCTCAGTAGGCTCAAGTGTTGAATTCTCTTAGCGTTTTCTAAATAATGATAATGGAATATCCATTACGATTTCTTTACATTTTAAAAAATCTCACTGTGTGAACAAAAGGAACATTATTTAGTAAGAGTGTTTTAATAGCCATGGTAGATAATGACTTACATTGAATGGGAGAGAAAACCAGGTGGTGATACATTCAGGATTTAGTAAGTAATAGAATTTCCATGTTATATATAACTGTTCAAGTTGTTAAAACAAATTTTTCGAATTGTTAATATAATTATAGATGCCCTACCATGCTACATTTCCATCTCATAATCAAGTGTAAACATATGTAATATTGATGTTTGAAAGATTTTTCTGTGATTACAGAAGTAATAACTTCGTTATAGGAAATAAAAAACAGTCCAAACACATGTATCCTAACTACTATAAGTCTTACAGTACTTTATACTTTTTTCCCTGTCAGTATAAACAAGCACTCAGTGTACTCTGCCCCTCCCTTCTGCTCCTC